>NC_135671.1:25049702-25349702 GCF_964188315.1 Podarcis muralis
CACTTTATCACTACCCAAAGGAGTCTCAAAGAGGCTAACATTCTCCTTTCCCTTCCTCCCCCACAACAAACACTCTGTGAGGTGAGTGGGGCTGAGAGACTTCAAAGAAGTGTGACTAGCCCAAGGTCACCCAGCAGCTACATGTGGAGGAGCGGAGACGCGAACCCAGTTCCCCAGATTACGAATCTACCATTCTTAACCACTAGACCACACTGGCTGGGACTGACTGGAACTGCTGATCAGCCCCATTGAAATCTATTTGACTCCAAACTGCTTCTTCCATATAGGGCACTCTCATGTCTGCAGAGGAGGGGGGGAATGCTACTTGGAAGATGGTGTTGAGAGCTGCTTCCTGTGCAGAGGGGAACCAAAAAGCTTAATTCTAATTGATGCAGGAAGGGGTTAAGAGTTAAGCTATCCTGCCAGGCTCAGCTATGTCACACCCCTTCACTTTGGGACACTTTATTCACTCTCTTTTCCACCATGTGAACCCAACCGGTAAGGATGCCTATGCTGAATGCTCCAAGATTAGACCATGGGGCTTTAGCAAGCCATCTTTGTGTTTCTATACATATAATTTAGAAAATCTTTCCATTTTTGAAACTAAGTAGTAATGCCTGTCTTTTCTTGCTGATGTATGGGAAAGCACATGAATCTGACCTTTGAAGAGTTTGTAAGGAAACCATTTTTCACTTACTATATGTGTGGTCTCCTTCTATGTCAGGGAAGTGGGGGGCGGGGGCCTTGGAAACTGCTTAGAAGGAGATATTTTAAAGATAAAACAACTTATATTTCCATGTTTTACTTTGTTGCATGTTTTGTGATTTTTAAATCTCTGTTGGGGGTCTCTCACCAAAGAGAACTTGCCCCAAATCTGGATCTAGGCATCCAGATAATTTCCCTTTTATTCTTTAACCAAATTACAACAACAACAACAACCACAGAGGAAGTGGCTAAGGCATCTGCAGAGAAAAAAATCTTTGTTTGGAGGAAATAGTTTGTATCTCCTCAGATTATTCGCATCATGAAAACCATGATTATTGTGTTGCCCATATACAGGAATTCCTTTTAGCTGTACACCAGTAGATGGCTTTTTCACTAAGCTCTGCCCCCGAGCCCACCACAGACTAATGGGTTCCACTATAAGATCAGCCAAAATAGATTTGGCTTAGTCCTTAATTTTTCCTAAAAACAAAAAGAGGCTGTCATCCCCCAGTGTGATAAAATAAGCCCTGCTCCTTTCCAGCAGAGTACGTTTCCCCTTAAGACACTTTACTGGGCAAAGCAAAGCAATGGAACAAAGATGGCAGCCAAATGGCTCACAGACATGAAAACTTGAGTCTAATCTCATTTGCACCAGTTTACTCGACTGAAATGCCAGTGATGTCAGCCGACTGACTGCTGATTAGTGCTGTTGCCCACAAAACGAAAACCTGTCCTGTTAGCTGCAGATCGCAAGGAGTTTGCTCGGTCAAATGACAATCATGTCAAGCTTATTCGTCGGTTTGAGGCGGTGATCGCATCCTACAGCCAGGGGTGGGCTGGAGAAAAGTCCTGACCGAGCCAGTTGACAAAGTTCCATTGATTTCAATAGGACTCCAGCTGCAGCCAGATGTGATGGGAGATATCAAAACAGCAGCTTTATCCCCCTCTGCTCTCTGATGGGTCTTGCAGTATACAGCACATGATGTGACATTTCTACTAATGCAGAACAGGTGATGTTACTCCACCTTGCCACGTGTTTTCTTGTCCTGGTATGCTGGAACAGGGAGACTTGGCACTGGAGCCCTCGAGCCTGACGTTGCCCACCACAGCTCTAAACCTTAGAGAGCATCATGGGCACCTTCTTCTCCTCCATTCCCTGCATCTAAATTTGAAATGGGTCCCTGTGCCCTATAGTTTCAGGAGTTTTCGAATTAAAACTCTGTCTGTCAGGATTGACTTTGGTCTACTTGAGAGGGGCAGGTTGCTGATCTCGTTATTCAATCTCCTTCATATATTTAGACAAACTCCTGAACAGGGCTTGACTTATTTACCTGGCCAGCTTTGTTTCTTTCCTTCCTTTGTTGCTGCAGCTGAAATCTGTACTTCCAAACGAAACGACCGAGATGCCATTGATAACTCTCTACTGATCATAATCAGAAACTGTAGAGTGATTAAACCATGTCATCTAGAAAGGGGGAGGGAGTCTCTTTTTAAATCACTCACAAACCACCAGTGCACTAACATCTACTTGACTGTCATATTGGATTTGTTACATTAGACGTTTGTGCCGTTTTTCACCTACCCGTTAAACAATTTTTGGTTATTACTTCACAACACATCATTTATGTCGCTCTCTTTACTAACATGGAACCATTATCTTGCCAGTCAGTAATGACAGATGATTTATTTAAGATTCCCCATGGTACTGGTTAAAGAAAGGAAAGTACTTTCCTTTGGAATGCCATATCTCTGTGTTGTGTATGGATATGTAGGGCCGGCCCTCCCATCAGGCAGAGTGAGTCGGCTGCCTGAGGCAGCTGGTTTTCAGGATTATGATGTATCTTTGGCTACCATGCACCAGTCAGTGAGGATGGCATCCTTTGGTGCCCTGTCTCAGGCAGCAACTGGTATTGGGCTGGCCCTGTGACAGTGTACATGTGTGCAATGATTATTCAAGTGACACTTCTTTGAATCCAGATTTTTTAAAAAAAAGACATCTCAAGTGGGGTTTTCAATGCCCCCACATTCCCTAGTCTTCTATAACTTTGAAAATAACTTATTTTGTAAGTGTACCCCCCTTTCATAGAATACGTTGGGGAGCCTATGTTGTGCATTTCCTTCCTTAACTATGGCAAAGTTCTAGATTCAGGTAGGTAGCCGTGTTGGTCTGACACAGTCAAAATATATTAACAAATTTAAAAAGTGTCCAGTAGCACCTTAGAGACCAAGTTTGAAGAAGAAGTGTGCATGAAGCTTATACCAACAACAAACTTAGTTGGTCTCTAAGGTGCTACTGGACCATTTTTAAATTTTTTTTTTACATATGGCAAAGTTGTGAGATTGTGCGGTGGGGCCTTTTTAGGGTGCGGCAGTTCTCCTCTGGAATTGTGTGCTAAGAGTGCAAGTGACCCTCTCTGTAGTGCACAGGAAGGAAAGAAACCCACAATTGTGCCTCCATTTTAGCCCATTCCTGCCCCACTTTGCCTTCCAGAAACTGAAGGTAAAGGAACCGTTTTTTGCACTTCGGTGGTGCATATGTTAAAGACGGCCCTGAACCTTCCAGTGTTTGATCTAGACAAACCTGCTCTAGACCCAACCAGATGGTCATGACCTCTTGCAATGGATCATTGGCATCGATTTTATTTTTGTTACCAATCTGAAGTTGCATCACTCCTCAAAACAGGGAGGCGACTTATTTGAATTTCAGGAGCTTTCTTTGACAATAACTTTTAGGGTTGTAGCATTTTCTTGCATAGATTAACAGTGGAAGTTGATGACAGTCGCAAATAGGATGTTTCACTGTTACGCACAATATAAGGAAATATGCGCAGATCAGGTTGAAATGATGACTATACCTGCAGGGTGCCTTTTCTTCCTTATGTGCATGTTGTTTTCAAATTACCATCTGCACAGAAGAGGCTCTAGAATATTACTTTTCACATCTTATGAAAGTATATCACCCTCAAGTTGCATTTGTTTTCAAAAGAACGCCAGGCAATGTGTTGTTTATAAAGCTGGCGAAAGCACACCACCGCAGTAAAATTTGACTTGGGAAAGCTGCTCTATGTAGTTGGACTTCTGTGTCAACGTCACAGAACTGATTGAAAAACAATGCCGTCTTCTTCATCTCATAAAGCTTCGTTACTGCATTTTGTAAATCTCCATATGGCGCCAAGAATATTTGCCTTGTACTTTGCCTTCCATCATTTTACTTTGAAGCTGTAGTCATATACAGCCCATTTACTTCAGTGGTATTTAGGCCCTTCCAGACATCCTTTTATTACAGATTGATAATGATTTGTGCTCATTATGTTATCGGGGCAGTCAGACATGATCCCACTTTCAACACTGCTCATACCTGCATATGTTTTGGGGTGTGGCTTCTTCTAATCAATGCATATTCCAAAGCTTCCTGCTGAAATCTTTATATATCTTTTTATACCACAAATGTTCATGCTTAGTTTTCTTCCACTTTTATTATGCTATAGTAACTCTGGAGAGCCATAATGTGGTAGCATTGGGGAAGCATCGCAGAACAAACGAAAGCAGAATGAACTCACCACTAAGACACTATTACTGTGTCAAGAATGTATTGCAGAATACATCCACAATAAAATGTCAGTCTGCAGCAGCCCTTATTCATTCAATCAATCAATCAATTTATATCATGCCCTCCCTCCCAAAGGAAACCAAACTGGCAACACCAAAAAGTCAGAACAATACAATTCCATATAATAAAAAATGTATTTTAAACAATTAATATATAGCTGGATATAGCTGACCACAAAAAACGCGATAGGAAATTTGACCCAGAATGTAACTAGCAAAGCCTGCAATGCGCTTATGTGATTCAACTGAGTCTACACTCCAATCTAGGCATATTTCTAGCTTTCTAAGAATATTGATGGGGTGTCACAGAATGGCCATGGCAATCACCAGCTGGTTGCAATTATCCCATGATAACTTGATGACTTGAAGCTTTCATCACACAGTTGTCCAACCACAAGATAAGCTTTTCCATTTTCTCAAAGAAAGAAAAGAACCACCTGATTGATACTACCACCCGAAAGGTTCTGAGCAGGTTATCTGGCACCACACATAGGTAATCAGAGTGGTAAAAACAAACAGCGGGTTTTACTCGCATGTCAGCAAACCAGTAGTAAACAAAGCAGAGAGCCACAGAAATGAACAAAATGCCACACTTAGAACTGTTGGCTTTCAGCCGTTGTAAATGCTACGTTTGGATTGCACACGAGATCACCAGTAAGAAAATGTACTCCCTTGAGGAAACAGTCTGTCGGCAGGATTCTGTCAATTTCAGATTGACCTTTTCTTCTCAGTGTAGATATTAAAGCAGATGGAGCAACTTTGTAGTTGGGGAATCTAATTCCATTGGCCTATAAAATGGAAGGACAGCTCACTGGAAGGACAGATCCTGAAGCTGAGACTCCAATACTTTGGCCACCTCGTGAGAAGAGAAGACTCCCTGGAAAAGACCCTGATGTTGGGAAAGATGGAGGGCACAAGGAGAAGGGGACGACAGAGGACGAGATGGTTGGATAGTGTTCTGGAATCTACCAGCATGAGTTTGACCAGTGGAAGACAGAAGTGCCTGGCGTGCTCTGGTCCATGGGGTCACAAAGAGCCGGACACGACGAATACGACTAAACAATAATAAAATGGAAACAGTAAATAAGATTTCCAAGCAAAAAGGTTGCAACAAAGTGTCAAGGGCCAAATTCCTTTTGAAAAAGTAACTGGCCATTCCTTTCATGCAGCCTTTCCCAACTTTGGGGCCCCAAATGTTGTTGGACTACAACTCCCATGATCCCTGGACTACCTTGGCCATGTGATGGGGATTAAACATAAGAAAGGAATAGGAGCCCTGCTGGGTCCCACATCCTGTTTCAGATGCCAACGCCCATAGAAGCCAACAAGCAGGACTCGTTGACTGTCAATAAACATGAAGACCTGTTTGCTGAAACAACAATAAACATTTTCTTCTTAGAAGTGAATGTAGTAATACTGGCCTCCTATACAAGCTGACTGTGAGACAGTTTTGAACACAACGAAAGTGCTATTTAACAGCTTGTTGCTAGCCATTTAAATTTTAAAAGCACAGCCCTCCACACTGCAAGCAGCAACAGAATGGGATGTAGTCCCAAATGAGGTTTTCTGGATTGTGCCCAAAGCATATACCCTGTCCTGCCAAATAAGCTTATCTAAATGTCTCAGGTGAAACTATATTTTAATTTTAGAAAAGCACAGAATGAAATTTCTTCCCATTTGGCTCATATTTAAAAGCTTGTTTACAGGATGTCTGATTTCAGCTATAAATAGGCCAATGGTACAAAGAGGACACATTTTTGTTTTCTTTGAGGCACCTGGACTTATTCTGGGCCGTTGAAAACGCTCCTTTTCTTATTTTATGAAGGGAGTCATTGGTTGCTTCTGTTAAGGCAGGGCTGGGGACTTTCTCAGGCCTGAGGGCTGAATGTGGACCTCCTACTCCATCTGTCCCTCGAGAGGGGACTTCTGTAGGGGACCCCTTTCCCCATAGGCCATGCCTCTTGCTTGCCCTTAAAAAGTCACCTAAGCCACTGGCTATCACCTTCCCCTGTGGGTTTGAGTTCATACCCTCCAACATTTCTCCAACAAAAATTGGGACATTCCCCCGATGTTTCTCTGATAAAAAATAGGGACATGGCGTCCTTTTACATTTTTCCAATAAAAATAGGGATGTCCTAAGGAAAAGTAGGACATTCCAGGATCAAATCAGAAACTGGGACAACTTCTGTAAATCTGGGACTGTACCTGGAAAACAGGGACACTTGGAGGGTCTGTGAGTTCCATGAATTCATTATAAACCCAGAATCTCTTTACTGCAGGAATTATTCTCCATCAACCTGAAGCAATGGCATTAGAATGTAATTTCACACCACAGGATGCTGTGTTCACATGGGCGTGTCTGTATTTATGTTTTCAGTGGCAAAAGTAGTGGAAAGGGACCTTAGTTTGTGGTTCAGAAGCGCTTTTCCAACTCCAGCAGTGCAACATGCCAAGCTCCAGGGACAACTGATTCTTTTACATCCAAGCTCTGACTGTCAGAATTTTTCCAGACCTTATGCTAGCTAATGTATGGTGTTATGCTGACTGCCAGCTTGTACTGTACTCTGCGGAACAGTTGATCTTGAAAGATGACATTTCCCCCCTTCATTTCTGACTTGCTTTGTTACAACAGTGTTGATTTATTTTTCACTTTTGACACACGGAGATGTTTAGAAAACTGGTCATGTCCCAGAAATGTTATATTAGGCAGCTGGATGCTGCTAGCTGTGGAGGCAAACAAACACTGTGTACATATGGAGACGTGTGTGTGTGTATGCATTCACTTGCGCTCTCTCTCCCTCTCTCTCTCCCCCTCTCTCTCACACACACAAAAGCTCTTTTTCTGTTGCAATGAAAGGTCTATCAATGTGGAGCACCAGCAAAACAGACCACAACTCTGTTTTGCTACTGGGCTGCCTCTTCTTCTTCTTCTTCTTCTTCTTCTTCTTCTTCTTCTTCTTCTTCTTCTTCTTCTTCTTCTTCTTCTTCTTCCTCCTCCTCCCCTCCTCCTCCTCCTCCTCCTCCTTCTCCTTTTTAAAGCTCTCTATGACTTTGCCCTCTCTTATTTTCTTTTATCTCTTACTTCTCATTCCACCCCACCTGTGATCTTTTCATTTCTCAGACTTTACTACCCCAATGGCCTTAAAGAATCCGGCTTTATAATTCTCCTATGCTGCCCTTATGCTCAGAACAGGAACTTTGTTCTTCAAGCATACCACCCCACCCCAAACGTTTCTCTGATGAAAATAGGGACGTCCCATTGCATAATGATAATTTTACTATTTATACCCCACACATCTTGCTGGGTTGCCCCAGCTACTCTGAGCGGCTTCCAACATATATAAAACATGAAACATAAAAAAACTTCCCTATACAGGATTGCCTTCAGACACCTTGGAGGTTGGATAGTTCCATAGCCTCTAATATTTCTCCAATGAAAATAGGGACACCCTAAGGAAAAGCAGGACATTCTGGGATCAAATCAGAAACCAGAATGGCTTCTCTAAGTCAGGGACATCCCTGGAAAATAGGAACACTTGAGGGGTCTGTTGAAGATGTGTCCCCTTTCCTTTTCTTCAACACACTCCTTTTTCAAAAAGAACCTTTTCTGTGATGCCTTCATCAATCTTCATCCTCAACTATGTGGGGCTTCATCCTCAGCTATACCAAAATTAAATCTTTCCCATGTCTGTCCTTGTCTTGTTTCATAGGTGTGCAGGGGAATAGCTGCCCCCCCCAAATCAAATCAAATAAAAATACTTAACTAACTGACCAATTACATCACAGAGAACTTGGTTCTGCCTCCTAACATAAACCCTGTCCCCTGCTAAAATAAATCCTGGCTATTCCCATGGCACCATACTACAGTGGTGCCTCAGTTTATGAACTTAATCCGTTCCGGAAGTCCGTTCTTAAACCAAAACCTTTCTTAAACCGAGGTGCGCTTTCCCTAATGAGGCCTCCCGCCGCCGGTACCCTTCCACCATTCAGCTTCCATTCTTAGACCAAGGTAAAGTTCTCAAACCAAGACACTATTTCCGGTTTTGCGGAGTTTGTAAACCAAATCATTCTTAAACTGGACTGTTCTTAAACCGAGTTACTACTGTGTGTGTGTGTGTGTGTGTGAGAGAGAGAGAGAGAGAGAGAGAGAGAGAGAGAGAGAGAGAGAGAAAGAAAGAGAGAGAGAGAGTATAAAACAATTTTCTGTGGTGCCTTTGGTTTTAACTTCATCTAAAATGTGGGGCTTGAACCCACGACCTTGAGATGCCTAATAAGAGTCTCATGTTTAAAATGTGACCATGGGCACACATCTCTGATACTCTATACTGGCAGAGAGCAGAGACAGAAGATATGGCACCTTTTAAGGACATACACAGCACATCAGAGACAGATGGGTGAGGTATCTACTAGCCTTCTGAAATAACTTCATCATATAAGAAAAGAACAAATGAGACTTGACAACATTCTTGTCAAGAGAATTGATAGAAAAGGCCAAGGCTTTGCTACATGAGCACACACTGATTGTTGCTTGAGGCTTTTGGAACGGTGAACAAGCGTGGGCATTTGCCACAGTGTGTGTGCCACTTCCATCCAGCGCATGCAAAGAACTGACCAAATGAGAACCTTAAGTACATAACCTAAAGCTTCTCTCACCACTGCAACTGCAAATTATTCAGTCAAGTGACAGTGTATATACATTATGTGTGTGTGCCAGGCAGTGCCAGGTTTACGTATAAGCTAAACAAGCTATAGCTTAGGGCTCCACTCTCTTGGGGGCCACCCCAAAAAAATTAAAGGGGAAAAAACTGGATGTACATTTCCCAAATATAAGATAAAAAGCAAATAAAATAAAACCAATGTGATAAAATATGTATTTCGTTATGTGCAAATTGCTTGAGATACCTATTAGGTCCATAAATTACCATATAGCATATATTCAACACAAAAAACAGCGACAATTTGTTGTTGACAAAGGACAGCTGGACATAGAAAGGGCCCCATTACCTTCAGTAGCTTAGGGCCTCATCAAACCTAAATCTGGCCCTGGTGCCAGGAAAAGTTAAATCTTCTTGTAGACCCTCAAAGTGTCCCTATTTTCCGGGAATGTTGCTGATTTAGAGAAGCTGTCCCGGTTTCTGATTTGATCCTGGAATGTCTCGCTTTTCCTTAGGATGTCCCTATTTTCATTTGAGCAACGTTGGAGAGCATGGAGTTATCCAACCCCTGAGCTATATGAAGGCAATCCTGTATAGGGAAGTGTTTTGTTTTTTTAATGCTTAATGTTTTGTTGTGTTTTTATATATGTTGGAAGCTGTCCAGAGCAGCTGGAACAACTCAATAAGATGTGTGGGCTCTAAATAGCAAAATTATTATTATGGAATGGGATGTCCCTATTTTCATTGGAGAAATGTTGGAGGGCGTGCTATTATTTCAGTTACAGAAAGTGAAGCATGGGCTTATATAACTCTTCCTTTGAAATAAGTGTGTCTCTAACATGCTTAAACACTCTGGATTGCACCCTTCATGTTTAGCAGATGTAAAATATCTACTGTTCTTTATGGGGAGAACAATGTACCAACAGGAGTTCTATTGGCACAGCAGATGCTGCCATCTGGGTGAACACTGCTGGACACAGATGGACCCTCATTTGATTCAGCAAGAATGTTCTTAAGTTCTTATAAACACAGGTATAAGTGTGTCAATATCTATTTGAGATTGGAGAGCCTTCATGCATTTTTTTCCTTTGTTGTATTCTCAGTGATTTCCATTCCCCAATACACAGAATGGTTAAAAAAAATCATATACAGAATCCATTTTGCAGCACTTTCTGATTAAAAAAAAAACCAGAGTGAAATTCAGTTGCTGTGTTACCTATGTCCTTTTTGCTTTGTTTTCTAGAAGTATCGGCTGAATGGTATTAATTTCTTTTTCATAGCTTGGACTCAATGACCAGCTAATGCAGCTATTCCAAAACTGGTGCCCTTTAGATGTGTTATACTACAATTCTCATCAGCTTGTGTTCTCAGTGGTCAACTCAGTGAGAGTTGTGCAATCAAGAACTTTGGGAGACCATCATGCTGAGGAAGGTTGGGCTGATACATGGAGTGAGTCTTCTTCCTGGAAATTTGATGTATTTAGACCACACTGTTTCCCCTGCTGATGTATCCCATGAAAAGGTAAGCCTCTGAAAGTGGAGGTAGACCGAAGCCATAATAGTCTCTCCCAAGTAGCCTGATCTAAATTGTTGGGTTAAGCTGCCAAGGCTAGGGGTTTCAAATTTCTCTTGAATTCTACAGTCACCCAGAATTTTATGATCTGGCATTTTAGCTTGGTATTCTTCAGCACTGAAGGTAAAAGGACGCAGGTGGCGTTGTGGTCTAAACCACTGAGCCTCTTGGGATTGCCAATCAGAAGTTCGGCGGTTCAAATCTGTGTGACAGCGTGAGCTCCTGTTGCTCTGTCCCAGCTTCTGCCAACCTAGCAATTCAAAAGCACACCAGTGCAAGTAGATAAATAGGTACCGCTGTGGCAGGAAGGTAAACGGAGTTTCTGTGCACTCTGGTTTCCATCATGGTGTCCCATTGTGCCAGAAGCGGTTTAGTCATGCTGGCCACATGACCTGGAAAGCTGTCTGTGGACAAACGCCGGCTCCCTCAGCCTGAAAAGCAAGATGAGTGCCGCACCCCATAGTCGCCTTTGACTGAACTAAACCATCCAGGGGTCCTTTACCTTTTCTTTTCTCTCTTCAGCACTCTTTCATCAGAACTTTTGTAGCATTCCCTATTCTATCAAGTTCAATGGTCTGAATCTGGTTGCCCTATGGAAATGAAGTTAGTAGTTTTAGGTACAGTTCTGCAACTCTCTAGTTTGGGCATAGTTTTCAATGTAGAGTTAGACTACCATTCAAAAGACACTTGCAAGGCAGACAGCCCCATTAGACACTACTTGTGAAACGAGCAGAGCAACATACAACTTTTTTGAGCAACACAAATGCTGCGTTCAAATCTATGTTGAAATGCACTTGGCTTGCCTGTTAGTCACGCAAAGCTATATATTTTAGTGTTGGAATGCAAGCAGCTGGTTGCTTTTGGTTGCCCAAGGCTATTGACGTTTACCCCCAGGCAAACCACAGCAGAACCAGCATTGACCCAGATCTGGAGGTGCTGAGAGAACAACCCTGCCTCTTCCAATCTGGCGCTGAAGTTCATCCCAGCAGAGGCACAGCCTCCGACCTCTAGCCTCACACCCAGCATGTGAGACACTGAAACGATGAAATGGAACGAAGTTTCTTCGCCATCACAACCCAAATATGGTGGCTACCAGATAGAGAAATGGGCAGGAGATCCTGCAACAAAGCTATAGAAGAATTTGGAAGAGAAGTGGGGGTAGGGTCAAAAGGGAGCCTGTGGTGAAAATATCTGATGTGCCCAGGATTCTCCAAACTCTTGAGTTTCTCACACTCTGCTCCTCCCCACAACCCAGAGAGCATCAGCTTTGAAAGTGAACAGCCTGCAGCAGCTCCTCCTTTCCATGAAGCATACTTCTGAACCGGCTTCTGAGTCCTGCACACACCCCATAATAAACATAGGGAAACTTAGATGATAATGTGTAGGTCCACCACCCTATCTGGAAGTATGCAAAAGGCAGGCAGGCCGGGAGGTGATAGATAGATGATAGATAGCTAGATAGCTAGACAAACAGATAGATAGATAGCCATACCCTGGCCCTTGGTTCAATTCCTGACATCTCCAGGTTCACCTGCCTGAAATACTAGATAGCTGCTCCTAGTCAGTGTAGAAAATGCTATTATAGATTTGGGAGAGGAATGCCCCCTAAAGCCTAAAAATGAGTAAATGGAAGGGTTTTGATTATTTGGGATGTGAAGGGAGAAATACAAACTGCATAGGAATTCTTGGGCTAGCCTATGCAAAGCAACCTGGCCGAGCTAGGACCATTAAGAAAGAAAACAGGCCATTGAGGGCCATTGGCAATGCAAGAAAACTGTCCTCCTCCCTTGCCCTGAGGTGTGAACAGAGACTGGGGTGGTGGTGGAAGAATGCCAGCATAACTGGGTGTGAGGTGACAGGGAAAGAGAGTCTTGAGCTAGAGTTGCTGGGAAGAAGCAGCTGGAAGAAGGAAGACTGGGATCCATCTTGGGTAGGCTGGCTGCAGGCTGGCTGGGAGAGATGCCTTGGACTCTAGGGTTGCAGTGCTGTGGGGTGCAAGTCACTCTTGAAATAGCCATGCTGTAAGATCTGAAGGTGTAAATAGGTGAATAGACCACATGTCTTAAACCTACAACAGTCTCCACCGTGTCTCAATTCTCCAAAGGTCCACAGATCCAGGATGAGTGCCTGGAATCCCATGGGCTCTTGCAACTGCTCAGCAGAGAGGGGGAGGGAGGCATCCAAAAATACTGATGTAAGTGGACTTGCCATTATCCTATGGCTCAGTATAAGCCAGCTCCCGACAGTGGCAATGCCAAAATCCAGTGCCCCCTTTGGCACCCCAGAAACCTCATGCCCAGTCACACTCCTCTAGATCTGCCTTCGCTCTTGAAAGAAATTTAGAAGGAACTGCCCCAGCTGGTTTTCTGTGCCTAGTTAGCAACAGCAGGGCAAGGAGGTTATAGCATCAGGGTGGCGGGAGTTGCAGAGGCAAAAGTGGCTGGAAACTGCAGCACCTCTTCCCTATCTTTCCACTTCAGTTTGGACCTTCCTCCACCGTTTTTCCATCTGGGTTACGAGCAGAATTCCCTGAGCCATGCCAGCCACCGAATATCTAGTTCAGCCCTAAGGTAATGTTTCTCTTGACCCCCAAGTCTAGTTAATTATGAGGGCTAGATCCTTACTGTGCAACTAAAAACTCTCGGCAAAGGTAATTGGTACTGTATGCACGCATTGAAGGAACCGCAGAAGACTAAGCGAGGACGTTGTTATTAATATGAATTTCTCGCTGCTGTGGTTGCTAGGTGTTCCGTACTATAACAGTGAACTTAATTTCCTGAAAGCCTTGGCAAAGATTTGCAAATAATAAACCCAGGGGCGAATTGAGACAGTGCTGTAATTTCTCTCTGAGAGGACAAAAGCAAAACAACCCAAGCAGAATCTGACTGTTTACTCCATGCAAAGGAGACGCCGCATTATGAAAACGATGCTGAGTGTGAAAATCTAATGGCACTTAATTTCCTCGAGGAAGGCGAAGCTTGCTGCTACTGGTAAAAAATGTTATGATGTGAAGACTTTAGGCATGTTGTATCTAAACATGCGTTAATAACTCTCTCTTTTCGAATCCCACACCAAGGGATGAGAGTAATAAAATAGTAACTCTTGTTCAACCGAGCAAGAGAATATTTGATAACAATATAAAAATGCCATCTGGCCATTATAATTTAAAATTATAGGAGATGTGCCGTCATCTTCAGCATATGTGTTAACTTTCAAAGCACGCCTGCCTCCCAAAGTTTCTCATGCAGAAACATTAAAACAACATATGGCATGCATAGGCTGCAGGGACAACTAATGTCTGCTTTTGGCTAGATGTGCAAAGCCGGCAATGTCTAAACAGTGCTTGCCATAGCAGAGCAATAGCAGGGGAGAACGAGAAGAAAGCACACAGGCGCCACTAGGTTGAAAAAGCAGGCCACAACTTTAGTAACAAGCAGTGCTTTCTTTCAAGAAAAATACCGTATTTTTCGCCCTATAGGGCGCACCGGCCCATAGGACGCACTTATTTGGGGGGGGGGAATAAAGAGGGGGAATTTTTTTTCCCCAATCCCCAAAGAGCAAAGAAGCCATGACAGCGAGCGGGATGGATCCCGCTCGCTGTCCTGGCTTCGTTTTTAGCCTCAGGGCTGGGGGTCCAGGAGCGAAGGCGAGGTTGCGCAACCTCGCCATCACTCCCGGAGCTTGCGGGGCTGGGGGCGGGGGAAGCCCGAGCTTCCCCCGACCCCAGCCCCCAGAACGGGTCCCAGAGCGATGGCGAAGTTGCGCACAACCTCGCCATTGCTCCCAGAGCTTGCCGGGCTGGGGGGATAGCTTCCTGAAGCCTGGAGAGGGGTCGGTGCGCACCGACCCCTCTCGCTCTCCAGGCTTCAGCGAAAGCCTGCATTTGCCCCATAGGACGCACACACATTTCCCCTTCATTTTTGGAAGGGAAAAAGTGCGTCCTATAGGGCAAAAAATACGGTAGGTGCCGGAACTCACCATGAAGTTGTTCCAGTAAATGGCCGGACAGCCCTGAGCCATTGACAAAAAGTCACGTTCACCATCCACAGAGGTGCTGAAAATGATGGCAAGCTGTCTTCCTAGCTGGTTTTTTTTGGGGGGGTTCACACCTGGTTCTGGTGCAGGTCAAATAAATGTGCCCCCACCTCCCCCATTCTCTTAGATTCAGGTGGATGTCCAGGGCACCTCGGAAGGGCCCTTGGGCAAACGTGGGCGTGTGTAACCGTGGAGACCTGGCTGGAAGGCTCAAAGCACGAGACAATTAATGCAAGTCCTGGAAACATAACAAAAGTCGTGAATGAGAATTCATAAAGAGTTTCATGGAAGGGTTGTCCACAGATCTATGGGAAATGCCCCTCAGTGTGGAAAAATGGGTAATGACTACAGATCTGCCTATATGAAAATAATTAAAAAGAACTCTGCAGTGGAAATATATATATCAGTTAGGCTCCTGCTTGTTGCCAGATTTCATAGCCTCTTGGCCTTCTCGTAGTTGATCATGAAGTTGTGATCCTAGAAGACCAACAAGGTCACATGAAGTCTTCTGTTGTTTGGTGCAGGGATGCAGAGTCAATCATCATGTCCTCGAGGTAAGGAGAAGGGAATAGGCACAGAAGAAGCCACTACCTAGGTGAATGTTCTCTGGGCTGAGAAAAGGGCAAACCAGATTGCTCCATATTGGAGGTGAAAGCCATTGTAGGCAACCTGAGGAACCTATGCTGTGGTGGAAAGATAGGAATGTGTGTGGGATGTGATCCATGAGAAGCAGTCAAGTACAACATTCCTTGTAATGCCAGAGAAGACATGTGAGGGAATGTTTGGTCCAGCCAGTCAAAACTTCCTTGTTCCTCCTGGCTGAAGCATCCTTCCTTTTGCATGTGATAGAAGGTGGGCATGACCTAACCTGTCCAGGTAACAAAAGGACAAGTCACGCAGCACTCTCTCTCTTTTTCACTTCCTTCTATGTTTGACCAGCTTCTAGCTAGGACTGCCCTGCTAGCTTCTCAGCTAGCAGAGGCACTGAGATCATTCTTCCATATGGTGTAGATCCACATGTACATACAGTGGTACCTCAGGTTAAGTACTTAATTCGTTCCGGAGGTCTGCACTTAACCTGAAACTGTTCTTAACCTGAAGCACCACTTTAGGTAATGGGGCCTCCTGCTGCTGCCGCGCCGCCGGAGCCCGATTTCTGTTCTCATACTGAAGCAAAGTTCTTAACCTGAAGCACTATTTCTGGGATAGCGGAGTCTTTAACCTGAAACATATGTAACCTGAAGCGTATGTAACCTGAGGTACCACTGTATTTGTAACTAAGTCTGCCTTCGGGGATCACACTGTGCTCTACCTGATGTAAGTATACTTCTTTTATTGACTTTGAATAAGATTGTGGCCTCTTTATTCTTTTAAGAGGGATTCAATGGAACTTACCAGGTACGTACAATTTAGTCTGTCAGACTGAATTGTATAATAGTGAGAGGCTTACACAATCCTGCAACCAGCCATCTGCTGTGCATATAAAAAGGGGTATGTAAACTCTGCTAAATAAAGGAACAAGAAATAATTGATAGACTAGAAGTACTTAATCATCAGCTCATACATGTCCAGAAGAACGGAAAAGTCCTGCTCACTTCTCTGGATAATCCTGCCAGCTCTTCGGAGCCGTGTTTTAAAGAAGCAGGAAGTCTTCCTTACCTTAGTCCAGTTCCTAAACCCATGCCTCCCCCACTTGAGGGCAAAGCCCACAGATGCTTGGCAGACCCTGGTTTTGTCTCACAAGTAGGCCCCTCATCTCTACTCCTGATGAACTTTGACTCGCCCTCCAAGAGTTCCCCGCTGAAGAGTGTAGCCCAGAGTTCCGTCCACCAAAACAATTCCTTACCAACTAATCCATCAATGCCGGAACTGGAGTCCTCATATTCCCCTGAGCGGCATAGACCCGACATACAAACGGTACCAGTACCCCAAGCATCACCAATATCTTCGCTAGCATCAGGCCAGGGGAGTGTTCCACCTACATCAAAAAATGGCCCGGATTTGATTGAAGACCCGACCGGACATATAAATCAAATGGTCTCATCGGCGATCTTTAGACCTCGCGGTGGGGCAGTCTCAGCAAATCCTGTGGAGTTTCCCACTGAAGTGTCCGCCCTTGGGTCAGCCAGCAGGAGACCCGTCCTGTTACACCAGTCAGAACACCTCACTACCAACTTCAAGACAAGGTACCCTCAGCAGGTGCCAGCCGTGCAAAGTAAAATAACTGACTTTTTTGTGGGGTCTGCCCTGCCCCCTAAGGACACACATCTCTCCCTGAAATGACAGCGAATTGGACACAACAGGAACTCCCCCCTATCAGTCCTCAGCTGGAACATTGCGGGCTGGAGGGGGAAAAAACTTGATCCAGAATTCTTGGAGTATATTAACCTGTTTCATATCATCTTGTTCCAAGAATCGTGGGAAGTAGAGAAAATTGTCCTAAATGGCTTTGAGCTTCTAGAACTCCCTGCCTGCCCCTCCCTGAAAGGAGGCCGCCCTAAAGGGGGCCTAATAATAGGCATCTCCCTCAACCTTCATTCTAAACTTACCCTAGTGCAGGCCTTGCCTCCTTACGCCCTTACCGGGCTCATTGCGGGGGAAAGGAACTTGCTAGTGCAAGTTAGGAAGGATATTAATAAACAATGTATCCTCTCCTGCCACCCTGGACATTCCCACACTTTGCCACTACACAGAAGATGGATTTAAGAAAAGGAAGCATAAAGTGGCCCTGCCCCGTAGCTTGACCAATTGTGGCTAGAAGCGGCTGCTTTGACAAGCATATATGCCTTATGGGTATTTTGGATGTATCATTTATAGTACTTTGTTCTTTTCTGTAGAGTTCTGCAAGTAAAAGTTTGAACAATATTTTTATGGGTCTGGACAATGATTTATTCCAAAAGGAGTCGGTTCTTATGCTTCCAGTCGCTTCAAACTGCACAATATGGATATCTGCAGTACTGATGATGATAACAGCACAAGCCTTTCCCTTGCCCTCCCAGCCCTGTATGAATTTCCCACAGTCAATGCACATGCCCATTCCTTCACAGAACCTACACTGTTTTGTCACTGTTTCTGGATCCTTTCAGCTAGAATGTTTGTGAGCATTCCAGGACATCACAGAACAGTAGTCCAGCCAGGGATACGTCAAAATAAAGCTTACACTTTATAAAACCCCTGCTAGAGAATCTCTCCCCTTTGCTATAAATGAGACAAAGTAAGGTAGACAAGATCTTGGAATGGTGCTCTGAGGATAACTCAAAATAGTAAGATTCATTTTGAGAAACAACCCTCCCCCCCCACACACACACTTCCTGGAATTTGTTTCATTCTGCATAGAAAATGTAAGCTTTTCTCTCTCTTTTTCAATTTCCTTTGTGGGCAGTATTGAGACCTGCTTTTGACAAGCTTTTGAAGATGGCTGCTGCTGCTGCTTCTGTTCAAAATGTGGGGAGGGGGGGGAACTCATTTTCATCCTTTTTAAAGACTTGATTCCTAATATGAATTAGATTTTCTGAAGCTAGAATTACGCTCTATAATTGCATGCCATTTTGTATGCATTCATGTTAACCACACTGCAATTAAACATTCTGACTTCAGCATTCAAATGGTAGGTTTGCTAAAATAAGCCCCCCTTTTTGTCCTGTAGATCTTATTCGTTGCATATACCAATCCATCAAAAAAAGGAGAAAGTTTTCCATTAATAAATAGAACCCGCAATCTAGAAGAATAACCCTTCTCTGCCATCGAACATTTTAAATGAAATGGATGATACTTACATTCTTGATAAGGTCACATCTGTCAGGATAAATTGTTGCTTTCTATCATTTTCCCGTCATTCCAATATACGCTCAGTTATACAACCCAAATAAGACCACATGAGCATATCATAAATATACCTCAGATCTAATAAATATAAATTGACCCTTTATTTTAAAGAATAACACCTAGTTTGAGAAATAATTAACATAAGAGGAACTAAACATCAACATTCTTTTTTAATGTTTCTAGATTCAAGTATTATTATTGCATTATTGTGGTGTATGAGAGAGGAATTCAGAATGGGTGCTTGATGGGAATTTTTATACATTTGCATTTGGATGGTGATTGCAACTGAAATGCCAAAATGAGCATAAGAAATGTTCTTTGTGCAATGTTAGACCATTGAGCTCTGTGTTCTTCAAACTTGGATGTGTGGGATATTTAAAATGCAGTCAAACCAACAATGCATGTTGGCTAGACAGGCACATGATAGGAGTTGAAGCTCAAAGAGTTTTCCTGTAAGTTTGCTAGAGAGAATCCTGTGAGAGACACCCCCACTGTGCCCTGCTAGAGATGGGAAGCCCTGAACAAAAACCAGAAAAATTGGGGGAGGGGGACGACCCAGATTTCCCCCCATTTTCCCCCAAAAGCCGATTTCCCCTGGAAAAATAATTTTTAAAAGTGTGTGAAATATTCAAACTATATCAAACTGGTGTGCCCCCCCCCCAATTTTTCCAGAAAAAAACAGCTTTGGGGGGGAAACCTGGTTTCTCCCCATTTTTCCTGTTTTTCCCCCAGGGCCTTCCTATCTCTAACCCTGACAGGGGTATATAGCTGTATCTATTGTCCTTACCTGCCTGGGGGCATCCTCTTTCTGTTCTTACCCTTCATCTCATCACCAAGCCATAAATGTGAGAACAACTGCTATGTCTAAGCTACAGCTACAGACTCCATCTTTGTTGATTAGTTGTGTCTGCCTCTTTGTGACCCCGTGGACCAGAGCACGCCAGACACTCCTTCTCCTTGTGCCCTCAATCTTTCCCAACATCAGGGTCTTTTCCAGGGAGTCTTCTCTTCTCATGAGGTGGCCAAAGTATTGGAGCCTCAGCTTCAGGATCTGTCCTTCCAGTGAGCACTCAGGGCTGATTTCCTTCAAAATGGAGAGGTTTGATCTTCTTGCAGTCCATGGGACTCTCAAGAGTCTCCTCCAGCCACATAATTCAAAAGCATCAATTCTTTGGTGATCAGCCTTCTTTATGTTCCAGCTCTCACTTCTATACATCACTACTGGGAAAACCATAGCTTTAACTATACGGATCTTTGTCAACAAGGTAATGTCTCTGCTTTTTGAGATGCTGTCTAGGTTTATCATCGCTTTTCTCCCAAGAATCAGGTGTATTTTAATTTTGTAACTGCTGTCACCATCTTAAGCTAGACTAAAATATGTCCTTGTAACATTTTAAGCCTGCTGACTGAAAGAAGCAGCTATATCTGTTACTCTTCAACAAGTATTCTGAGTGAGTAAATGTTATTTTTACCTTTTACAAGACTGTTTGTATGATGGTTGTTTTAAGGGGGAGAAAAGGGGGAATTGCCAGCTATTTTTGGCCATCTCATCCCTTGCTTTTTCCTGTAAGACCAATTGCAGTTGTTAACAGTCGTCAACAGATTTACCACACCTATCAGCCAATCACCCATTCCCACCACCCTTCTGAGTAATACCTCTCACTATATATAAAGGTCTGGTGACTTCTGTTTCAGTGTATCTGAAGAAGTGTGCATGCACACGAAAGCTCATACCAAGAAAAAACTTAGTTGGTCTCTAAGGTGCTACTAGACAATTTTTTGTTTTTTAAATATATTTCTACTGCATCAGACCAACACAGCTACCTACCTGAATCTAATTTGTGAGAGGTAGAGGTCACTCATGCCTTGGTGCGCTGTAACTGAAAAATGGCAGCACCATCCTCTGGTCTATATTATGACAGTCTTCTAAATAAAGTGTTTACATCTTGGAAAGGCTTTCTCCTCTTGCTTTATCTGCCCTGTACAGAGTGCTTTCCACTGGAGCAGTGAACACCCGCCAGCATGTTCTGAAGTGCAAACTGACTCAGATTCCTGCCTCGTCTTCCAGCTGCATGCAGCTCCTGCTAATCCCCTTTATATAATATCAGCCAATTTTATTTTATGTACTACTGAAATTTATATCCTACCAAGGTGCCCATAGGGCTCTTGCAGGGGCTTGCAGAAAGTGTGTGTGTGTGTGTGTGTGTGTGTGTGTGTGTGTTGCAAAGATAAAATAATGAAAACCACAAAAACAACAAACCCCAACTGGGCAGCAGCAGCACTAGCTGCTGTTGTTCACTCTACAAGACTGTGAACATCATCCTGGCAACCAAACACCTTTCTTAAAAAGGACAATTGTAACTCAATTCTTGACAAAGCAACTGTTTTATTAATTTATTACCGTATTTTTCGCTCTATAGGACGCACTGGACCATAGGAGGGGGAGAACAGGGGGGAGAAATTCTCCCCCTCTCTGCTCAGCGCCCCTTCAGCAAAGCGGCAGGAGAAATGGAGCCCCTTCCATTTCTCCTCCCGCTTCGCTGAAGGGGCGCTGCGCAGAGAGGGAAAACTGTGCAGCGCCTCTCCAGCAAAGCGAAGCCTGGAGAGCAAGAGGGATCGGTGTGCACCGACCCCTCTCGCTCTCCAGGCTTCAGGCGGCTATCCGCAAGCCTTTGGAGCGCAGCGGGAACTCCGAAGTTCGGTGGCGGTGGCAGCATGCAGTGGCCCTGGGGAAAAATGTGCTGTGAAGAAAACAGGCCCAGGCCCGTTTTTTTAAAAAAATGGTGCTGGCATGTTTGCATGCACTACACTGCCATGTCATGATGTTATATCACGCCATGACGGCATTGCGCACTGGGCACCCATGGGGGGGACAAATTGGTGCCCCTGCTCGTAGGAATGTCCCCCTGTTTCTGCACAGTCTGGCCACTTATCAGTGCAAATTTAATGTGGCTCAATTGGCAAGGGGTTGCCAGCCTATGAAATGTGGTAACATTGCCTTACACTTTTCCCAAGCTAATTTTTTTATTATTATTAAAGATTTTCTTGTTTTACAGAAGTATGTGTAATGTATCTTGTATTTTTTCCATGTAACATTTTTACAAATCAGTTTCATTTGTTGAGACATTAGGAAGAAAAGGGGTGGAGGGGGGGAAGATGGGTGGAGTCGGGTGGCAATGTTTCTATTTTGTTTAATGTATGTAGGGATTGGTGTCAGTGTTACTCGTGCCAGTTCTCTGCTGTTCACTTGTGTTCCTTTGGTGGTGAGAGAGGTTGGGGTTGGCCTAGGGTGTGGTTGATCCCCAGGAAAGAAACTACATCCTTCTCTCTTCTCTCATTCATCTCTCTTCTCTCATTCATATATATGTGTGTGTGTGTGTGTGTGTGTGTGTGTGTGTGTGTATACACACACATATATATACTCGTTTGGGCCGAGAGTGAATTATTAAAACAGCCAGTTATTGCTTCTGAGGTATGCTGAGCTAGAGGTATGTCTGCAACACAGAGCGTCACTTATCTCTTTCCCCCACTTTCTTCAATCAGCTACCCAAACAATTTTATTTTCCACAGCCTGCTCTTTATCTGCCATGCCTGTATCTTTGCAGAGATAAAAATCCCTCTCTTCAGCTCTTCCAGGCCTAAGCTAAATATTTTAGCTTTCTATTCAATGTCCCTCTCAAGCTTCCGACCTGTATTTTCGGTTATAAGCCTCCTCTTGCAAAATAAACTGTGTACCTAGGAGTGTGCGTTTCTCATGCTCTCTCCTACAGAAGGTGAAGGATGGACATACAACCCCCTACTGGGGGATGCTCAAGGATTTGGTTTGCTCTGCAAAAAAGCAAACAAAACCACCACCCCCATCTAATACATCTGGACAAAAAAAGAGAGATGTTCTTCACCTGTTGTCGAAAAGATTGCAATATTCGATCGCCAGACATTTCACTCCAAAATTGAGGTGCTGTCACCGAAAGGGCCAAGGAACAAATGTTATTAGATTAGTTTCTACACAAGTGCCGCTCTAACCCCCATCCAGACAAGTGATCACAGTTCAAGTACCAAATCCAGCCAGGCAAAAACCTGCTCCAGATACGATTCAGGGCCGTAGACGGGTATGGACAGGGGGAAGTTATGCAGGCCAGATAGAAAGGGCTGAGTGGCTCCTGATCTTGAGATTCCCACCCTTGCTTTATTATAAATCATGATGTGGAGATATAGTAATGACCTAGAAGGAGCAAACTCGTCATTACTAACAGAAATTTCAAGACTGCACCAGCTCCAGTTTTCTGAAAAAGTCCCAACCACCCACAAGGATGACAGCAAATGACGATGAGCATTTGACTGTTTTTCCCCCAGAGCCTTGCTAGCATTTTTCAGCTATGATATTCTACCAGATCATTTCAAGGTGCCTCTCATAAGATCATAGAATTGGAAGGGACCCTGAGGGTTTTAAGATTGCCGGAAGAAATATCAACAACCTCAGATATGCAGATGACACAACCTTGATGGCAGAAAGTGAGGAAGAATTAAAGAACCTTTTAATGAGGGTGAAAGAGGAGAGCGCAAAATATGGTCTGAAGCTCAACATCAAAAAAACGAAGATCATGGCCACTGGGCCCATCACCTCCTGGCAAATAGAAGGGGAAGAAATGGAGGCAGTGAGAGATTTTACTTTCTTGGGCTCCATGATCACTGCAGATGGTGACAGCAGCCACGAAATTAAAAGACGCCTGCTTCTTGGGAGAAGGGCAATGACAGGCCTAGACAGCATCTTGAGAAGTAGAGACGTCACCTTGCCAACAAAGGTCCGTATAGTTAAAGCCATGGTTTTCCCAGTAGTGATGTATGGAAGTGAGAGCTGGACCATAAAGAAGGCTGATCGCCGAAGAATTGATGCTTTTGAATTATGGTGCTGGAGAAGACTCTGGAGAGTCCCATGGACTGCAAGAAGATCAAACGCATCCATTCTTAAGGAAATCAGCTCTGAGTGCTCACTGGAAGGACAGATCCTGAAGCTGAGGCTCCAATACTTTGGCCACCTCATGAGAAGAGAAGACTCCCTGGAAAAGACCCTGATGTTGGGAAAGATGGAGGGCACAAGGAGAAGGGGACGACAGAGGACGAGATGGTTGGACAGTGTTCTCAAAGCTACCAGCATGAGTTTGACCAAACTGCAGGAGGTAGTGGAGGACAGAGGTGCCTGGCGTGCTCTGGTCCATGGGGTCACGAAGAGTCGGACACGACTAAACGACTAAACAACAACAACTGAGGGTTATCCAGTCCAATCCCCCCTGCAATGCAGGAATATTTTGCCCGGCGTGGGACTCTAACCCACAACCCTCAGATTAAGAGTCTCATGCTTGATCTCATGCCCACACTTCCTCCAAAGGAGCTCAAAGTATATCACATACACACACAGAGAGAGACACTGTTCCAACGCCATTTTATTCTCATAAAAATGCTGTTAATTGGATTAAGTGGAGGGGGTAAATTTCTGCCTCAAAGTCACTCAGAGAGCTTTATAAGTGGAGAGGAGAGAGTGCTCACACTCTGCTTGCAGGCTGGTCACTGTAAGAACAAAATTCTGGACCAGAGGAGCTATTAATTGACTTGACCCAGCAGACCTGTCTTATGTTCTTATGAGATTTAAACTCAAGTTTCCTCACTTCTTGACCAATATTCTGTCCATTCTACCATACTGATGCTCAAAATATGCTATGTAAACTGAGTTATTTTACCAGTGTTGAAGCAATGATTCTTCAACATCAACTTTGTTGGACTAGTGATGTTGTGAGGATGCCTGATTATCGTCTTCCAAAGCAAGTACTCTATTCTGAACTTAAAAATGGAAAGCGTAATGCTGGTGGTCAACAAAAGGTTTAAAGACTGTCTCAAGGCAAATCTTTAAAAATGTAGTATACATCAACAATTGGGAAACGAGCGTTCCAATTGGAGAACAGCCTTTACCAAAGGTGTCATGGGCTTTGAAGACACTCGAACTCAGGACGCAAGGGATAAACGTGCTAAGAGGAAGGCACGCTTGGCAAATCCACACTGTGATCAACTCTCGCCTGAAAACCAATGTCCCCACTGTGGAAAGACATGTGGATCCAGAATTGGCCTCCATAGTCACTTATGGACTCATTGTTAAAACCGTGCTTATGCAAAACAATCTTACTCGGCTGTGAGTGATCACCAAAGAAGAAGAACTGATGCTCAAAATATGTTGTGTAAACTGAGTTATTTCCCCCAATGGGGGGGGGGATCTCAAATGAGGATGTTAGCATTACTTTCCAGCTGTTCTACTGAACCTCCTGGAAGTCTAATTTGTTCAAGAGTTCAGACAGTTAATCTTCACAACCCATGGCTCTTTGTTCTGCTTCATTTGCCAGTACCTTTTCTTTAATTTCTTTGAAGTCAGCTTAGGTATTGAACTATCTCCCTTTTAACCCATCTACTTTATTTACTGTCTCCTTTACCTTTTGATTCACCTCCATTAAATCTTTCCAGGAAGGCTACATGGCCATTTTGGCACCTAATTCTTTGCTTGGTGAGCAGAGATTTCCCCCCTCACCTCTTCATATTTCCTTTTTAGTGCTTTATATTTAAAGCACTTTCTGCTTAAATTGCTCTTAGCCCTTCCATTTTTCTCCATAAGAGAATATCATGAGTACTTCATTTCACATCAAAGCTTTCCTTCTTTTGTACAATTATGGACAAGCAAGAGACTATTTTTGGATCTGCTTTTCTTTTCGTTTTCTTTCTTTTTTCGAGGGGGGGGCAGATTTCTACCACCATTTTCTAAACTCAGAACCACATTGCACAATTCATTCCTAGGTTCACATCTAAGATAGTGTCAACAGGTGGTCAAATGTGTGGTACAATTGCAACGCACAGGTGTTTGCAAAAACTGTATCATACAGGTATACTCAGCTGAGGTGGGGGGGGGGAGAGGAAATTTAAGGCAGGAGTCAGCAAACTTTTTGAGCAGGGGGCTGGTCCACTGTCCCTCAGACCTTGTGGGGGGCCGGATTATATTTTGAAGGGGGGGGGGGAATGAATGAATTCCTATGATCCACAAATAACCCAGAGATGCATTTTAAATAAAAGGACACATTCTACTCATGTAAAAACACACTGATTCCCAGAACGTCCGCGGGCCGGATTGAGAAGGCGATTGGGCCGGATCCAGCCCCCGGGCCTTAGTTTGCCTACCCATGATTTAAGGCAAAGTTTGCATTTAAAGATATTGATCAAATTGCACTTTCTGAAACAATATGAGAAGTGGTTGGTAGAGCCTGAGACTCTTAATCTTTGGGTTGTGGGTTCAAGCCCCGCATTGGGCAAAAGATTCCCACATTGCAGGGGGTTGGACTAGATGATCCTTGGGGTCCCGATTCTACAATTCTATGATATTATGTTCCCAAATCCCTGGGGTGTGAATGACCCTGTGCTTGCTAAATATAATAGATTTAACTGAGGGGCGCTGGTGGCACGGTGGTCTAAACAACTGAGCCTCTTGGGCTTGCCGTTCGTAATGTCGGCAGTTGGAACGTGCACGACAGGGTGAGCTCCTGTTGCTGTCCCAGCTCCTGCCAACCCAGCAGTTTGAAAGCATGCCATTGCAAGTAGATAAATAGGCAGGAAGCTAAATGGCTCTGGAATGCGTCACAGTGTCCTGTTGCGCCAAAAGCGGCTTAGTCCTGCTGGCCACATGACCCGGAAAGCTGTCTGTGGACAAACGCCGGCTCCCTCGGCCTGAAAGCAGAGATGAGCACTGCACCCCTTTGTTGCCCTTGACTGCACTTAACCATCCAGGGGTCCTTTACCTTTACTAGATTTAATTGACACAGAAATGGGAAATGTTTGTGTATTAATGAAGGTTTAAAATGGAAAGTGGGACACGGGTGGCACTGTGGGTTAAACCACAGAGCCTAGGGCTTGCCGATCGGAAGGTCGGTGGTTTGAATCCCCGCGACGGGGTGAGCTCCCGTTGCTCGGTCCCTGCTCCTGCCAACCTAGCAGTTCAAAAACATGTCAAAGTGCAAGTAGATAAATAGGTACCGCTCTGGCAGGAAGGTAAACGGCGTTTCCGTGCGCTGCTCTGGTTCGCCAGAAGCGGCTTAGTCACGCTGGCCACATGATCCTGAAGCTGTACACTGGCTCCCTCTGCCAATAAAGCGAAATGGGCGCCGCAACCCCAGAGTCGGTCACGACTAGACCTAATGGTCAGGGGTCCCTTTACCTTTACCTAAAATGGAAAGTGGCTAACACTGGGGTTTTTCCATGGGGCTGTATTGAAGTCAAGGAGAGCACTTTGAGCTCTTGCTAAGTTGATGATTAACCAATTGCTGTTCTCTGGTAGCTAACATGTGAGTTTCTTTGTCCCCCAAACTCCTTGGAGGGTCTTAAGAGTTCCTTCTCCCCTCAATGTTCTTTTAAAAATCCCTGCCAAACTGCTCATTTCCCCTCCCTCCAAATAAGCCGGATTGTCAGTTCCTTCGTTCGCTTGCGCTGCATAAAACAAAGACATTAACTACATGGATATTCTTAAGGAGGAGAGGTGGTTGTTTATCATTCTTGTAGCTTAAGGTGTTTGCAAAAAGAGAGAGAGAGAGAAAATGGGCTCTTTTCTCTTCTGGAACACTTTCCTCTGCCTCAAACTCTTCCTGGATAGCTACAGGATAGCTTCCCTCTCCTCTTGGATGAGTTGTTTTGTGTGTGGAATCCCCTCTGCTATTTGACGGCAGGACACGGCTGCTCAGCAATGTGTCTTCAGCAATCAGTGTCTTTCACTACCCTCTGAGTCTGCCAGCTACAGGGTAACTGTGAATACTTGGGGGTGGGTGATCGCACCCGCAGCCGACACTGAGAGGAATTAACACCCTCACTCTGTCACAATTTGACCTGTCCTTAGCCTCTCATTTGGGTATGAGGAGGCCACAGCTGCTGCCACCGATGTTGCATAGGAAAATGTGAACTCCTATTACGAGTCAAAGACCTTAATCTGTAAGGAAAATACCATGTGCTTGCTCCCATAGTGATGATCTGCACTCCGGAGTTTATGTGTTCCGCATTTATATGCAATCAAGACAACAGAGAGGAATCCTCACTTATTTTGGAGGTTTCACACCAGTGCAAGAGGTAGGGATGGGGAAGAAATTCAAATCAGTTTGCATTTAAAGGCGGATGTACTTAATTCACACTTCTCAAAATACAATACAAGGCCTGGAACACAGCAAGCTTTTGAAATTTGCACTCTGCTGAATTTTGCAGTGCAGCTTTCCTACCAAACAATGTCTACAAATGTTTAAATGTTGGAATAAAGTGTTCATTAAAATGTATATATTAGTGACAATGCCATACAAAACGGCTTAGGACTGCAATACCTCAAGGACCGCCTCTTTCCATGTGAACCTACCCAGACCCTGAGATCATCTTCTGAGGCCCTCCTTGAGAGGTCTGGAGGGTGGCAACATGAGAACAGGGCCTTGTCTGCAGTGGTTCCCCATCTGTGGAATGCACTCCCCAGGGAATTTCGCCTGGCGCCTTCATTATATAGCTTTAGGCGTCAGGCAAAAACGTTCCTTTTTTACCAAGCCTTTGGTTAACCGATCAACATCCTATATGTAGCTCTTGGGCGGGGGTACTATTGGGTTAAGGGATACGGGTGGTGCTGTGGGTTAAACCACAGAGCCTAGGGCTTGCCGATCAGAAAGTCGGTGGTTCAAATCCCTGCCACGGGATAAGTTCCCGTTGCTCAGTCCCTGCTCCTGCCAACCTAGCAGTTCAAAAGCACAAAGTGCAAGTAGATAAATAGGTACCACTCCGGCGGGAAGGTAAATGGTGTTTCCATGTGCTGCTCTGGTTCGCCAGAAGCGGCTTAGTCATGCCCGGAAGCTGTACGCCGGCTCCCTCGGCCAGTAAAGCGAGATGAGCGCCGCAACCTGAGTCGGTCATGACTGGACCTAAAGGTCAGGGGTCCTTTTACCTTTACCTATACTACTGGGTTATTGTTTTTATTTTTATTTTATATAGTGTGATCTTTTTTGTGAACTGCCCTGAGACCTCTTGGTATAGGGTGGTATATAAATTCAATAATTAATAATACAAAAGACAAGGGGAAATTGCTTGCAAAATCATTTGCTTTAGCCAAAACTTCATACAGTGATATGTTTATTAGGAAAATTTCACACTCAAATGCTCATGAATTTTTATGAGGACAACCTTTGCAGCAGCTGACGGGGCTGTGGCTCCATTAGCCACCACACTAATTTGTGCATGCATGCTTCTTCCCCCTTCCCTTAGATCCTGCATGATTGGACGCATGCACAGCCTTCATGGACGCAGGTGCCACCTCCTTATTTGTGGGTGGGGCCACCTTAGTTGCAAGGCTATTAGCACCGAGCCGCCTGACTTTGCTGTTAGGAGGATTGGTGCCTGTGTCTTCTGAACATCACAGCTTCACTATCCTTCCTGCATAATAGCCTGCGTAATGAAATCAACGCTGTGCAATGCCTTGGGCTCTTCTGAGTCGTCAATCCTCTAATCTAGATAAGAAAGGAAGCAAAAGCTGTTTGTATAACCAAGTGAAAAGAGAGGTATAAAATAGCTCAGGCTGTCCCTTCACTGCTCATTCTATCCCCCCTCTCCACCACGCTGCCCACCCCAGCCCCCTGCGCTGTTGCTTAGCTAAGTTAAGCTGACAGTGTTGCTCCTATTTGATGTGGCCTTGATTCATCGCTGATCTGCCTGCTTTCCAAGGTTAGCAAAAACAATATTGGTCTTCAGAAACAAATGCATGATTAATTGGTGCTTTGACAGTTGCACGGTAGTAAATGGGGCTCCAAATCAATCAATATTTATGAAATGCCAGTCCTCTATGAATTTATGAATTTAACAAGCGTTGAGTTAATATCACTCAGTTGTTTTTCATTATTTCAAACCTGGAGGGTAAGAAATCCCCTTCTGTTTTAAAATATAAATAGCTAGCATGCACAGAGAGTAAATTAAAAGTGTCCTGCTTTATTGTCGACACTTAACCCTCCTATCATGCTACATTTTCAAGTTTCCCTACCTGGAGCTCACAGTCGGAAAACTCTGAGAGTCAGTAACGCTCTCCAGGAATTCTGCTCAAAAGCTGCACGTCAGCAGTGAGAGCTGGGGTGGCCACGTTGCGTTTCCTATCAAGCCCCAACTCATGAAGGATGAAGCGCTGCAATGGAGATGCATGGAGGTACCTGCATAACTGAGGTTCTAAACTGGGTGTGGAGCCTCCACGAGTGCAGAAATCTCCCCATTTCAAATCTTCACCCTTTGTGGGTTGGAGGGGGGAGTACATAGAGGCAGGACTTAGCGTGGTCTCCCACCTCATGCTTTCGTCAGGCGGCAGAGGAACCAACCCCCATGGCAGGTTGCCAGGAACAGACAAGGAATAGTCCTTACCATCTGCTTTTTATTCAATATTCACAGAGAGAGGCTTGGGAATGCAGCCTATTGGAATAATGGCATTGTCCCGAGTGAGTCTCCACCCCGTTTGTCTCTCCCACTTCCTCATGTGACTTTGCTATAGGTGCTGAAAAGTGCCTTCTGCCTTTGAGCTCTTTGTTCTCCTACTTTCAATGTTTGCCAGGTTCTCAGGGGAGGGGGGTTGGAAGGCTTTCTAAAGACACTGTGTCCGTCACCTGTAGCTTCTTCTTCCCCCTCAGAGCTGTCTTTACCTGGGGGTGTAAGGGGTGCAGGGCACCCGGGCGCCAAATTCTGGGGGGTGCCAGACGCCTGCCACTGAAGCTGCCTAACCTCTTAACTACCTACCTGTTATGAAATAATAAATAATTTTGATCAAGCTAGAAAAACAAAATACATATATACCTAGGTAAAGGTAAAGGGACCCCTGACCATTAGGTCCCGTCATGGCCGACTCTGGGGTTGCGGCGCTCATCTCGCTTTATTGGCCGAGGGAGCCAGCATACAGCTTCCAGGTCATGTGGCCAGCATGACTAAGATGCTTCTGGTGAACCAGAGCAGCGCACGGAAACGCCGTTTACCTTCCCGCCGGAGCGGTACCTATTTATCTACTTGCTCTTTGACGTGCTTTCGAACTGCTAGGTTGGCAGGAGCAGGGACCGAGCAACGGGAGCTCACCCCGTCGCGGGGATTCGAACCGCCGACCTTCTGATTGGCAAGTCCTAGGCTTTATTGGCCGAGGGAGCCAGCATACAGCTTCCAGGTCATGTGGCCAGCATGACTAAGATGCTTCTGGTGAACCAGAGCAGCGCACGGAAACGCCGTTTACCTTCCCGCCGGAGCGGTACCTATTTATCTACTTGCTCTTTGACGTGCTTTCGAACTGCTAGGTTGGCAGGAGCAGGGACCGAGCAACGGGAGCTCACCCCGTCGCGGGGATTCGAACCGCCGACCTTCTGATTGGCAAGTCCTAGGCTCTGTGGTTTAACCCACAGCGCCACCCGCATCCCACATAGGTGTTACCAAAATGTATACCTACTGTTTCACTAAAGGATTTCACCTAAGATTAAGAGTCTCATGCTCTAACAGCTGATATGGCAAGTAACTTCCGAAGGGGGCTGTTGAAATTCCCTCTTTTAGGCAACCATTAAAGGTACTACAGAAATATTGCAAATTCAACGATCTGCAAACCAAAGGAATCCATTTTCAGGCCAATGCTATACAATCAGAAGAACTAGCAGGGAAAGGTTTTCACAATATTGCCCCATGTGTGGTCTGGGGAGAGGGGGTGTTGCTGGAGAGGGTGTGTGATCTGGGGAGGGTCTGGAGAGCCAGGAAAATAGACCTGAAGGTCTACATTTGACTCCAAATCCAGAAGTTGCCTATCCCTGGTTTTCGATCTCTCACACCTGGGAAACCCGAGCTTAAGGTCTGGGAAGTGAAATATATCTCCCTGCACCACGAAACTTTCAAAAGGGTTAAAACCAGAAAGCCTGCGCTTAGCCTATATTTAAATGTTGGAGAATAATTTTTAAGGAGCTGCAAGATGAGAAAAAGCTCTCAGTGGGTATTCTCGCAGCCTGCATGAAAATTTTAATAGCATACTCCTATGCCTATTCCAACACTTCAGAATTCTCATCTCTCTAAAATAATCGCCAGGTGACTGATTATGATTAAAAAGATGCATGTTGTGTGGGTTTGCCCCCCCTCCCTTTCCCTTTTAAAATTGTTATAGAACAAAGCTTCTGAAAGTTGTAAGGCGCACATACGCACATACACCAAGAGCAACATCTTCCGTTGTAACGAGAAAACAACGAAGCCACACCTATACAGGAACACCTGTCTTCAAAATAATGGTATGGCGCGGTTGCCACACTGTTGGTGGAATAGAAAAACCCTCTTGCATCATTTGTGACACCACCGGTGTAGGAGCCCAGTGTCAAAGATTTGCAAACCAGTTTAAACCCTGCTATATAGTGGGGCTTACCCGGCAAAAGAAGAACATTACTATTGAATATTTAAACATAATGTTTAATGTTTGAACAGGAAAGTTCATCTCCTGCATACTAAACTGCGAGGATGGGTGGCTTAGAAACAGCGCAGGGAGGAATAATGAAGAAGAAAAATAGGGTTGGGTAGAAGGTGAAGGGTCCTCACAACATAGACAATGAGGCCCCCAGGGACATTGCGTCGGGGGGACTCTGTGAGGCTCAGACTAGATATGGAGGTCTATGATCTGTGTTATTTTAAATGAAAAGCAGCCTTTGGGGGTGTGATTGGGATGACACATGGGGCAAGAGGCCGCTTAACTCTTTCGTCATAGATTTTTCTCCCAGGGAAAATGGTGGTGGTAGGAGAATTAAGAGACTCCTACTCCTTACTGCTCTTCCAATCTCAGTCACAGTCCTCCGAGACTACTTTCCATTTACAAAACCCAGAGAAAAGAGACAATGGGAGCTTTTAGACTTCCTGTTTATTGAGCATTGGCCCTGTTTCTTGTTTTGTTGTTGTTTTTGCAGCAAGATTAGATGACTTTGGGTATTTAATGAGCATTCGTTGTGATTTGTTTTGAGGGATGCTAGATGATGTTGTGGGATGCGGGTGGCGCTGTGGGTTAAACCACAGAGCCTAGGACTTGCCGATCAGAAGGTCGGCAGTTCGAATCCCCACGACGGGGTGAGCTCCCATTGCTCGGTCCCTGCTCCTGCCAAACTAGTAGTTTGAAACCAGGTCAAAGAGCAAGTAGATATATAGGTACTGCTCCAGCGGGAAGGTAAACGGCGTTTCCGTGCACTGCTCTGGTTCGCCAGAAGCGGCTTAGTCATGCTGGCCACATGACCCAGAAGCTGTACGCCGGCTCCCTTGGCCAATAAAGCGAGATGAGCGCCGCAACCCTAGAGTCGGCCACGACTGGACCTAATGGTCAGGGGTCCCTTTACCTTTTAGATGATGTTGCATCAAAGCAAGTATGACGCCAAACTTTCCAGTACATTTCCCCATCAAGTTCTTTACCACAAAAAAAAGGCTTGTCTTTGGGGGAAGCGTGTTTGCTGTGCAAGACCTCCCCATCAGCTATAACTGCGCAACCAGAATCTTTCAGTACATTTTGAATCCCACCCCAAAATAGTAACAGTCTGGAAATGCCTGTGTGGTTTTCTCTGTGGTGATGCCCTGTCTATGGCAACTAAAAGCATCACTTTGAAAACATGCCTTTGCTTCTGCTGCTGCTGCTGCTTAATGTTTCGCTTGTGAGTGCTGGGCTTTGTGTGTTTGTTGTTTTACTGCTCTTTTTAGTTTGTTTATTTGTGTATTAGGACTAGGGTTAAATTCATGTCTTGAGCAAGTTCTTTGTGGAGGAGGAGGTATAATTTTTCATAATAATAATAATAATAATAATAATAATAATAATAATAGACATCCATGTTGAAAATCAGATGGCAACATCAGATACATTATTATTGCTATTTTTGCTGTTTTTATTACCCTTTTAGGATGAATTCTCATGTCATGGCATACAAATAGACAAAATAATTCAAATAGATTAAAAAAACAGCATTAAATTTAAAAATAAGGAGCTAGAATAAAACCAATCGTAAAGGTTTGATGGAATTTTAAAAAGTATTGGGTGTATGTGAGTTATTTACTCTATCATTCATCCCATGGACTGCAAGAAGATCAAACCTCTCTATTCTGAAGGATATCAGCCCTGAGTGCTCACTGGAAGGACAGATCCTGAAGCTGAGGCTCCAATACTTTGGCCACCTCATGAGAAGAGAAGACTCCCTGGAAAAGACCCTGATGTTGAGAAAGATGGAGGGCACAAGGAGAAGGGGACGACAGAAGACTAGATGGTTGGACAGTGTTCTTGAAGCTACCAACATGAGTTTGACCAAACTGCGGGAGGCGGTGGAAGACAGGAGTTCCTGGCATGCTCTGGTCCATGGGGTCACGAAGAGTCGGACACAACTAAACAACAGCATCATCTATCTAATCTGTCTATCATCTATCTATCATCTATCTATCTATCTATCTATCATCTATCTATATCATCTATCTATCTATCTATCTATCTATCTATCATCTATCATCTATCTATCTCTATCATCTATCTGTCTGTCTGTCTGTCTGTCATCTATGTATTTGCTTATGACTCTGAAACCATTTGCCCAAAGTAGGGATAAAAATATATAGCAGCAACACCTCAGAAATCAGAATTTCTCCTTACATTTAATCCTTTGCTATATTTTGCAATGGGCTCTGTTGGAGACTAGATATATTAGGCTTGATCACTGATCCATTGAATCATTATAATAGTTTGTTCTTAAGATAGCCTTCTTGTAAATGCAATGCCTGTCAGTCAGGTGCCCTCAAACATTTCAGATTTAACATGACAGTTTCATTTCACAGGGATCCATGCAAATACAAATGGAAACCTCAATTCCTATCCCTTTTCAGCCACTGAAACTAACTGGTTTTTCTCTCATTTGTAAGCCCAAACAATCCCCCAGTTTTTGTCAAAGTCAGCCATGCCCCAAACTGGGTTCCAGGTTTATTTGAAAGTGTTAGAGATTTTTCACAATCCCTGGACTGCATTTTACTTTGTGGTGGGATCCAGGTGTCATATTTAAGGCTTCCTATTTCTCCACAAGCTCATTGTCTTGTACTTCAGTGAGACAGACTAATAAGCAATTGAATCCTAAAACATGTATAAATGGGGTAGAAAGGATGTATGAAGGAACATATATGAAACTGTCACAGGCTGAAAATTGTCTGGTCCTTCCATCCCTACTTAAGATTCCTGATGGAGGAAGGCTCTCTGATTTACACACTGCAGCCATTAGTGGGCATATTAACATGCATTCACATTCTGCAAGAATTAGAAGTCTTCACCAGTTCCATGCACACCAGCTTTCTTGCACATCTTTGCACTCTGATCTAAGGAAACATAGATGTCAATGGAATGAAAACATAGATTCCCCCAACAAGAATCTAGTTCCCCTTGTTCCCCTTGAGAAATGCTCTCCCCCAGCTCTTAGCTGTCCTCTAAGCTGTCATGGTTAAACCCTAGCCTAATTTGTTCCAAATCTAGTAGGCTCTCCTTCCTACCTACCTCCTTTCCCCCAGTTGTCCCTGCCCTCTATCCATCTTCATTATTTTTACAGTAGAGGCCGATGGGGATTTGTCAACCTGGGAAGGTAGCTCAGAGTGGAGTCCCAAGATGGTTAGATGGCGCCTTCTAGCAATTCCCGTAACCAATTCAACTTACCCTCACCTTTCCCCATGATACTCCACAGTAACCCTGTGATTCCTCTGATTCACTACAATCCCCTGGAGAAGAACACTCTGTTCCTCCTACATTTGGAATACATAACCTTCCTTCCTTCCTTCCTTCCTTCCTTCCTTCCTTCCTTCCTTCCTTCCTTCCTTCCTTTCTTTCTTTCTTTCTTTCTTTCTTTCTTTCTTTCTTTCTCTCGCTCCCTTTTCAGCCCTCATGTAGGTATCCATGCCGCTTTGCAACCATGTGGATTTCCATAGTATTATTGTGTAACAGGACGTCCCTATTTTCACTGGAGAAATGTTGGAGGGTTTGCTGGTGGACCACCAGAAATGGCTTTGGTAGGCATTGTGTTAGGATATTCTGTTCCACCTTAAGGAACAGGCATGATTGTTGTGTGTGTCACATGCCTGTTTACACTCCAGCACAGCTTGCTGGGAACTTCCGTTTGTGTATAGCTTTTGTTTTTGCTGCTTTGCTTCAGACACGAAGGAGATCAGACATGTTTCCTTTTTGTCCTGATGTACACTGAATGTGAGCTGAATGTGCGCTGAATGGGATGCAGATGGCACTGTGGGTTAAACCACAGAGCCTAGGACTTGCCGATCAGAAGGTCGGCGGTTCGAATCCCTGCGACGGGGTGAGCTCCCATTGCTCAGTCCCTGCTCCTGCCAACCTAGCAGTTCGAAAGCACATAAAAGTGCAAGTAGATAAATAGGTACCGCTCCGGTGGGAAGGTAAATGGCATTTCCATGCGCTGCTCTGGTTCACCAGAAGCGGCTTAGTCATGCTGGCCACATGACCCAGAAGCTGTACGCCGGCTCCCTTGGCCAATAAAGCGAGATGAGCGCCGCAACCCCAGAGTCGGTCACGACTGGACCTAATCGTCAGGGGTCCTTTACTTTACGCTGAATAAACTGCTTGTGAATATGCTCACACAGCCTCTCCTGCCACTTCTGTTGGCGCAGCGTTTACTCTGCTGAGTAGCATGCCCTAGCTTCTGAAGCTCGGGTCACTAATCCATGCTACACCAAGAACTGGAGTTCGCCTGGCACACCGGCCGGTGGGCTGGAGCCAGCTGGGGGCCTGCCAATTGCCCCCGTTTCCTTGGTTGCATGCCAACACACTGGTTTCCCACCCCTGTTTTAACTGCATATGTGAAGGATTCAGGCTGAACCTGGAACTCTGCTGCCAGAAGATTGTTTTCCCACTGAGTTGTTACGGCTGAAGGCCGCACAATGAATGTCAACTGGAGCAAGGATTTCCACTTGCTACCTATTCCCGGCGCATTAGCCTCCGCCCAACCTGGATAGCTAATACGCCGTTCTGATGAGAAACTGGGGGAGATATTGTTGCCAGTGTTTCCACCTCATTGCCATTTTAAAGGAGCTGGGTCTCCTCTCCAGGATGCACTGTCTGGTTTGAAGCTTGAATACCCAGCCCAAACAGCTTACTATACCATCTATCTGTGCATAAGCAACACATTTCTAATTATATGCAAACACCATGCAAACTATTCAGAGCTGAGTTGAAAAGAAACCAATCATACCCTACTTAACCTTGCTGCTGTGGAGAGCTGAGTTACAAATGAAGTGAAATGAATATAAAAATTATGTTTTGCTCAGTTGTGTTGTGGCTAAGAATTAATACTGATATGCAAATTTCTCCATTTATAGCTCCACTGAAGAAAAGGTGCTTATCGAGGGTTGAACGACAAAGGGGGAAGGAAAGGGACACATGCTCCTCTCAAAATGGAGGGCTGGCAAGAATGGCTTCTTCTTTCCCCTACAACACCCCATTTCAAAAATTGGCATTTGGGCTGAGAGTTCCTGGCAGCAGAACTTTCTGGCTAGGAGGTTCTGGTGAGTAAAACAAACCAAGACTAAGCAGTGATGAAGAGCAATGGAACTAGATGAAGGAAAGCAGGGTGAGACCTAGGAATTCAAGCCAATGCTTCCCACCTGAGCATCAAAACCACTGGGAAATGCTGTCTATATATACATGCGGTAAAGGTAAAGGACCCCTGATAGTTAAGTCCAGTGCGAACGACTCTGGGGTTGCGGGCTCATCTCGCTTTACTGGCTGAGGGAGCCAACGTTTGTCCGCAGACAGTTTTTCCAGGTCATGTGGCCAGCATGACTAAGCCGCTTCTGGCAAAACCAGAGCAGTGCATGGAAACACCATTTACCTTCCTGCTGGAGTGGTACCTATTTATCTACTTGCACTTTGATGTGCTTTCAAACTGCTAGGTTGGCAGGAGCTGGGACAGAGCAATGGGAGCTCACCCCGTCGCGGGGATTCGAACCGCCGACCTTCCGATCGGCAAGTCCTAGATTCTGTGGTTTAACCCACAACACCACCCACGTCCCGCAGAATCTGGTTAGGATTAGGATCCTTACTAAGTTCATTGCAATTGGAGCCTATTGAAATACACAGGAGAGGTCATGGCTGATTAGTGTCGTTGATTTCAATGGAACCTAATTTCAACCGACTTAGTCTAGATCCAACCTCTGTGATTTGCCCTTTGGCTCTGAAACCATGCAGGCTGGGGTTTTTTAATTGAGTTTTTGCACACAGATTAATATCTGGTTTAATTCCTATCCACTACCTTAAAATCGAGATTATTTACAGATTAACCTTCACCTGATTCATGTTTATTTACACCTACTCAGAGCATACTAATTGACATTGTGCAGATGATAATGCATATTAGGAAGAGCTTAGCACTATGAGATGAGCAGTAACAGGTGAAGATTGCTACCATGCAGGTGTCAAATAGCCCTACAAGTTGTCTGGAGACCTAAACAGGAGCTTGTCCTCTAAATGGCTGGGAATACACTGCAACATTTTGTAATAGATAAATTCGACAAATCCATGTTGGAGGAGGCTTACACAAAGTTGTGAATTTGGTGCGTAAGACCTATTTCATTGCCCAAGTATAAAGCCATTCTGGCAAAATCATTCCTAGAATATCATCCCAGGTTTGATGGCAGAGATTAGGAATGCAGAACCAACATATCTTCTTGTAGCAGGTGTTTGTACAAAGCCATAGCGCTTGCTGACGGTAGGAAGCGATCCATTGTCATGCAAAATATCGGCTCAAGCAAGTCAGATGAGAGCCAAAGAGAGGTTTCTTTCCTTCCCATTTCCTTAGAGTCATAAATGAAGACCTTTCCCAAAGGTAACATTACACAAAATCATTGTGTATGTGCTAGATAAGCATTGCTTTTCCTGAGTGGCTTTGTAGACAACCAGAGCATTTATTTATAAGAGCATTTCGTCTTATTCCTGCAGGACAGCTGGCTAAGCAGCATACTGCTGTCTTCATAGCTAATGGGTATACTTTGATCAGGAATCCGGGGAAATGTAGTTTGTTTGAGGTGATGACCTCACAGAGCTATGAATCACAGCGCCCTTAAGAAACTACACTTCCCAATATTCTCCACTAAAGTGGTATAAGAGTGCTTTAAATGTATTGCACAGGTCTGACCTAACTTTCTATGCGGCCTTCTCATGAACATTTCCCCCTCAACTGGGCTTACTTGAAGGAGTGGGGGAGAGCTGGTTGGGAGGAGAGAAAATTGATACACAGCCAGGGTAGGTAATCTGCAGTGAATTCATACACAAAGGTGCAAGTTACCCTCCTCCTCCGGTCTACTATCCCCAGCCAGTATCTCAGTGTGGAGTAGTGGTTAGAGAATCAGACTAGGATGTGGGAGACCGGAGTTCAAATCCCCACTAAGCCACAAAGCTTCCTGGGTGACTTTGGGCCAGTCACAGTCCTTGAGCTACTAGGAGAATAGGTGGGATAGAAACGCAATCAATCAATAAATGTTCTATGAGGAAAACATTGAGTTGAGAAACTTTCATCCCCCCCCCCAAAAAATAATAATTATGTACAGTTCTACCTTGCTGTTTGGTGAACATGATGGTTCACAGAAACAAGTTCCTTACACAGCATGCTGCAAGCTCTTTGGTCTTTGATTGGTGGGCTGATCTAAGGGGGCTTCCATTGTGCCCTTTTCCCATTGGTCCAGTGGAGTTGTTGTTGCGTTTCTTGGGCTTTTTTTTTAAAAAAAGAAGAGAGTTGAATTGAATTAGGAGGCAACTTTCCCTGCTACAAACCCTATGCTCCTCTAAGCCCATTATCATCATCATCATCATTATTTAAAATTTTATATTGCCCTATACCCGTAGATCTCAGGATGGTTCACAACATAAAATTACAATTTGAAAAATAGATAGTAAAAATAAAAACAAAGACAAACCAATACAGTGGTACCTCGGGTTACATACGCTTCAGGTTACATACGCTTCAGGTTACAGACTCCGCTAACCCAGAAATAGTACCTCGGGTTAAGAACTTTGCTTCAGGTTGAGAACAGAAATCGTGTTCCAGTGGCGCGGTGGTGGCAGCAGGCCCCATTAGCTAAAGTGGTGCTTCAAGTTAAGAACAGGTTACAGGTTAAGAACAGACCTCCAGAACGAATTAAGTACTTAACCCGAGGTACCACTGTACTGTAATCCCCCCTTTCACAACATATTAGATGTCAATCAGCCTGGTTAAAGAGGAATGTTTTCGCCTGGCCAGCTGAACCTTCCTGGGGAGAGCATTCTACAAATGGGAAGCTAATCAGAAAAGGCCTGTTCTCATGTTGTCACCCTTTGGACCTCTTCTGGAGGAGGTACACAAAGAAGGGCCTCAGAGGATGAACTCAGGGTCCAGGTAGATTCATATGGAAAGAGGCGGTCCAATTAAAAACATTAGGCCTACAAGACTTCTTCTGACTTTACACCAGTCAGATCCATTAAACCAGGCTTCCTCAAACTCGGCCCTCCAGATGTTTTGAGACTACAATTCCCATCATCCCTGACGACTGGTGCTGCTAGCTAGGGATCATGGGAGTTGTAGGCCAAAAACATCTGGAGGGTTTGAGGAAGCCTGCATAAAAAGGACTCTCTTGCCAATTTAACAGTCATTGTTCCCCGCTGAGAACTGCAATTTGTTTAGGGGCTACTAACAACTCTCAGCACTCTTTACAAGCCACAGTTCCCATGATTATTATTTGGGGGTGGGCAGAGGAGTCAAGTGTATATGAGTGCTTTAACTGTATGTTGAAGATATGACCCAAGTCTTCCCCAGTGACCCTTTCTTCATGCCATGAAGGATTTTATACATTTCTACCACAATGTCGGGGGACGCGGGTGGTGCTGTGGGTAAAAGCCTCAGCACCTAGGGCTTGCCGATCGAAAGGTCGGCGGTTCGAATCCCCGCGGTGGGGTGCGCTCCCGCTGCTCAGTCCCAGCGCCTGCCAACCTAGCAGTTCGAAAGCACCCCCAGGTGCAAGTAGATAAATAGGGACCGCTTTCCAGCGGGAAGGTAAACGGCGTTCCGTGTGTGCTGTGCTGGCTCGCCAGATGCAGCTTTGTCACACTGGCCACGTGACCCGGAAGTGTCTCCGGACAGCGCTGGCCCCCGGCCTCTTGAGTGAGATGGGCGCACAACCCCAGAGTCTGTCAAGACTGGCCTGTACGGGCAGGGGTACCTTTACCTTTACCACAATGTCACCACTTTCTCCAAGCTAATGAGTCTCAAATACAACAACCTTTCCTCAAAGTGGAGTTGTGTCATCCCCTAGACCAGAGCTTTCCAAACTTTTCACATTGGTGACACACTTTTTAGACATGCATCATTTCGTGACACAGTAATTCAGTTTTACTAGCAAGCCGGAGGTTAAACTAACCTACACACTGCAGCCGACACACTTAACGTGTCGTGACACACAGTTTGGAAAGCTCTGCCCTAGATCATTTTGGTTGACCATTGCTGATGTTCAAGACAGATAACCATTTAAGACCAATACAAATGATGGGTAAAGAACAGTCATAGCATAGGGTTGTGGGACATTTTTGAACCCAAGAGCCACATTTCCTCTTGGCTAGCCACAGAGTAGGTTTCCAGCTGTGATCCTGATGCAAATCACTCCCAGCCCCAGATGGGAATGATGCTTGGGGGAAAGATCCCATTAGTGCTAACTCAAAGCTCTTTTATTTTATTTTTTGAAACCTAATTGCTGTGTGGTGATGTTGCCAGGAGGGGAAGCCACAAGCCAGAAGAAGAGGCCACCATTGCCTAGACCTGGGCCATGGGCCAGAGTTTCTCCATGTCTGCTGAAGGGCAAAGGAGATAAGGAGGGGGGGGGGGGGAATAAAAATGGAAATACAAATTGTTTTTTTTAAAAAAAGATATTTATTGGCATTTTCACAAATTTTATAAAACAAATTGGCCCAAAGATGTCAAAAGGAGCACATTTTCAAAACAAAAATAGGTCAGGCGTTATCTCTGCAGGAGTCTGCAAAAGAGTAATGACATTGAAGGAAGCATTATTTGATCTGCTAGAGGCAGTGGGTTACATGGCAGTGGATTATTTTTATGCTCAGATTATTCATTCCATTCTGATATCTGAGCTTCCCGAATATGTCCCCCCCAGGAGCACATTGAGAAATGTAAGTTGTTGGGTTAAAGTCACAAAGGGCTACAGCACAACTGGCTTTGGGAATCGGTCAGACTGTGAGAGAAAAGCTCTTCTTCACTGCATGATACTGATCAGAATGTACATTTTATTCCTGGTAATAAGATGTTTGCAAAACCAAGCAAACACAATGTTTTTCTGCATAGGTACGGTACATGCAGCACTTTTATTGTTCTAGGTGGTTTTCCATAGTTGGGCGGGGGAGTATTGGCTCAATTTTACCTTCAAACATGTCTTTATAAAAACCCATGTTTGATTGTCAACTGTGGGCCAAATTAGGTAAAAGGTAAAGGTACCCCTGCCTGTACAGGCCAGTCTTGACAGACTCTAGGGTTGTGCGCTCATCTCACTCTATAGGCTGGGAGCCAGCGCTGTCCGGAGACACTTCCGGGTCACGTGGCCAGCGTGACATCGCTGCTCTGGCGAGCCAGAGCCGCACACGGAAACGCCGTTTACCTTCCCGCTAGTAAGCGGTCCCTATTTATCTACTTGCACCCGGGGGTGCTTTCGAACTGCTAGGTTGGCAGGCGCTGGGACCGAACGACGGGAGCGCACCCCGCCGCGGGGATTCGAACCACCGACCTTTCGATCGGCAAGCCCTAGGCGCTGAGGCTTTAACCCACAGCGCCACCCGTGTCCCCTGTGGGCCAAATTAGAGACTTCCTTAAATGTGTGAATGCATTTAACATGGCAAGCCCCTCTTTAAAATAATGGCCTGATTACATATAGCACCAAACCATGGTTTATTAACTCTGGTTTATTAAACCGTGGTTTAACTTGAGTGTCTTAACACAGCCCAGTGGCTTAACAGTTGTTCCTTAACCACAAGCTATGCTCTTTCCCTTGGTTTGGTGTTGGCTTATAAATCTTGGTTAATGATAACCATGGCTTAGCGTTACAGCGGCTGCCACAGTGAGTTCTCTTTTTCTTCCATGCCACCATGCCTCAGGCTTCTGAGGGCAGTGGAACAACCAAGAGGGCCCCCTCCATCAATCTTAGCACCCAAGAGTAACTGTAGGAAAGGAAGTCATCTTTCAGGTACAGTGGTAACTCGGGTTACATATGCTTCAGGTTACATACGCTTCAGGTTACAGACTCCGCTAACCCAGAAATAGTACCTTGGGTTAAGAACTTTGCTTCAGGATGAGAACAGAAATCGTGCTCCGGCGGTGCGGCAGCAGCAGGAGGCCCCATTAGCTAAAGTGGTGCTTCAGGTTAAGAACAATTTCAGGTTAAGAACAGACCTCTGGAACGAATTAAGTACTTAACCCGAGGCACCACTGTATTTAGGGTCTGAATCATTTAGGGCTTTAAACTAGGGTTGCCACCTTTGGTCGGGCAAAATAAAGAACAGGTGGGGGGAAATAGGGGGCAAAAAATTATTTTACCTGGTGCAGAAATGAGTTCAAAGCAATCCATTATAGTGGCAAACAGGGTTTACTCAATGAAAATAACAGGCCCGGGCAAAACCCCTCTCCCGCTCTCTGACCCATGCAAAACACCTCTCCCGCTGTCCCCCTGCGGCCGCAAAACCCAAGACTCCACCATAGTAGGCCTTTGCAGTGCAAACCTTTGTTCTTGCTCTCTGTGACCTACCCTTCCCCCTAAAAACTCCCTCTCGCAAACTCCTCCTCCCAGGCTCAGAGAGTCCTTCCCTCCCTTCGGTAAAGCGTGTTCTCCATCACGGAGAGCACGTGTTGCAGTTGGGGATTCCAAGACACCTTGCTGTTTCTGGGCAGATGGTTTGGCCAACTCGTAAGCAGGGGTGGGCTGTTACTGGGGAAAATTAGATGTTGCCATTTAGTGATTGACGGCCCTATTTGTTAAATACAAGGCACGCAGCAACGGACGTCCTCTTTCGCTGCGTGCTTCGGATCACCCGCCCTCCCTTCCCTAATGTTAGGCTGTTTGCTTGACCTTGCTATTGCCTGTCATGGGGTCATCTGCTTTGGGGCAGGGGCCCGGTAGGAATTTTACCATTTGGCTGATTAGTGTGTGCCACTTGGTTTTCGCCTACCACGTAGCAAATTGTCACAACTTGTAAGGTTTGCGGTTAGGCATTGGTCTGGAATTGGTTGCTGGAGGGGTAAGTATTCAGCTGTGCCTGCCCCTCCAAAATGCTGCTACTGCTGCTGAAGGGTTTTACCGTTAAAGGAACCCAGGGGCTCCCCCATGCTTTTGTCCGAAACCCCCTGGCAAGGGGCTAGGGCCACGCAAGCCCCTGGGAGCATGCTGGGGAGAGGTGAGGCATGGTTCCCAGTCCCGTCTCTCTCCCCAGGTGACTTACCCTTCCTGACTTCGTGGGGGGTGCGAGTGTCAGAGCTGTCCCCGTGCGGGGGCAGTTAGTGCTACCAATGCCTAAGCAACCACTCACATTGCTGTATTTGAATAAAGTTGTGGCCAAAATTATGCCAAAAAAATTAAACAAAAAATAAGTGTCAATTGTGTTTTCCTTTGGGGTGTATTGGGGACCTCGACACGCAACTTCACAGATAAGAATTAACGAGCAGTTGATATATTTACAGTCCTTTTCTTACAGCATCCTGTTGCAAGCACAAAAACCAAAAACACAGCTCTCCGCAAGGAGGGCATTTGCCTAGTCTGAATGCTCTCTCCAACTTCCGCAGCAAAGAGTGTTCCAGCAGGAAGTTCCTCCCCCCCCCTGACTCCTTTGATCTCTGATACGTTTGGACCACCAAGTCCATGGAGAGGGAGGGTCCCCCCTCACTCACAATTGATGTGTCTCCTAGCTGTCCCCTCCTTTCTGGTTCCCTCGTCATTATCTCACAGCTGGGTAGCTCCTCCCTAAGATGTTCAGCTTCTGTGTCTGACTCTCTCTCTCTCTGCTTCTGGAAATGCTGGAGGGGGGGAATATTCCCCCCTCCTCTTCTGAGAAGAGGAGCTGATCTGCCTATAACTGCATTCCCCAATCTTCAGATCTGGGCCAGTCCCTGACACTGCCCCACCCTCTGCCGGTATCCCGCAATAAGTCTCACTCTCAGCTCTCCTCCTCATGGAGCCATCCTCTGCCCGAAGAAACTCCCACTCAGGTTCTCAGTTTCCTCCTCCCACCAGACCCATCCTTTGCCTTCACAGATTTGAGGATGAAGTGGAGGATGAGCTCGAATATGTGAACAAAGGTGTTCTCTTCGAAGTCCAAAGAGGACAGGTAACACCTCCTCCCCCCAAAAAAAGGATGGTCATGTTTTTCTAGGGATGGGTGGGAACCCTACTTTAAACAGTAATGTGAGTACAGTTGAACCTAGGAAGTTGAATGGAATCCATTCTGGAACTTCCAAAACACTCAAAAACCAAATCGCGGCTTCTGATTGGCTGCAGGAAGCTCCTGCAGCCAATCAGAAGCTGCGGAAGCCCCCTTCAGACGTTCGGGTTTTAAAAAATTTTCGCAAACCAGAACAGTTACTTCCAGGTTTGTGGCATTCAGGAGCCAAAACGTTCGGGAACTAAGCTGTTCAAAACCCAAGGTACAACTGTACTTTGAACTGGGCCTGGATATGAACTGGCAAGCAGTGCAGCTGTTTTATTTTTATTTTTTTATAATATTTTTATTAAAGTTTCAACAAATTTTTATCATAACAACACAAAACAACACAATAACCAACAAAACATAATATAAAACTTAAAAAAACCAAAACCAGAAAAAGTATATAAGTTCAAATCTTAGTTTCTTATAGCTTACTTTCCCGACTTCCTCACACCTCCCTTTTCCGTATTCCAGTTTCTAATTTATTTTCAGCAAATCCTTCCACTATTTTGATTAATTTTAATATTGCTTATATTCTTTTAAATTAACCATTCCGCTACTGACCACTTACCCTCTAATTCCCCATCATTTTAACACTGATTAATTTTGCCATATTTCTTTACTTATTGCTCATAAAACATCTTTACACATTCCTTTCAACTATGTCACTAATGCTGCACTATCTTTATATCCTGCATCACTTTAACATTCAAATAATTTACAATGTTTTTGCAGATAGTCTTTAAATTTCTTCCAATCTTCTTCCGTTTGTTCTTCTCCCGTATCTCGGATTCTGCCAGTCATTTCTGCCAATTCCATGTAGTCGATCAATTGCATCTGCCATTCTTCCAGGGTGGGCAAATCTTGTGTCTTCCGCAGTGCAGCTGTTTTAAAACAGATGTTTTATGTGATCTCAGGGGAACCTCAGCTAGGGTTGCCATATTTTGAAGAGCCAAAAAAGAGGATGCTAAGATGACTCTCATTTTAAATACCCCTACCAGAGAAAAGGTCTCTTGCCGACAAAGGTCCATATAGTTAAAGCTATGGTTTTCCCAGTAGTGATGTATGGAAGTGAGAGCTGGACCACAAAGAAGGCTGATCGCCAAAGAATTGATGCTTTTGAATTATGGTGCTGGAGGAGACTCTTGAGAGCCCCATGGACTGCAAGAAGATCAAACCTATTCATTCTTAAGGATATCAGCCCTGAGTGCTCACTGGAAGGACAGATCCTGAAGCTGAGGCTCCAAGACTTTGGCCACCTCATGAGAAGAGAAGACTCCCTGGAAAAGACTCTGATGCTGGGAAAGATTGAGGGCACAAGGAGAAGGGGACGACAGAGGACGAGATGGTTGGACAGTCACTTACATGAGTTTGACCTAACTGCGGGAGGCAGTGCTCTGGTTCATGGGGTCACCAAGAGTTGGAAACGACTAAATGACTAAACAACAACAACACCAGTGCTTTTTTTCTTTAAAAAAATTTTTTTAGGGGTACTCTCATTTTCCTACTCATATTGAAATACTGCCCCTCAATGAGGCCAAACTTAGATTCACAAAATGTTTTGGGGTATGCGTACCCCAGAAAAAAAGCATTGACCCCTATTATGTAGGCTACAGAAGCTGTGATATATTGCTGAGGGGGACAGGAGAAGAGGAAAGCAAGTCTTCAGCCACCAGTTATGTCTATGTCTCATCTAGGAAGTATAGCCTGAGACATTTTGGCACATTTTACAAAATCCACCCAGGCAGAAATTTTACCCCTGAAAAAGTGTCCTGGAAAAAGAGGACATGTGGCCAGCCTAAATTGGCTTCTGCATTTTAGACCCACTGAAGTTTCAGATTGGTTTTCAGCTCCAAGAGCAGAAGGGGACTCACAAAGAAGATCCCCTTTAAGACCTGCTTCCCAGAACGCAGTAACATCTGGAATCAGTTCTGCATTTCAAAGCAACGATCCTCTCGCTGCATACGAGCCTCTGTTAAAAAAAAAAAAGGAAAAAAGCATTCGTATTTTGTCTGATAAATGAACCATTTTGATATTCTTAAAAACAACAAACCAGTTCCTCGCCCCTTCCCAGTTCAAAAAAGGAGCTTTGCAACTGAGTGTTTCTGCACCGAGAGAAGTGTTCCAGCTTGTTGTTGTGGCATGTTTATGGATTTGCACGACATGTGCTTTCCCCCTGACGACTGCTGTCATATCCTTTCAGCACAATAGTCAAAATAAGATTTCCACTACTCCACACACTCCAGATTAATCTTAACTCGAGAGAATCGAGCTGACTTCCCATGCCTTGTTTTAAAACCAGCCTGATTGGAATGATCAGGAAATGCTTTCTGTTTCAGGAACGATCGCAGTTGTGGAGGCTGATAGGAGGCAGCTTGACTCTGACAATGCCCAATTGCCCCTGTAGGGTCTGCAGCGGCTGAGAAGACCATGGTAGAGAAGCAGAACGACAGCAGGCAAATAAGAGATGCCGTTTTGCTAAAGCCACTGCCGCCTTGAGGAGGTTGCGGGCTTCACAGCCCCTCCACATGTGCAGAGGGTGGGAGGCCAGCCCTGCACGACTGGGTGATTCCCGGCTGTGTCACCCCTTAGCCAGCCAGTCGGGTTGGTCCAGGGGTGTGGCCTGCCCCATAAAGGCAGAACGCAGCTGGGGATCTCCCTCTTTTCTGCCTTCCAGCTGCTCCGGTTTTCCCACCCTCCCACCCTTTAAGGTTTTCTTCCTTTGACCTTGCTATGGACTTCAGTTGATCACCGTCAAGGGGCCTGGTAGGAATTTTTCCACTTGGCAAATTGGCACCAGCCACTTGGTTTTTCACCTACCTCGTAGCAAATTGTCACAACTTTCTGGATATTGGCGGTTAGGCATTGAAATAATTCTGTAGATGGAAAGAGGGGAGGTAGCTCCATCACCTGCCCCGCATATTGAAGGGTAGTCCGATAAAGGATTCCGGGGAGTGTGGCCCTGTCCGAAGCCTAGAGAGGTTAGGGCCTAAGGCACAACCCCTATCGGTGACCCCCAGGGGAGCTCCTAGTTGATGTGCATCAGCAGGACTCCCCCTACTGGTGGTTAACCCTTCCCGGACTCCCTGCAGGCAGGCTGGAGTCGGATATAGTTGGTTAGGACCAATTCCTAAGCCAATACCGCTCATCATCTGTAACCAATAAAGTTGTGGCCTTTTTTAGCCCATTAACATTAATAAATGTGTTATTATTTCTACCTGGGGAGAGGGGTCGGGAACTCACCACACAACTTCCTTTTATGCTTCATACCACATTCCGGAAGGAAGGTGAATGGACCCAGTGTGATAGCTTTGTGTGAGTAGGGACTTAAAGATGCAACACAACAGAGGTGTGCGCACTGGTGGAGGAAGAGGAGTGCGGGGGGGAGCGCACCGTCCCCAGCAGCGCAATCCTGGTGGGGTGCCATCGCGGCTGTCCCTCCACCTGCGTTGGGTGCCGCACCCCTGCAGGCGGCATGCCACACCCCTAGGACATGTGCCACATCCCTGTGGGCAGCGCGCCACAACCCCAGGAGCATGAAGCTCCACCACTGGGCGTGCACAGACTTGAAATGTGAAGTTTGTATATGTTGCAGTGAACTTGAAACGATGTATTCATGTGGAAAAAATATATGTTGCTAAGGCACATGCTTTTTCCAATTCAAGTGAGCGTGGTTTGGGTGGAAATAATAGGCCAACGTTGTGAGCAATGCTATTTTGCGGAGGGAGGGGGGGCAACAGAGCTGTAGCAGCAAGGCTTAAGCCTGCCAAGGAAGAAAAACTTCATCCATTAATTTTGAGAAGAAATGTTGCAGTGAATGTGTCAAATCTAACTCTATTGTGCCCACCCTGGCTGGTTTGATGTTTGAACCCTGGCAGACAAGAAGTGCTCATAGACCCTCCAAGTGTCCTTATTTTTCAGGGACAGTCCAGGATTTATAGAAGCCGTCCTGGTTTCTGATTTGATCCTGGAATGTCCCGCTTTTCCTTAAGACATCACTATTTTCATCAGCAAAATGTTGGAGGGTATCGTAGGACACCTCTCTTTTCATTGGAGAAATGTTGGAAGGGATGATCCCCCAAGCCAAGAAGAGAAGTAACTATACAACCTTTAGGAGACATCTGAAGACAGCCCTGTATAGGGAAGATTTTTTAAAAAAAACATTTAATGTTTTATTATGTTTTTAGACATGTTGAAAGCTGCCTAGAATGACTGGGGCAACCCAATCAGATGGTCAGGGTATAAATAATACTGTTGTTGTTGTTGTTGTTGTTGTTGTTGTTGTTGTTGTTGTTGTTGTTATATTAAATAGGATGTCCCTAATTTCATCGGAGAAATGTTGGGAGGTATGTGCTCAGAGCATAGATAATGGCTGTGGATCACTGGTAAGGTAAAGGACCCCTGGACGGTTAAGTCCAGTCAAAGGCGACTATGGGGTTGCGACGCTCATCTCGCTTTCAGGCCAAGGGAGCCGGTGTTTGTCCACAGACAGCTTTCCAGGTCATGTGGCCAGCATGACTAAACCACTTCTGGCGCAATGGAACACCGTGATGGAAGCCAGAGTGCATGGAAACGCCGTTTCCTTTCCCGCTGCAGCGGTACCTATTTATCTACTTGCACTGGTGTGCTTTCGAACTGCTAGGTTGGCAGGAGCTGGGACAGAGCAACGGGAGCTCACCCCTTCGCAGGGAATCAAACCACCGACCTTCTGATCAGCAAGCCCAAGAGGTTCAGTGGTTTAAACCCTTTGGATTATTGGTAAAGATGTGTGCTACCTCCATGAGAACATTTTCTGGTCTGATCAAAATTCACTGGAATTTTGCTTTAGGCTTGATTTGGTTGCAACTCTTTTTCAGGCATCCATTTTATTTGCCAGAGGGCAGGGAATAAGAGATCAGAGTTAATTGAAGAAAACAAAGCCCCAGACACCTAAGACTCCCGAAAGCTGATAAGAAGGAATTGACTGCCCAACTGCTCTAGTCTATTCTTTCCAATTAATATTATTTTCATTTTAATATCTGTTACTTGCCTCTCAGCCCATGAGGGCCACCAAAGTAGCTCAAGGAATAAAATCCTCAAATAACAATAACATAAAATAAACAATAAATTAGTATACCTGCGAATCACCATAAAGTCCAATAAAATATAGTTATTCATAAAAATGCAGCTAGTGTGAGAAAGTCAAAACAACAACACGTCAAGGCCCAGAAGCCTGTTCAGAGGCCTACTAAAAGCTCTCAGAGCAACCCCTAAATTTGTGCCTAAAGCAAAAACTGAAGCTAATTTGGAGTTGCTTCCTCAAGTGAAATATTTAAGGAATTTTGAAGAAGTGCACGAAAGCTGCTGAAATAGTTGCCGGGGGTGGAAGGACACAAAACTCCCCCCAAGGTGGTTTTAAAACAGCTTCACTGGGTTCCTGCTCATTTGTGGATATGAATTAATCTTAGGTTTCAACCTTGAAAGGACTGTGTAAATTTGGATCCATATATCTAAAGGAATATTTGCTCCCATATACATGTGACCGCATACGTTCCAACATTCACCAGATGAAAATAGGGACATTTCTGATTCTCCCTGCCCACACAACTGACCCTCCTCGACCCCCCATCTTTTGTCCCCCACGGTCCACTGAGCACTTCCTATCAGTAGGACAAGCACCACCACCAACGGGACACAGTGCACACACCCTCCAGCAGCCTGAGAAAACCCCTTAACCCCAATTTTATTTTATTGTTTGGGAGATTTACAAAAGGAAAAACACACACCAATAAATGAATCTTAGGTAAAGGTAAAGGGACCCCTGACCATTAGGTCCAGTCGTGGACGAATCTGGGGTTGTGGTGATTATCTCGCTCTATAGGCCGAGGGAGCCGGCATTTGTCCGCAGACAGTTTTTCCGGGTCATGTGGCCAGCATGACTAATCCCCTTCTGGTGAACCAGAGCAGCACACGGAAATGCTGTTTACCTTCCCGATGGAATGGTACCTATTTATCTATTTGCACTTTGACGTGCTTCCGTACTGCTAGGTTGGCAGGAGCAGGGACTGAGCAACGGGAGCTCACCCCGTCGTGTGGATTCGAACCGCCGACCTTCTGATGGGCAAGTCCTAGGCTCTGTGGTTTAACCCACAGCGCCACCCGCATCAAATGAATCTTAGAAAGAGGCAAAATTAGCTGTAGGCACACAAAGCATTGAAAATATTTACTGTATATATCAAGATTCCTTGCACTCTGCTCCGCTCCCCCTTTCTTCCTGCAGCCATGGAGAGGACATGGAGAGACAACAGGGAGGCAATGGTTGTTGGGTCCATCCATCAACCTCTGATGGATGATTTAGAAGGATTGGGTCCAGCATCACTTTTGCTGTGTGTGTGTGCCAGCAACCATACTCAGCAGAGTTACATCTCAACGCAGCTCCTTCCTTGGAAGCATCTTTGGGGTTGAAGGTACACACAGAAGGCAATAAACATTCATGGACGCCGTAATGATTCAGTCAAGTGTAGAGGTTTACTTGACAGACATAAAAGAATATTGGTAGCAAGCGTATACTGTACAGACATTCACTACTGCCATGGTCAAGGCATGCTTAGAGTCCAACAAGAGTCAAAGACTCTCTCTGCTTCTCCCATCGCAAGGGACTCACAACAAGTTACACAGAGCCGTTGTTATCAGTACTTCCTCTCACACTGCGCATGTCCAAAGAACACTTTCCCGCAGAAAATGTCCTTGCATAGACAAGACAATCTCAGCTTTCTGCTGCTTCTTGAAACATCTCTGTTCTTCTCTGTTTCTGGAACAAATGATTCTCTCTCACACAGAGAGAATGTCCAACAAGATTTCCTGTGGGGAACTCAGTTGTGCAGCTGATCAATGTGAAAATCAGGTTTCAAGTCACCTCCTGTCAGCTGACTCCCAAGATGGGGTAGGGAGGGGTGAAGATTGCAACAAAATATATTCAAAAAACGGATAATATTGAAATAAAATCCTAATTTTTGGAAGGTGAGCGAAAGAAAAATCTCAGAAATAAGCTCAGGAAAGTGTGTTCCAATAAATTTTGCCCCTGTTCTGGTATTTATAGTTAGTGCTTCAAAATGCTTTCTAAGGCTGGCTTATAATAAAAAATGTGTCCTTCTGGAGAACTCCATCAGTTTCAAGAACCAGTTTTCTTCACTGCAATTTAGAGAGAATGGGGTCTGTGTGTGTGTGTGTGTGTGTGTGTGTGTGTGTGTGTGTGTGTGTTGTTAAAAAACAAAAACCCACCAAACTTTTATTTCCTGTTACTTTCCAGTTGAAAAGTCTCTATGGTTAGCTGTTGACAATGTGACTGTGATGGGTTTCTTTTGCTTTTTTATTTTGAAACAGAGGTGATAATTAATCTTCCCACATTCAAGCACTGCAAACACATTTCAATTTCAAATGAGATAAGAACGGAGCTCAAAACGCCCACACTTACAATGGTAGGCAGCTTTGTACCACACATTGTAAGTGGCCTGAAATTCTCTTCGTGGCATTGACATTATCAACAGTCAGCTTGTGGAGCTGTATATCTAATAGGCAATCTTCACAACAATAGCTTGAGAAGTAATGTGGGAGCGGCAGCGTTAGAAATGCACAATCGGAGGAAATGAGGCAGGTTAATATTAGGGCACTTTCAGGTGTGACTGCCACACGCCCAACAGAACTGTTATTCCCTTGCTTCCACTCTGCGGCAGATGGGGAGGAGTTCAGTACAGTTCTCATCTGCACTTCGAGAAACTATCTGTGAACTGAAATGCTGCAGTCCTATGAAATTCACCTCTCCCCATGTTGCGAGGGGGGGAAGGAAGTGAGTGTAAAAATGTTATTCATCATCATCAAACCTTTATTGGCATCACATACAAACATTCAGAATAAATAGGCCAGTGCGATCTCATCGCCATTTGTACAGTCATTTGCCAAAGGGAAGAAGAGGCGACCAATCTATTTCTTCTCTGTGGGTCTCCAGCAAGGGTAGGATCCTGTAGCGTACTTCGGCGACAAAACATCAAATAGAGGAACTTAGCTACTGTCTTGGCGAGCTCCTAGTCTCTCCCCTGTTATTGAAAATAACAACCAAAAAGGCATTATAAGTTTGGTTCTCAAACTTAATCCGTTCCAGAAGTCTGTTCCAAAACCAAAGCATTCCAAAACCAAGGCACGCTTTCCTATAGAAAGTAATGCAAAACGGATTAATCGGTTCCAGACGTTTAAAAACAACCCCTAAAACAGCAATTTAACATGAACTTTACTATCTAACGAGACCACTGATTCATAAAATGAGAGCAATAAACAATGTATTGCAGTTACACAACCAGTAGCTGAACTGGGTTCCACACAGCCACAAAAACAAAAAGAGCCGCAGAAATGAAAAAGCAAAATAAATAGCAGAAACAGACAGACCTCAGCATAACATTCCAAAGTGTGGAACTCAAAATGGAAGCGCAACACTCAAAATGGACCACGTTCGGCTTCCAAAAAAAGCTCACAAACTGGAACACTTACTTTCATGTTTGCAATGATTGGGTTCCAAGTTGTTTGAGTACCAAGGCGTTTGAGAACCAAGGTACCACTGTATTAGGAAAAAATTGCCTGCAAAAATATCCACGTAAAGCTTGCAGCATAGAGGCCTTGTATAACTTTCTTACAAAGGAGTTTGACAATCTGTGGGCCAACACCGAAAGAGCCCTGTCTCTCATGTCTGCCCATCAAATTTGCTTGAGCATAGAATACAAGCAGGCCTTCTGAGGGAAATCTTAAAGCCCAGGAACATTCATACAGGTAAAAACAATCCTTCAGACAGCTCAGTCTCAAACCATTTAGGCCAGAGGCTGCAGAGTTGATACTCTCCAGATGTTAACGGATTACGATCTCATCATCCCTGACCATTGGCTACACTGGCTGTGGCTGATAGGAGCTGTAGTTCAACAATATCTGGAGAGCACCATGTCGGTGACCCCTGAGTTCATGGCTTAAAAGATCAGAATGAACACTTTGGACATTTCCGCAATATCCCTGTGATCACCTGGAACAGGTGGGATATTATCCACTGCATGGGGCAGCATTGCTGTATCATTATGTAACAATAGTTTTTGAAAACTGCCTTCTGCAAGAGGAATTAAATCAAGGCAGGGCAATAATTCCCCTTCAGATGCATGGGTTTCAGATTTATGCACTGGGAAAATTTCATGCTGGAGAAAGTTAATTTGCTGTGATGCTTTTAAAATCTTCCCTTTGCCAAATTATATTTTAGCTTTAGACTAGGTCTTTTTTAAAAAAATTATAGGTCAGTTGTTCGTTTTTAATTTACAGTATTTGTTTACAACTACATGAGAAAACAAGGAATGCCTCCAATGCCATCTGTTTACGTTCCTCCGTGAAGGGCTTTTGCATATTTTCACCCGAAAGAAATGAGTCTAAATGATGTTGCAATTTTCTCTAAAATGCTCCATAATTTCACAGTGTCCCTGCTAACGTGCCTTTATAATAAGCCCAAATGATTGCAAATTGCAAGCCGTGCTGTCTAATATTCAGAAACCTGCTGAAAGGAGGATACGATTGTCTGTCTTGGCATGGGAGACGAAAAAATAAAAATAAAATAGCTTTAAAAGGATTTCCTAGACTTTGGAAGCAGGAAATTCCCTACTTAAAGAAGACACCCACCCATGAAACGAAATCCCCAGAATTCTGGGATAATAAGATCAATGGCTACAAGGAGAACCAAACTTGTACACATAAAATATCTTTGAATGCCACCTTGGAACGTTTCCAGATGAAAGTTTTGCAAATGTCATTGTTCATTGAAATAGCATTCATGAAAGCTGTAAGCTACATTGGGATTATGACACTTTCTGTGCTGATTCCTGCTGGTCTCAGCGGGTTAGTGGATCAATGTGTGTTGCACAGTTTAAATCTGCTACTATCATGCATTATTTCTATAGCTGAAGTGCCTCTTTGCCTGATTCTGACATAGGGATATAGGCCTGTATTGTACAAACAGAAGATGTGGCAAAATGGTTCATGGACTTCATTCAGCCTGCAAATGGCAGATTGTACAAGGTGTGACCGGAAGGTTCGGTGAATGGTCACAGAAATCGGACAGCGAGAAATATTCGAACATACATGCCTTACAGGCCTTCAAAGTAGGCCCCCTCTGATGCAATGCACCATTGACAACGTTCGTAGAGCTGTTGGAAATTTCTCGAGACATCCTCTTTTCGTACTGCTTTCAGTTCCCTCATCACAGCAGCTTAGGCGTGTGAAATGTTGGAAAAATCTGTGTCCTTTCAGTGCAGATTTCAGTTTTTTGGGGAAAGAAATCCGGTGGGGCCAGATCGGGAGAATATGGAGGGTGGGACAACTCAGTAACCTCAATAACAATTTCACGCAGAATATGCAATTCTTCCGCCATCATTCGGACGGACAAACGGCAATCCTGCATCAATAACTCACGAACTCTGTCGACATTTGCCGCTGTTCTGCTTGTTGACGGTCTGCCAGAGTGAGGGTCATTTTCAGTGGTTTGCTGCCCTTCACGGAAACGCTTAAACCGCTCATACACTGACTTTTGAGTTACAGCTTCATCTCCGTACACAACTGTGAACATTTTGTGGGTTTCCGGTGCCGATTGTATGTTCGAATATTTCTCGCTGTCTCGAATATTTCTGTGACCATTCACTGAACTTTCTGGTCACACCTTGTATAAGTGCCTGTTTCCCATATTTTAAATTTTAAAATCCAGTCCCATCTGTGGTCCAAAGTGATTCAGTTAAGGAACAGTTTTTGGTTTTGGTGTGGCTTACATCACATGGCTTCTCTCCATCCTTAAGTGTGGAGGGGCAAATCCACTACTGTCCAAGCAGCGGGCAGCAGGTTTCTACCCAAATCTGCCAAACTACACAGAGATATAGGTGAAGGAGGACTGAATGAAGACAGAGGTGAAAGGCCCAGTGTCATAGCTCAAGCTGAACTCCTGGCAGTTTATAAAGCTAAATCTGGCAGCGCTCTTTGGAGACCACCACTTTTTTAAAAAGTCACGGTAAACCTGTTGTGTGTATCACTTCACAGTGTCAGCACCCAGCCTCTGTTTGCTATTTCGGTGGGGGAAGCACCTTAAAAAGCAAAATATCAAGATAAACAACCCAATATATTAGTCTCGCACAGCATGCTCTCCTTTTACGTATGCAGAGAGAAACATTCATCGCTTCCGACACTGTCGGATAACAATGTCAGAATAGAGGTATTTAAGTTCCCTTTTATAACCTGCATTTTTGTAGCTGTCATTCTGAAATAGTGATGGGTGGGGGGGAGACAAAAGGGGAAAGCTGAAAATTGTGATGCCTCCTTTAAGGGTTGAGGGCTTTGGGGGGCTTTTTTTTTTTTTGTAATCATAGTGACGGGAAATGTGTTTAAATTCTGTAATGTGTCTCTCTACTCAGTATAGTACTCTTTCTGTCAAGGTGCTAATTTCCTTGCCTCCAGTGACAAAAAATAAAAGCGACACTTTCTTAAACCCAGCTGTTAGGGTATCAAAGGAAGCCAAATGAAAGAAAGAAATGAAGTGAGTTTGGTGGGGTAGGAGAGGGGGGTAGAGGAAACAAGACGAGTGATAATGAAATGAAAAATTACACTAGAAAATGGAAATTAGGAAGTGGCTAGAAACAGTGAAATGACGATTTCTAGTCACCTGCCTTATGCATCATGGCTAAATATGACTCCTTTTCTTTACGTGTCAATCACTGTCATGGCCCATCTCGTTCTTTAATGAAAGCACCAAATGATGATATATAGCCACCGAAATCCCAGAAGATGCAATCTCTTGCCTAGCTGTTATCTCTGGAGAAACATTTACTCCTTTGCAAGGTGCTTTACAACTGGCTAGCAGCAAGAAGGGAAGGGGCCAAGCTGTGCTGGTATCACAGGGCTGGCATCAACTTCACTTCCACTGAAATTGCCTCTGTTCACTTCATGATTTCTTCAGCCCACAGCCCAAATGCCCTGCATGATGACCTACATGAAATATCTCCGCCACTCTTGCCAGGTTCTTCTAAATTAGAAGATAAGGCTTCACTAGTCCCATCACTCTTTCATTGTGTGAGCCAAAGACTGTTGGTAAAGATCCTTTAAGATCATAAATAGCTTCCTAGCAGGGGCAAAACCAATAGCATGACCAGGCTGTACAACCTTCATAAGGTCTCAGAAGGGTTTTGCACTGTTCCCCTTGCTAAGGATAGGAAGCTTTCAGCCAGAGTACAAGATCCTGATTAGCTCTGCCTTTTTTAGCTAGTCTGATTCTGCTGTATTGGCCGAGTCTGGGTACTGCTATAATAAAATTATTATTATTATTATTATTATTATTATTATTATTATTAAATTTATACCTCGCCCATCTGGCTGGGTTTCTCCAGCCACTCTGGGCGGCTCCCAACAGAACACTAAAAACAGAATAAAACATCAAACATTAAAAACTTCCCTAAACAAGGCTGCCTTCAGACGCCTTCTAAAAGTCAGATAGTTGTTTATTTCCCTGACATCTGATGGGAGGGCGTTCCACAGGGCAGATGCCACTACTGAGAAGGCCCTCTGCCTGGTTCCCTGTAACTTCACTTTTTGCAGGGAGGGAACCGCCAGAAGGCCCTCAGAGCTGGACCTCAATGTACGGACTGAGCGATGGGGGTGGAGATGCTCCTTCAGGTATACTGGGCTGAGGCCATTTAGGGCTTTATAGGTCAGCACCAACACTTTGAATTGTGCTTGGAAACGTACTAGGAGCCAATGTAGGTCTTTAAGGACCGGTGATCTAAGACTTTGCTTTGTTCAAGATTTACTTACTGTAAGCTGACTTTGATCAATATGAACCCAACTACCTAAGCTGGGTAATACAAATAAATCCCACTTAATGCATATGTCACAGTGTCAGCCCTTCTAAGTGCCCCTATTTTTCAGGGGTGTCCCTGATTTAGAGAAGCCATTCCAGTTTCCGATTTGATCCCAGAATGTCCCACTTTTCCTTAGGACATCCCTGTTTTCACTGGAGAATTGTTGGAGTTTATGGAGTTATCCGATCCCTGAGCCATCTGAATATATATAAAGAATTTTTTTTTATGTCTAATGTCTTATTATTATTTTTTATATATGTTGGAAGTCACCCAGAGTGGCAAACCCATCAGATGGGTGGGGTATAAATAGTAAAATTCTTCTTCTTCTTCTTCTTCTTCTTCTTCTTCTTCTTCTTCTTCTTCTTCTTCTTCTTCTTCTTCTTCTTCTTCTTCCCCTGTGGCTTGATGGAGGTAGAAACTATCTCTCATATCTTGTTATGCTGTCTTTTCTATGAGGATATACGTTCGGTACTTACCATCCCTGCTATACAAAAATCTCCAGATGGGTCCAAACTTCAATGTCTAAAATCCCTGGTAGAGGACAAGGATCCAGAGAGGGTGGCTGAGGGTGGCCAAATTCTGTGCGTCTGCCATAAAACTTAGGGAATAAGCTGTGCTACCATAATGACTAAGGCCTTAAATGACAATTTTAGGTTATATTTTAGTGATTAAGATTTAACTTATATATTTTTAACTGCTGTTATAGCTGTATTGTCCCTACCATACCCAACTGCAAATTTAAATGTATCCCTATCGTGTTTTATGACTTCCCTGATATTGTATGGGAGCTGGAACTGGTCTGTGTCCGAAATAAATTTCTCCTCCTCCTCCTCATAGCTGTCAACCATCCCTTATTTGGCGGGAAAGTCACTTATCCCAGCACCATCTCCCGCTGCTGTCCCTTATTGATGATGTCCCTTAAATTTCCCGGGTTTCAAAGGAAGCAGCTCCTCTCTCTCCCTCCCTGCCAGCCAGGGAGGAGGGAGGCTCCAACTGTGTTGCTTGGCTGCGTTGCTCACCCAATAAGGAGTCTAAGAACGACTGGGGGGTGGAGCTTGCATGCCCTGTGCCGATCAAATCAGCCACGTTGCCTGGGGACTCGCCTTTGCTCAGCACTTCCCAGCGGAGAGGTGACAGTGGTTTTCCTTGCTGCATCCCCTTTGCCGGGTTGCTGCGCTGTGGGAACCACCGCTTGAGGCTTCGTTTGGCTGCTGGCTGGGCTTCCTGCTTTTGGCTTGGAGGGGCTCAGAAGTTGAACATACCTGTGCTGGGAAAATCCGTTATTTTGGCTGCTGGTCCCTTATTTTCAAATCTGTAAGTTGACAGCTATGCTCCTCCTCCTCCTCCTCCTTCTGGAATAGGACATTCCTATTTTCTCCAGGGAAATGGTAGTAAAAGGGGGCATGTTGAAACAGAACCAGAATTTGGCTTGCTGGAATGCAATTTGCAAAGCCTAGCTCAGACCACAGGGGGAGAACTCCCTTGGTGTGCTCATAAAATCCTACATTTCTTGTTTCTCCCTAAGTATCTCCAACAGGCATTTTTGGCCATGGTGATGGGGGAAGGCTAGAGATATATTAGTTCCAACCCCCACCCCCACAGTTACTGGCATAGTATGTCTTGATGCTGGTCATATCCCCAAGAGTATTTGCAGGTCAATAATTTGATATCTCCAGCAAGACAAGATGAAGGCACACGTCTTTCCACCAGGACCAGCGGCACGAGCTACTTAAATCTGCATTATACAGTTTTGGAATAAATTATGCATTTGAGCCTGGCATCTATAGTCTAAATAATTCATTTGGTTTAAATTCTGTCTAAATATCCTTTTCACCTATAATTTATGAAAAAAGAAAGCTCTTGACAGACCAAAAAGGGGAAAAAAACCCCGAACAGAAATAAACTGAATAATCAGGCAGATGAGGGGTGTTGTTTTTGAAAGAGAGCGAAGAACGGAACAGGCTCACATGCCAAATGCACTACTAATTTATTCAGTGTTACAAAACTCTGTCAGCATAGGTTGAACATTTTGAGATGAATGAGGTGCACGATTCATATATTTAATAGCTTGTTTACAGAGCGCTTGGGCCCATCAAAGATATGGCACGACATGTCCCTCCCCACTGCCTCTTCGGTTGCAGTTTCCTGATGTCTTTTCCTGGAAGTGACAGTTAAATATCATTGGCTTTGGGCAAATAGGCACTTTCATTTTTTGCAGGTTGGTCAGGATGGGGGCAATTGAAAGGCCAGGGCATGTTGACCAATCTAGACAGCATCTTAAAAAGCAGAGACATCACCTTGCCGACAAAGGTCCGTTTAGTTAAAGCTATGGTTTCCCCAGTAGCGATGTATGGAAGCGAGAGCTGGACCACAAAGAAGGCTGATCGCCGGAGAATTGATGCTTTTGAATTATGGTGCTGGAGGAGACTCTTGAGAGTCCCATGGACTGCAAGAAGATCAAACCTATCCCTTCTGAAGGAAATCAGCCCTGAGTGCTCACCGGAAGGACAGATCCTGAAGCTGAGGCTCCAATACTCTGGCCACCTCATGAGAAGAGAAGACTCCCTGGAAAAGACCCTGATGTTGGGAAAGATGGAGGGCACAAGGAGAAGGGGACGACAGAGGACGAGATGGTTGGACAGTGTTCTCGAAGCTACTAACATGAGTTTGACCAAACTGTGGGAGGCAGTGGAAGACAGGAGTGCCTGGCGTGCTCTGGTCCATGGGGTCACCAAGAGTCGGACATGACTAAACGACTAAACATCAACAAACTAAGAATAGGAAGGCCCAGAGATCTTTTTTTAGGTAATCTTTTGCCTAAACTTAAGAATTGGCCAGTGGAAGCTGCCATCTTTTCCACTGAGACTGTCCCTTTGTTATGGCATGGGTATCAATCCCATTTTCAGCTTCAAGTGAGAATATGACTTTGAGTGCAATATCCTGATATTTATAAATAAATAAAAAACTTTTTAAAAAAATAGTATTATTCCCTCCAAATCACCAATCACATCCCCTCCCTGGGATTGTGAATGAAATTTGTATTGTGTGTGTATGTATGTACGTATAATTTCAATGTTCATTCAACTATATCAGTTCCCCTTCTTTTATTTCATTATGCCTGTTTGCCACTGAAGTACACATTATGGATAATAAAGGATTTATTTTAAAAAGATTCTCTGCACCATGCATCAATTTATGTACCTCTAGCATGTGTATTGGGATGCGGGTGGCGCTGTGGTCTAAACCACCGAGCCTCTTGGGCTTGCTGATCGGAAGGTCAGCGGTTCGAATCTGCACAGTGGGGTGAGCTCCGGTTGCTCAGTCCCAGCTCCTGCCAACCTAGCAGTTCGAAAGCACACCGGCACAATAGAAGCTCCAGCGGGAAGGTAAATGCCATTTCTATGCGCTGCTCTGGCTTTGGTGTTCCGTTGCACCAGAAAAAGCTTAGTGATGCTGGCCACATCACCCAGAAAAACTGTCTGCGGACAAACGACGGCTCTCTTGGCCTGTAAAGCGAAATGAGTGCTGCAACCCCAGAGTCGTCTGCAACTGGACTTAACTGTTAGGGGTCCTTTACCTTTTTATCTTGTGGATACTCACTTTTTCCCCCCTTAACTAAAATGCCCCAAATGTCATAAACATTTCCTGGTAGGGGAACTGTTCTGGTCCCCAGGTCATTTTGTGTGTCCTCCTTTCCGGCACCTCTCCAGATGTATAATATTTTTGAGATATACTGACCAGAATTGTACACGGAATTCCAAGTACGGTTGCCACACAGATTGGGACATAGGCATTTTTATATTGGCTGTTTTATATTCAATCCCTTTCCTAATGGTCTCTAGCATGGACTTGGCCTTTTTCACAGCTGCAGCTCTCTGGGTCAACATTTTTGCTAAATTATCTGCCACATCCACAAAATCTCTTTCCTAGCCAGTCACCATGACAGCTCAGACACCATCCATGTAGTCAGGATTATTATTTTTTATTCTCCAAAGGGCATCACTTTTTTTGCACTTAAATTCAAAGGAGGAGAATGTTGGAAGCATTGCAAGGTAAAATTTGGAATGTTACTTTTATAGAGGAAAAATAACAGGAGATTTGGGGTTGTTCAGTCAGCGCCGCCACTTCCCCCTTACCTTATCCTATTGTCCACCTGTTGCTCAAGCCCACCTTTAAGGACCCCTGACCATTAGGTCCAGTCGTGACCGACTCTGGGGTTGCGGTGCTCATCTCGCTTTATTGGCCGAGGGAGCCGGTGTACAGTTTCCGGGTCATGTGGCCAGCATGACTAAGACGCTTCTGGCAAACCAGAGCAGCACACGGAAACACCATTTACCTTCCCACTGGAGTGGTACCTATTTATCTACTCGAACTGGCGTGCTTTTGAACTGCTAGGTTGGCAGGAGCAGGGACCGAGCAACGGGAGCTCACCCCGTCACAGGGATTCGAACCGCTGACCTTCTGATCAGCAAGTCCTAGGCTCTGTGGTTTAACCCACAGCGCCACCCGCGTCCCTCAAACCCACCTTTAGAGATGCCCAAAATATCTTGCTTCTTGAGATCAGTGGGTTCTCATTTTCAGGATTTTTTCTTCTTCCCCTGATGACTCTGATACTTGGAAAAACTGAACGAAAGAAAACTTCTAGTTTGCAAACTTCTAGTTAAACTTCTAGTTAAACAGTATGCGAATCTTGGCAATGCTTAAAATGCAAAGTTTTACACATATTTGTGTTGTCGTCGTTGCTCTCCCCACCCCACCCCCCAAACTGGGGGGGGGGGGAATGTAATGAGGTGCAGGTGTTTGTGAGTCAATTTTGTTTATATCTCTCCCTGATTGGCTCCATTAATTTTTGTGCTAAAAAGTAGTGACATGATGTTTTCAGGAAGAGGAAAAGGCAGGTGGTGATAATTGCTCAGAAAGAGCACCCCATGTTTTTGTGGTTCGGAATATTTTCACATTTCCCTGCTTATTATGTAGGTTTGACTTTGCCATGTGTGTCTACCAGTTCTCTCAATTCCCTCTTTCAAACTGCACCTTTTCCTCAATCAACTTTTATATCGTTTCCAAACAAAACCAATCTTGCCTCCGGCCCCTGGCCTTAATTTGTGGGCAAACAGCTAAGGCATACTTAAATTCTTATGATTATATGTATCGTACTATTGGCTTTAAGTTCACGATAGGCTTACCACATCACATTCTGAAGACTCCTCCCATCTCATGAAGAGCTCCCCGTCCCAGAAAAGGTTGTACCGATCGCTTATCCTGCCCCTCACATCCTCCGGTGCCATTTGAGGCCCAAGGCAATGGAGACTGTCATCATCTTGGTCTTCATTCTTTGTGCAGAATGTAGAGGCTACAATGAAGAAAAGGAACGTTCCTATGATTGGAAGAAGAAGAAGAAGAAGAAGAAGAAGAAGAAGAAGAAGAAGAAGAAGAAGAGTAGTTTGGATTTGATATTCCGCTTTATCACTACCCAAAGGAGTCTCAAAGCGGCTCACAATCTCCTTTCCCTTCCTCCCCCATAACAAACACTCTGTGAGATGAGTGGGGCTGAGAGACTTCAAAGAAGTGTGACTGGCCCAAGGTCACCCAGCAGCTGCATGTGGAGGAGCGGAGACGCGAACCCGGTTCTCCAGATTACGAGACTACCGCTCTTAACCACTACACCACACTGGCTCCCAGAACTCAGCATAATTTTCCCTGTGGGGAGAAAAGCAACTGGCTGCAGATTTTAAGCAGATGCTCATCAGAAGGGGAAAGTGAGAAGCAGACCTTGCCCCCAGTAGCTTGGCCCTAACTTCTCAATGGTATTCCTGCTTTCAGACAAAATTCTGCTGAGGCCAAAAGATTGAAAATGGATAACGCTTACTGAGCCTCGGTTGCTGTGATCTCAAGGCCCTTTCTGTTCTCCTTAGGTTTACAGTTGCTGAGCCGAGACTGGAAGAGGGCAAAACCAGCGGCAAAGGGTTCATTCTGCTTCAGAAGCATTGGTCCCATGGCAACTTATCATCCTGTGGGTTATATCTAAATGCTGTCCAATAACAAACACAGAGCATCTCTATACCTTGGCATTATAGTTCAGGAAAGGAACAGAAGAATGCAGGGGCTTCCCCCAAGGCATTTTAAAATGGCAGGCAGGCTTTTTCGGTGAGGACCTAGAAATTCTACCTTGGCACTAAGCAAAAAAGAGAGAAAAAAGTAGGTCAAAGGAGAAATATTTCACTCCCCTCTTCTGAGGGGATATAGAAGCCCTAGACAGGCAGTGGTCCGATGTCAAAATATAGTATGGGAAAAGTCACAAATGCAACCTTTCTCAATAGCAATAAGTCACATTGCTGCTGCTTACCAGGAAGTAGAGGAATGGCAAAATGGCAGCAAGCTTGGCATAGTGTAAATCAGCCTTTCTCAACCTGTGGGTCCCCAGATGTTGTTGAACTACAACTCCCATCACCCCTAGCTAGCAAGGCCAGAGCTCAGGTATGATGGGAGTTGTAGTTCAACAACATCTGGGGACCCACAGGTTGAGAACCACTGGTGTAAATGCAATGGAAGTGGCAGAGTCTACATACGCTCCAACATTTCTCCGACGAAAATAGGAACGTTCCATTCCATAACGATAATTTTGTAGTGTATTTCTGATCTCTGTTGGAAGCTACCCAGAGTGGCTGGGGAAACCCAGCCAGATGGGTGGGGTACAAATAAATTATTATTATTATTATTATTATTATTATTATTATTATTATTATTATTATACCCCACATGTCTTCCTGTGTTGCCCCAGCCACACTGGGCAGCTTCCAACAAAAAAACATAATAAAACATTAAACATTTATTTTATAATAAAACAGTTATATAAAAACATAATAAAACATTAAACATTTATTTTTAAAAAACTTCCCTATACAGGATTGCCTTCAGATGTCTCAGAAGTTGGATAACTCCATACCTGCCAACATTTCTCCAAAGAAAATACGAAAAGTGGGTTGTTCCGGGATCAAATCAGAAACCAGGATGGCTTCTCTAAATCAGGGATGTCCCTGGAAAATAGGGTCTGAGCCTCTCCAGAGCTTCTGCCCTTGTTGCCACCTTGCTGTGTCCCCTCTACCTCCCAGTAAGCAGCGGTGGTCCAATTGACCAGAGGTCAGATAAATGGCATCCCTCCATCATGCCATCCACCGCTGTTCATTAGAGTTTGGGCCTAGATTTGGATCAAATTAGACCCACAAAGACGGCACACTTCTCTTGGTTAGCGCTCCAGCTAATTAATTCCCATTACCTTATAAACAGGCGTTCCAGTGCTTAGTTGAGGAAGTTGAGTATTCCAATTTGAGAACTGGAATGCCAGACAGTCTGATACATTAGGAAAAGCTCGAGATACTGACTTGGCAACATATCTCCCCCTTTTTTTCTCCCCTCGTGCATCTCTGCTTGCAAAATACTGGCATTGAAGATGAATTTGAAATAGACTATTAGTGACCAATAGCTCTTCCCAGCCATGCAACAGGATCCGAATTAAGTTCAAAGAAATGCTAATTAACTTAAAGTGCACTGACTACCTGGAGTGACATGAGTTCAAAGGCATATATGCCAGGTTTCTTTTCCTTGGCCAGAACTATAATCAGAAGATTTTAGTGCAGATTGATATCCAAAACAGTGAATACTTTGATCCCACAATTTCTTGGAGATCAAAGATTCACATGTACTGCTGTACTTAAGTAGGCCTGAGCATGATGCAAATGTATCAGCCAGTTCATATGTGACCCTCTTTCAGGTGCATAGAGATTCATATTTCTTTTTATTTTTTTGCCTTAGTCTTTTGAACAAGGTTTCTTATTTCTGAACTTTTATATAAAATGTGGGAAGAGCTAAGCCAAAACTAGGGATGGGGGAGGGGCAGAAATGTATTAGATTCACATTCTAAGCAGAACCTGAATAATTCACACTTCCTTAACCAATACATGAACCACATTGCTGCCGTTCTTTGAAAGTCACCTGTCTGAATGTTGCAATTCAGTTCCACAACCAAAAAATGTGTATATTAGAGGAAGGTGTGCACAGAAAGTTGTACATTATTGAGAAATACATTTTTTTAAAGTAGAGGAAACCAATTCTTCTTTTTAAAAAGTTTTTATAGTCCTTGAAGAAAAAAAACACATCTGGGAAGATTTAAAATTCACAGCATGCTGAACATTGAAAGAAAATTATATGAAAATGATGTACTATTGGTACTTAACTCCTATGAGCTTAGCAAAAATGTATGGAACTGCTACAAATATATGCTGGAAATGTAAAGCGAAAGAAGGCACTTCCTACCCCATCTGGTGGACCTGCAAAATAACAAAAGCATCCTGGGAAATGATATATAACGAGCTGAAAAACATGTTTAAAATAACCTTTGTGGGAAAAACCAGAAGCTTTTCTATTAGGAATTATAAGTGGTGAAATAGCGAAGGAGCAGAAAAGACTATTTATGCATGCGACGACAGCTCCGAGGATGCTTTTCGCACAGAGATGGAAGGAAGATAAAGTTCCAACCAGAGAAGAATGGATAATCAAGATGATGGACTATGCCAAAATGGCAAAACTGACAGAGAGAATCAGAAACCAAGAAGCTAAGAAATTTTAAAAAGAATGGAAATATATATATAGATTACTTTAAAGAACACTGTACGCAGTTAAAAATATTAGGATTAATATAACACTTGTAATAATTCTATGGTTATAAATGGGAGTTTGAACACAATTTGGATAATATTGTAAGATGCAGGGTAAAACGAATTACTATGGAAACCATGGGGGGGGGGAGTCCAAGGATTCAGGGGATCCTATATATGTATAAAACTGGTTATATCTAAATGTAAACGATATTTGTAAAAAAAATTAAAAAGAAATTTTAAAAAGAACAAACATGTTTAGCTGTTCGTTTTCATTGTCCTTCCTTGTTCTGGGTCTCAGATGATTCGCTTACTGGCTGGGATTATTCATTTGGGATATTGATGTACCACCCTAGATGGATTTCCTAGGACATTCCTCAACTTGCATAATCTAAAGAGAAAAGAGGACTCACTGGTGGAGCAACAGCTAGAAGAAGCCATGATTATTTATAAATCACTGAATAAAACAGAATGAAATCTAACCAAATGCATGTTGAGCCTTTTGCCTATTTATAATTGTTTGTCTTAGTCACTTTCGTAATACCAGTCCTGTGTTGATTTCGTTTGTGGCATTTGGTGCAGCGCCGAGGGCCTTCTGGCGGTTCCCTCGCTGCGAGAAGCCAAGTTACAGGGAACCAGGCAGAGGGCCTTCTCGGTAGTGGCACCCGCCCTGTGGAACGCCCTCCCATCAGATGTCAAAGAGACAAACAACTACCAGACTTTTAGAAGACATTGGAAGGCAGCCCTGTTTAGGGAAGCTTTTAATGTTTGATGTATTACTGTATTTTAAATATTTGGCTGGAAGCCGCCCAGAGTGGCTGGGGAAGCCCAGCTAGATGGACAGAGTATAAATAAATTATTATTATTATTATTATTATTATTATTTGGAAGTTCAGGTCCCAGTTTGTTCAAAATCACCTCTCTTTGTTTGCTGGGACTTCTTTCCTTTCTATTTGCCTGCTAAGCCTGACACAGCCTGATCCAAATGGATCTTCAGAATCGTGAGCAACTGCCCCAGCTAGAGCTCAATTCAAATTAGATCCCGGATGAAACCCCTTTGCGTGAGGTGGACTTCGTATTCTAGGTCCAGGAGCTGCTGGCCATCTGTAACTTCAGTTTCTCTGAAGTTTTCAAAGCTCTGTGAGAAACCTAGGCTCATTTGATACACAGCGCTCCTTCCCACCCACTCTGTCTGCTGGATATAAATAAATAAAAGCATTGAGCTAGGCTTTGCCCTGCTGTATTTATTGGAGTGTACGCTGTACACATGTCAATAAAGCCTTGCGCTGGCTACTCTGTTCTTTAACTCCAAATCAAATCAACCTTTGGCCTTTGTAGGTGTTTGTGAAGCTGGGAGAAGGGCACACAAGACAGCTTCAGTAGGAACCAGAGATCCTGCGTTACATGTTCACTGGTCACTCGGTTCATCCACCAAATATATACCAGTTCCTGTAGATCTGAGCAGAATGAATATGTTTCAGCTCCCTGACATTCACACAAGGCAAGGTTTCTGGGATTCGCATCCTGTGCGGACAGAGGGGAATGCATTTGTTGCAGCCGTCGTACTAACCCTCTCGCTTGTGAACGTCCCCTCCCAAGTCGTCAGCCACAAGTGAGGTTGTAAGTACGTACGTTGATAATGAAATGAGCATTAAGCTCCACAAAGCAATAAAGACTGGCTTGAGAAGTGCTGGCAACTCATCAGTTTAATCTTACTCATTTTGATAAGCTTTTTCTTTTCCCTTTTTTGCAGATCAGGGGAAGGTAGTTTGGGGTTTTTGAATGTTACTTCAAGGAAGGAGGAAATTGGTTTGGGGGTTTATGAATGCACTGGAAAATGTGATGCTTCAGAATTATGTCCCTCTGCCCCCCGCAAAAAAACACACACACACACAACAACAACAACCCCTGCCCCACTGTCTCTCCATCTTATTTGCAACCCTGGACTTGGTGAACACCCCCTGCAGTCAATTCCCAGGGGTAAAGAGGGAGAAGGGAGGCAATTGTCCAACTGTCTGCCAGATATACCTATCAAATTATTCATTTCTCAGACTGCTTAAGGTAATTTAAATTCATAGCTTTTCAAACCACTGACAAGGCTTGCACACTGTGAAGAAAATGAATATTGTTAAGGGTTAAATGGACAGCTTCACACTTTAAACACATTATAAATTCACCACAGGCAGGCTCTGTGTGTGTGTGTGTGTGTGTGTGTGTGTGTGTGTGTGTGTGAGAGAGAGAGAGAGAGAGAGAGAGAGAGAGAGAGAGAGAGAGAATATATTTTTCTCCTCATTATTTTATTTTACAATCAGGGATTCTTTTGTAATTGCAGGCTGTGATGACGATTTCCATGACAAGAGGAGAATTCAAACCAATGTGGCCAAACACATAAGACAAAACAAAAATTTGCTATGCAAAGGGGGAATCCTACTGTTCAGATGGTAAAGCCCACAGACAGAAGGTTTGTCTTTTTGTATGATCATGCATTCATACAAATGAAATTATTATTTTTTGTACACATGATCACTGCCTCTAATAGTGAATTCCTGTGGTGTGTGCCAATAAGACCGAGGCCCAAAAGGGGCTACTGTGTGAAAAAGAAGAGCTCGTGTGTGCATGTGTGCGTTATATATAGTAATATAATTCACTGAAATTGTAAATACCGTATTTTTTGCTCTATAAGACGCACCAGACCACAAGACGCACCTAGTTTTTGGAGGAGGAAAACAAGAAAAAAAATATTCTGAATCTCAGAAGCCAGAACAGCAAGAGGGATGGCTGTGCAGTGAAAGCAGCAATCCCTCTTGCTGTTCTGGCTTCTGGGATAACTGTGCAGCCTGCATTCACTCCATAAGACACACACACATTTCCCCTTACTTTTTAGGAGGGGAAAAGTGAGTCTTATAGAGCAAAAAATATGGTATGCATTACAATGTGCCTAAATTTGATTGGTTGGTAACTGAAATTTAGAGAGTTCTGTAGTAGTTCTCATGTGACTGGCTAACGTTGGTCACATGGGAGGTATCTAGGAGACACTCCATCTTATGTGAAGCAAGATGACTCTGTTTTAGATCCACTGTGAACACTGCTAAGTTGGATAGAGTGTTGGAATGCTTCTTCTCTGCTGGAAAGAAAGAGAGAAAAGCTGCAGGACCATTGGTTCAGTATCGAGTTCAGTATCACCGACATCAGAAGTGCAGACTTTAGGCTTCGAGATCTACTCTGTTACACACACACACACACACACACACACACACACCCCTGGAACATAAATGGAGCCCAGATGGCTATTGGATAGCTCAGCTGGTAGAGCATGACACTTAATCTCAGGGTTGTGGGTTCGAGCCCCACGTTGGACAAAAAGATTCCTGCATTGCAGGGAGTGGGACTAGACTAGAGGACCCTCATGGTCCTTTCCAACAGGTTTTCCCAGTAGTGAAGTATGGAAGTGAGAGCTGGACCATAAAGAAGGCTAATATCCAAAGAATTGATGCTTTTGAATTACGGTGCTGGAGGAGACTCTTCAGAGTCCCATGGACTGCAAGAAGATCAAACCTCTCCATTCTGAAGGAAATCAGCCCTGAGTGCTCACTGGAAGGACAGAGCCTGAAGCTGAGGCTCCAAGACTTTGGCCACCTCATGAGAAGAGAAGACTCCCTGGAAAAGAGCCTGATGTTGGGAAAGATGGAGGGCACAAGGAGAAGGGGACGACAGAGGACGAGATGGTTGGACAGTGTTCTTGAAGCTACTAACATGAGTTTGAAAAAACTGCGGGAGGCAGTAGAAGACAGTGGCGTGCTCTGTTCCATGGGGTCACGAAGAGTCAGACACGACTAAACAAACAAACAAACAAACAAACAAACAAACAAAAAACATGTTTCTATGTAAAATAATGGATATGGGGGGTATGGGAGGTAATATAAATTCCTTGCCACATCTCCGAAGCCTTATGGGGTGAGCCACATTTGAAAGTACTACCGGTAATCTATATTTGACTTATTACAGATCATAGATTCTAATTGCCTGATTTAGAAGGGGGGAAGCGTTTTTTTGCTGTTTTTGCTGTTAAATAACAGGGCGTCAGAAATTATTTCCTACTTGCTGTAGATCATCCAGCGATATAAAAGACTCCAAGCTGCCTGGTCTCACCCCTAGTCTACACTGGCGGGAAGTGGATCTCCAGAATTTCAGCCAGTAGTTAGACTTTCCCAACCCTACCTGGAGAAACCTGGTGGATTAAATACAGTGGATGCTTGGGTTGCGAACGTGATCCATGCTGGAGGCACGTTCACAACCTGCAGCATTTGCAACCCGCAGCGCCGCATCTGCACATGTGCGGGTTGCGATTCGACGATTCGGTGCATGTGCAAAGTGTGATTTAGCACTTCTGCGCATGCGCAACCGCTGAAACCCAGAAGTAACCCATTCTGGTACTTCCAGGTTTTGGCGGGTCCGTAACCCGAAAAAACGCAACCTGAAGCATCTGTAACCCGAGGTATGACTGTATGGGGGGTTTTGTGTAAAGCATGTACTCTACCACAGATCTGGAGTGATCTGCTCCCTCAGTTTCTACATTAATTCTGGCCGTTCCTCCTCTGAGGCAGTCCCTGCATTGAGTATGACAGAGAAAGCCAAACACACTTGGTGGAATTGTCCTCCCACCAGCAGAGACTTATTGGAAGGTGTCAATGTCAGAACAATGAATCATTTAAGGATGTAGTGGGCAGCATGCACACACGCACACACAGACAGTTCTGTCGTGCCACACAGTGGGGGACTGAACAATCTAGTGGGGAAACCTTGTTGAAAATTGGATGGGAAACTTGCATTTCATCAGTTCACTGTTTCGTAGAACTTTAGAAATCAGAAAATGTGCTTACGTATTTGACTAAGAGGAGAAGCTGGAAAAGTTAGCTTGCTGGAAATCAGAGAAAGGGTGTAGCGAAGCACCCTTGCCATTTCATCATTTTAACACAAATGAGATACAACATGAAAACAGAGCTTTGCTTAGCTTTGTGTGTCATGTCATGCAATTATGCTCGAGATTGTGTAGTGAGGAATAATTACTGAAGCATAGATGATAGATAGATGATAGATAGATGATAGATGATAGATAGATAGATAGATAGATAGATAGATAGATAGATAGATGATAGATAGATAGATCAATGCCGTGTGGATTAAATGATGACCGAAGTCAATCTGGACCTGACCTGACAGTTTTGCAAACATTTGCAGTGTCAAGTGAGCAACCGAGACCTTTTTGCACCGACTGTGATTACTGCAACCTGCGTGGGCAGAGGCTTCTTAGGCTCCTTGCCAAGAGAGAGGACAAACGAGGACAGCGATTTGCATACACTTTGCAAATGCTAACTTCTACGGATAGATGCAAATTTGGAAATAATTGCTGTCATTGAAACTGAACTGTGATACATTTCACCGCAGCAGGGAAGAGAGTGATCAGGTGACTTGCATACCTGCTCAGTCTGCTGCCCAGGTGCTAACTGGTAATGAACAACTTCTCTACACCAGAGTATGGTTACCAGATTTTTTTCCAATGAATTCAGGGACCCTCTTTTTTCCCCTCTTTTTTTTCCTTCTTTTTTTTTTTTTTTTTTTTTTGGAAGCTGAGTAGCAACAGGGAGTCACTAGTGGGGATGGTGAGGCAAAAGACCCAGGGCCCAAGCACAAATGCATATTGTATAAAGGTGCAAAGCCCTTCTTCCGCACCCTGTGAACCATAAATGCGCAGAGTTTTTAAAAAACTTGGCAATGGTGCACTGCCCACCTGTGACTCCCAAGCCTCCCCCAATCTCCTGCCCCCTTCCCCCTTTGTTTTGACTGATCGGGGGAGGCTTGGGAGTCGTGGACAGCCGGCCATTCCCCAGTTTTATTAAAACTCTGCGCATTTATGTTTCACAGGGTACGAAAGAAGGGCTTTGCACCTTGCCTGGCAGAGAAACTGCGCGCCTTGCACCCCTCCTGGGCAACGGCCGCCCACCCATGACTCCCGAGCCTCCCCCGATCTGTCAAAACAAAGGGAGAAGGGGGCAGGAGATCTGTACCACCAGACGTCCCTGGTTCTCCCTTGGCAGTGGCGGCAGCAATGAGCAGCTCCTGAAATTAGCCAGAGCCAACTGCGCTACCAGGCTGGCTCTGGGCTGCTGAGGCTGCCACTGCCACATTTCCCGGGGACAGATTTGCAAATCTGGGGACATTCTGTGGCCGGAATTTGTCTGGGGACAGATTTGCAGATCTGGGGACTGTCCCCGGGAACCGGGGACACCTGGTAACCCTACACCAGAGCAGACTCTTACCCTGGAGGGTCTGGAACAACTTCCACCCACTCACTTCCAGCTAGAGAATCATAACATGTGGAATACCGCACCACCAAAACACCTGATAAAGAAACAATCAGCAGTAGTAGCAGCAGACACAAATATTATGCCTCTGAAGTCACCATAAACTAAAAATGTTGTGGCCAACCAGATACTAGGCTTTCCTTTTCCACCATTGTCCTGCTCCATCTCATGCTGCATTGATGGCTGGTTGGCCAGCACCTCATGCTCAGCTGCTCATCCTTGGCTGAGAGCTCCAGGATGCTCTTGTTCTACGGCTCTTGTCCTTGCCAGGCACAAGATTTAAATGCAATACCTGTGTAATGGGTATGAGTTACTCATGCGTAAACTGCCACCTCTCTAGGCTGAATTGCCTTGTTAAACCGTTCTGACTGCACAGCCCATCTCAACGTGGCTGCCTCAGTCGCTAGCAGAATCCGTCAGTGGGCGTTTCTTAAACTTCTTCCAACATAAAAGCTGTTTGACTCCCAGTCTCCTCCTCCTCTCACTGTGCGGGAGTCTTCTGCACAGGGAGGGCGTGGGTAGCGGGGGACCTGTGCTCTCCTCACTGATGTCCAGTGAAGAGTCCTGGAGCCCTCTCTCCGCTTCCCCCATCTGCCCCCCTTTGAGAGCCAGTGTGGTGTAGTGGTTAAGAGCGGTAGTCACGTAGTCTGGGGAACCGGGTTCGCGTCTCCGCTCCTCCACATGCAGCTGCTGGGTGACCTTGGGCCAGTCACATTTCTCTGAAGTCTCTCAGCCCCACTCACCTCACAGAGTGTTTGTTGTGGGGGAGGAAGGGAAAGGAGATTGTTAGCCGCTTTGAGACTCCTGAAGGGGAGTGAAAGGCGGGATATCAAATCCAAACTCTTCTTCTTCTTCTTCATCCCTGGTGTTGCGCTGATTTCCTTCCCCCTCTACTGAGCTGCTTCTCCCCCTGCTGCTGGGTCCTTCGCCAGCATCATCTGGGAACCTCCCCTTCGCCTCTCGCTCCGATGTCAGTTCCCTGACAACCTGGGAGCTGGGAGGAGGTGGACACCATTTTCAGTCAGGAGCCCAGATGAAATCTCCTTCCACTGCATGAAAGGTTTCTAAAAAGTCGAAAGGTATGTCCCACAGAGGACCTTAAGGTCCATGAATAATAATAGCTTAAAGGTCCCGGGTCCTAAGGAAGCCAGACTATCCTCCACCAAGGCCAGGGCTTTTTCAGTGACGGCTCCGACCTGGTGGACTGCTCTGTCCCACGAGACTAGGGCCCTGCAGGACTTGATCTCCTTCCGCAGGGCCTGTAAGACAGAGCTATTCCACCTGGCCTTCAATTTGAATTAACCTGATCCTCTATTCCCTTTTCCCTTTCCTCTTCTATGAAGAAACCCTTTCTGGGACCCCACATTTAAATTCTTATTCACACACTTCCTTGCTGGCCCTAGTAGGACCAACTTGGCCAGTTAGCCCTGGTGATCATTCAGTGTCTACTGACTGGGTCCCCCCCCCCCCAAAAAAATGACCCCTGATTTTTTGAATTTTATTGATATTGATGCTGCATTTTATGTTATATTCTATGCTGTTATAAAGTTGCATTTTAATCAGTGTTTTATATTTGCTGTTAGCCGCCCTGAGCCTGGTTCTTAAACCGGGAAGGGCGGTGTATAAATAAAAAAATTATTATTATTAATAAAAGTGGGTGCGGAGTTCCCAGTAAGGAAATTGAATCACAAGGAGAAAAATTTAACAGGTGGCAGCAAGGAGGCAAACCCACTGAGGACATCATGACTTGTTGTTTAGTCGTTTAGTCGTGTCCGACTCTTCGTGACCCCATGAACCAGAGCACACCAGGCACTTCTGCTTCCACTGCCTCCCGCAGTTTAGTCAAACTCAAGCTGGTAGCTTCGAAAACACTATCCAACCATCTCGTCCTCTGTCATCCCCTTCTCCTTGTGCCCTCCATCTTTCCCAACATCAGGGTCTTTTCCAGGGAGTCTTCTCTTCTCATGAGGTGGCCAAAGTATTGGAGTCTCAGCTTCAGGATCTGTCCTTCCAGTGAGCACTCAGGGCTGATTTCCTTCAGAATGGATGGGTTTGATCTTCTTGCAGTCCATGGGACTCTCAAGAGTCTCCTCCAGCACCATAATTCAAAAGCATCAATTCTTCAGCGATCAGCCTTCTTTATGGTCCAGCTCACACTTCCATACATCACTACTGGGAAAACCATAGCTTCATGGATCACTGCCTTGCTGTGGCGAAGGGGCTTGAATAACTCAGAGAAACTATGAACTATGCCAAGCAGGGCACCCAAGATGGACAGGTCATAGTGGAGAGTTTTGACCGAACGTGATCCACCTGGAGGAGGAACCGGCAAGCCACTCCAGTATCCCTGCCAAGAAAACTCCATGGACAAGGACAACAGACATCATGACTTAGGATCATACAAAATCTAGATCTAATTTGGTGTGATCAAATGTGGTGCAAATTCCCCATTCCAGGATACCATGCAAATTATATTATTATTATTATTAGCCCTTCACCAATGGGTAGTGGTATGCCAACCTTGTATGATTAATTATGCCTGAAAACACGGGTGGAATATTATTTTTGTAAAAAGTTCTGGGACTACCATCAATCCTGAAGCTGGGCAAGCTTTACATTGTCTTCTTGTTGATTTTCTTTTCTTTTTTGTACAGTGCCCAGGCTGCATGAAATTCGCATTTATTTTCCAAACTTCCTTGAGCGTTGTCACTTAATCAATTGTAAAGCTATTACTTCAATCAAACCCATTTATCTCCACAGCTCAGGGGGCGGGGAACATCTTCACCCATAGGAATGTTCTTTTTACGAGCTTGCATTTTCAGCAAGAAGAAAGAAAGCTCTAGCCAGTGACTCTCCCTCCATCAGACTCAAATTAAATAGGTATATTCTGTTTTGAATACAGTACATGGGGCATTAGGGGTGAGTAGACAGAACATGCACACGGACTCACACACAAAAATTCTCTTTCTTACAGTGTTTTTACTCAAGGCTTAGATCTCAGTTTTGTAAAATAACCACCACAACAAGCCTCTAACGCAAACATAGTGCATTGACAATATTAATGGCCGAGTTAAAACTTATAACGACTTGGTGTTACAAAACTGTCAAAATTGTAACAGTGCTGCCGTCTGTAATTTCAGCCGCTCCTCGTGAAGCATAGGGAAATGCCATATTGGTGTGCAGTGTTACCAATTATCTGACAGAGGCAGAATGTATTTCGAGCTAATCAGAAATAAGAGCACAGAATTAAGTCTCCCGTGTGAAACTCATCATTTACATATTTATGATTCAGAAATGATAATAAGGCTAATGAGAAACTCACGTTGAGCCTTTAAAAGCCAAGCCAATCGTACTGTTAATTTTCAATAGCTAAGGCTTCCTGGTACACAGGAGTTAAAATATAATCTTTTGATTACCATTTAGTTTATTTAAGCCCTGAAAGTTATTTGGAGGAATACACACACACACACACACACACACACACACACACTGCACCAGGTCACTGGTGTTGAGTAGGCAAGGAAATAAAGTTCAGGAAAAGGTCAGCATGGTTTTTTTAATATATATATATCCCTTTGCACAAGTGAAATTTGATGCATAAGGAAGAGTCTTCCAAATTGCCTTTGTGCGGATGAAACCTTGGAGCAATCACATCCCCATACAAGTTTTCTGCATCTACAATAATGTGCAGCCCTCATAATTATGCTCATTACATTTGCATGGTGTACAAATCAGTCACAGCAGTCGACTTGTATAACCTCCATACATGCCTGATGGGGCATCATTAACTAAACAGGTAATCTCCTCCCACACAAGCTATTGCATCCCTGCATTCAATCCATGCAGGTCAAAAAGGATTTGCTGGTTGTGGGAAATGTGCATGAAATGTGCACATGGGAAATGTGCATGAAATACACTCGGAGTCGAGAGTGGATTTCATGCTCTTTTTTCAACTCATAGTGGTGAGGAGGAATGGAAGTTACCCAGAATGTCTGCTTTATAGACATTATTTACACAATGGGCCCCACGTGATTGGCTAATTCCAGGATTCTCCTTTAGGCCAATCAGGTTGCGGATTCACTTCCACCTGGAGCTGGATTGGGTGGCTCCTGTGGACCAATCAAACTGCTGCATTCTGGATCCTATTGTTCTAGGACCAATCAGACTGCTGCGTTTTGGATCCTATTCAGCTTAGTACATAACACCTTCCTGCTACAAATTCCAGTTTGTGGTGTTGGGGTTCATACGTTCTCCGGAATTGGATATCGTGTTAGCATTACACTGGCATTTGACAAAGAGGTCACATGAATAAAGGGGGCACTGATAGAGGAGAAATGGTGACCTATGTCTCTCTGTGGTTGTGCCTGCTTAACTCTCTCCATGCCTTCCAATTCTAATGCCTCCATCAGCTGTTTACACCCACAGTCAGGTATATTTCCTCAGCTGAGTCCTGGTTGAAGGGGGCATTTGCAGTGAAGAACCAGTAGGCCAGGGAACACTTAAGCACTTGCCCTTTAGTCTGATCCGACCCTGAAAATGATCCCCAATATTATCTCAGCTTTTGCTTGTAATGCATGCTTTTCCAGTCTTTCGATAGCTGGGCACAGCTTGTCGTATTATGTTAATTCCAATACAATCCAAATAACTTTATTGTGCCAGCCATTGGCCATGACAAATCTGAATCAAAAATAAATACAAGCAAAAGGGATGCCGTGCCACAAAGCGTGTTCTCCATCAGGGAGAGCCCGTGTTGCTGTTGGGGATTCCAAGACACCTTGCTGTTTCTGTGCAGATGGTTTGGCCAACTCGTAAGCAGGGGTGGGCTGTTACTGGGGGAAATTACATGTTGCCATTTAGTGATTGACAGCCCTATTTGTTAAATACAAGGCACGCAACAACGGACGTCCTCTTTCGCTGCGTGCTTCAGATCACCCGCCCTCCCTTCCCTAATGTTAGGCTGTTTGCTTGACCTTGCTATTGCCTGTCATGGGGTCGTCTGCTTTGGAGCAGGGGCCCGGTAGGAATTTTGCCATTTGGCTGATTAGTGTGTGCCACTTGGTTTTTGCCTACTGTGTAGCAAATTGTCACAACTTGTAAGATTTGCGGTTAGGCATTGGTCTGGAATTGGTTGCTGGGGGGGGGTATGGATTCGGCTGTGCCTGTCCCCCAAAATGCTGCTGGTGGTGGAAGGGTATGGATTCGGCTGTGCCTGCCCCTCCAAAATGCTGCTACTGCTGCTGAAGGGTTTTACCGTTAAAGGAAACCAGGGGCTCCCCCATGCTTTTGTCCGAAACCCCCTGGCAAGGGGCTAGGGCCACGCAAGCCCCTGGGAGCATTCTGGGGAGAGGTGAGGCATGGTTCCCAGTCCCGTCTCTCTCCCCAGGTGACTTACCCTTCCTGACTTCGCGGGGGGTGCGAATGTCAGAGCTGTCCCCGTGCGGGGGCAGTTAGTGCTACCAATGCCTAAGCAACCACTCACATTGCTGTATTTGAATAAAGTTGTGGCCAAAATTATGCCCCAAAATTTAAACAAAAATTAAGTGTCAATTGTGTTTTCCTTTGGGGTGTATTGGGGACCTCGACACGCAAATAATAGTCTCTATTTAGATCTCTGCGTCTCCCTTACAGTTCACTGCTATATTATTTGGGGTCTTCTTTCTGATCTTTTTAGCCACCGGAGCCAAAAGGGCGACATTATGAGTCACTGAAATGTTTACAATGCTAAGAAGCCATAGGACCTTCTCTGCCAGGGAGAGACATCATTCTTGTAAGGACGGTAGGGTGAGAAATCGTCTCCTGGGTCCAATGTATAGTGGGCAATATAGTAAATAGTACAAGATATCTTCATCTGGTATCCTGTTATATCATCCATCTAGGACAGCAGAGGGCATAGCTTGGAAACACAGCTCCATAAAAGTGAATCTTAGTGAGGCTGACTGGAGATTCGACAGGAAACTGGCTCTAAAATGGACTGTTTTTAGAAGAGGGAACCAGGGAATGTATTGTGTTAATGATGAGTTTGTGTTTATGAAGCATGTCCTGAGCAGGACCCCATAGTTGAGGAAAAGATGGGAGAATGGAAAGGATAGAGGAATAATTATAATGCTAGGAATGTGAATGGATGTGATGAGTAAATATCTATTTTACTATTTTTTTGAATCTATTCTTCATGGACAAAGGGGTAAATAAAAGCTGCTCTTCTAAGAAGTTTTAGAAGAGCCTTGCTGGATCAGGCCAAGGGCTCATCAGATCATGAACTTTACTCTCACACAGAGGCGTAGTGTCGGCAGGGTGAGGGGGGCAGGCCTATTGTCCCAGGCACTTTTTACTGGAGGGTGCATATTGCTCCTCACGCCGTCCCTGCCAGCCCCACACTGCTTTGTGGGTCCAATCCTACATCCCAGCATCGCAAAGCAACGTGGGGCTGGCAGGTTGGCATCAGGAGAATGCAACAGGCGTTCTGATCCCCCCCCCCCCCATGGCAGGCTGCCAAGGAAAGTAGACAAGAAAGTTCTTACCGAGTCTTAGAAGGCTTAGAAACGTTGCCTCTTAATGGCGTTGCTCCGAGTAATCTCCACCCCACTTCTCTCCTCGTTTGTCAGCAGCAGCACCCCCTCTTACAGTGGCCGCAAAGGGCCATTTGTCTCTGAGCCATTTGCTCTCCCACTTTCAATGCTCACCGGGTTCTGGAAGAAGGGGGTCTGGTTGCTCTCCAGTGATGATGTGTCAGCCAGCTGCTCCTGCTCTGCTTCTCCCTCCTCCTCCTCCTCCTCCTCCTCCCATTATTTCCTGACTCTTCTCTTCATCTGTCTCTGAGCTGTGACCTCCCTCAAACCACTGTTGTAAATCTATAGTGTCTCCCTCTTCTCAGGAGGGGGGGAGGGGGAACGGAGGCGATCTGCATCCTCCTCATGTCACCCTCATGCCTGCCGCGGGCGCCATGAAGACATGCTACACCACTGTTTTCACTGTAGCCAACCAGTTGCCTTTGGGAAGCTCCCAAGTAGGACATGAGTGGAACAGCGGTCTCCCCATCTGTGATTTCCAGCAACTGGTATTCAGAGGCACATGGACTCCAATGGTAGAAGCAGAACATAGCCATAATGGGTAGTTGCCATGGATAGACTTCTCCTCCATGAATTTGTCTGATCCAAATCATTCCAGGTTGGCTACACTCACCAATACCCAACCACTGAAGCTCTTCCTGAAATGAGGAGCCGCCATGTGCCATCCCAGTCCTATCACTGGGAAATTTTGGAGAGAAGCCCCCACATTTCGACTGGCTTGGTTGGAGGACCGGGGGCCTTTGTAGACCTGGATCCAGTCCTTGGCTGAACATGCCATCTGGATAAAGCCCTTAATGAAAATAAACCCTAAATAGAAAGTTTCTACAGTGTTCTCTTTCCTTTCCCAGATGACACATTTACATTTAAATGCGTGAAGCTATGTGTACAGGAATAGAATCTCTTCTTCCTCTGGCTGAGTTCCAAACACTGTTTCGTGACTTTGGAGAAAGGGCTTTGAAGGCATGTGGCTAATATAATGGCAGAGTTGGAAGGAGGATAACAGAGCCTTCTACATGCATTACTCACAGGTAAGTGTCGCTGCAATTAATCTGGGCATATTTTTAGTCCCACTCAACATCACATCTCCTTTTCCCATTAGGCAGGGTGGGATGTGGGGAAAGTGTGTAAGGGTTCCGCACCATCAGAGTGGCACCCATAGAACTGGCACCCCTACGTCAAGTGCTTACTCATATGTTGTGGTTTCTTTACAAATAGCTGCACACGGCACATTGCTGTTGGCGGAAGCAGCCATGACATCGGAGTTGGGTTTGAATGGACCAGATTCAACACAACCACTCCTACCGATGAGTAATACATGAACTGAATAGGGTTTAGAATACCATTTTTTTAAAAAAAAATCAATGTTCCATTACAGTGGTACCTCGGGTTACATATGCTTCAGGTTACATATGCTTCAGGTTACAGACTCTGCTAACCCAGAAATAGTGCTTCAGGTGAAGAACTTTGCTTCAGGATAAGAACAGAAATCATGCTCTGGCAGCACGGCGGCAGCAGGAGGCCCCATTAGCTAAAGTGGTGCTTCAGGTTAAGAACAGTTTCAGGTTAAGTATGGACCTCCGAAACGAATTAAGTACTTAACCCGAGGTACCACTGTATTTGGTATCCCAGAACAATGGTTTCTCCTCCTCATATACCAAAATGCAGTGGCACTGGGGGGGGGGGCACGCACAGAGGCGGTTAACCCAGGTGCAAAATCGTTAAAGGTGCAAAATCTCCATTTTCCTCCCTCTCACCCACCCCCACCCTCCATGCAGCCCTGGGCTCTGGTAACCCACGCTAGACCACTGCTGAAATGTACACAATCCAAAAGATAGCCATGCCTGGCAACACTCCTAGCTGTCAAATGACCGGGGGAGGGGGGCACGAGGAGAACACATTTTTTTTTGGTAATAGAGATATGGCCAAGTGTGGGAGGTTTATATCAGTGATGTCTTCTGAATACCGCCCCCCCAACTTCATACTATTTTAAGCTGCTGTCATTTGCTATAGGATTTAAGAGATGGCGGGGGGAGCCATTCAACTCATTCTTTGTAATTGGTATCCCTTTTGGCTAGAAATGAAATTCTCTTAAAAATTAAATTCTCATTTAGTTCTCCTCTCAGGCTAGAAATAACTTCTAGTAATTTTGATACGGATACTTAGCGGCTTAAAATGGGGACTAATTTTACCAGGGCTGACTCTTAAGTTAACCTAATATCATTAAATGTTGGGGCAGAGGGATGGGGTGAGAATGTGATGGACCACCCCCCTCCTGTAATATTAACCAAAGACCCACAGCACAAAATTCATATCTGCAGCAGCTTTTGATGATACTGGAGCAAAGCTCTTACCTGTTTTGTAGTTGTAAATGACACAGGCAACAGGATTCTGGTTTGAATGAACGAACTGAAAGATCCATGCTTGAGGAGCATCACTGAATGGGGGGATACTTCAGGATTCTTTGGCTCAGGGGGCAGAGGAGGCCAGTAAATCAAGTAGGGTGCATTGGAATCCTACAAATGCCTACTCAGAAGTCGGTCTAATGGAGTTCAGTGGAGCCTGCTCCCAAGTAAATTAGCATAGGACTTCAGCCTATTTTAGTTAACAATGAAACTGTTGTGTACCAGAGATTTCTGTAAACTCCTCATGAGTACTGGAAGAAGTAGCAAATTGCACCACGTATGATACATCTGCACTATACGTTTAAAGGAGTATCATACCACTTTAAACAGGTGTGGCTTCTCGCAAAGAATCATGGGAACTGTAGTTTGTTAAGAGTGCTGAGAGTTGTTAAAGGTAAAGGTAAAGGTAAAGGGACCCTGACCATTAGGTCCAGTCGTGGCCGACTCTGGGGTTGCGACACTCATCTCGCTTTATTGGCCGAGGGAGCCAGCATACAGCTTCTGGGTCATGTGGCCAGCATGACTAAGCCCCTTCTGGCGAACCAGAGCAGCACACGGAAACGCCATTTACCTTCCCGCCGGAGCGGTACCTATTTATCTACTTGCACTTTGACGTGCTTTCGAACTGCTAGGTTGGCAGGAGCTGGGTCTGAGCAACGGGAGCTCACTCCGTCGCAGGGATTCGAACCACCGACCTTCTGATCCGCAAGTCCTAGGCTCTGTGGTTTAACCCACAGCACCACAACAACAAATATCTGAGTATGCACCAAAAAATGGCTGAGATTGGATGCTTGGTCCTGCAGAATGTGGAGACACAGAAACGATAAATGTATATAAAGGAACTTGAAATCAATCTCAGTTTGAATTACAAAAATATCATCCCACCAAGGTTTGTTATACATTTAGGAATTATTCAGTTGAGAATGATGGAACTAATAGATTTGACTTATGACTAAGATGAGTTTCTTTGGCATTATCAGTTTTGGATGTTCAGTGTCCATTGTCTTTAAATGTGAATGGGGTATGACAGATTGTGTGTAGCTATTGGGAAAATGGAAGGGGCAAACATTCATTCATTCATTCATTTTATGTGTATGTCACATGCTCAAGACAGCAGTGTGTGGGCCCGAACCCAGCACACATGCCAACATTGGCTCATTTATGAACCAGGGACATGGAAAGGCAGAATCAGCAAAACTAACGTGCTCCCAACTAGTCTCATCCCCCAACCTGGGTGGCAGTAAGCCCAAATCACCCCTTGGCACAGAGCTCACATAGCAGTCTAAGGCACCCAGTGTCAAGAGTATGAGATCTAGATCAGAGTCCACTAGACTCCATAGAGCAACAGCTTTCTGGCATCTCCTCTTCTGCAAGCATTGCTGGACAGTTCCCTTGCATAACTCAGAAGGCTAGAATAGGACCCCAGGGCTAAACTGAAGGCGTAGCAGATGTTAGAATTCCTGCTCCATGATTCCAGTCATAGGATTGTTGTCTATCACATGACGGTATATGTTTTGACTCCACAGAGTGGGAAGTGATGGAGACAGGATGTTTGTGTTACTGTGTCCTCTGTCTTTTTCTCTTTGCTGTCTGATGCTAGAGAGAGAGGGAGCCATGTTGCAGTGCTCTGTGAGTGTTTATATGTAAATAGATTAGCCAAAATGCTGAGTTGCTGAGGTCTGTCACGCAAACCCTAATCTGCAGATCCCTAAGTGTGCCGGTGTCTGTTGGCATCGGTCGCTGTGATGTTCGGGCAGAAGAAAGCTTTTGAAGCTCCTGAACGAATGACCAGGAGGGAGAGAACGTGCCAGTCGGACATATGTCTCTGCCAGGGTCCTACTTGAGTGTAGGACGAGCTTCTGGCAGTATTTGTATTTGTAATTTAGCTGAGGTCCCAGAGTCTGAATAACCAAACACAATGAGCCAAACTATAAACAGCCGGTCTCCTGCTACCTCACAATACTTCCTACTGATGTGTTGCTGCTGCCATTGACCATGGGCCATGAACCGTGCCGCTGCACTCTTTGCTTCCATGCCAGTGTGCATCCATATGCATTCATAAAAATGTCTGAAAATGTACCTGAAAGACCCTGATTCCAATTTCCATTTAAAAAGCTGAAGTTGCATATGCATAAGTGTGTGCACTGGGGATGGGGGTGGGGGGCAAAGATGAAGGCTGGAAGGGGGAGGGATGTGCAGCAGTAGCATCACGAAAAAAGACATGCACAAAGCAGCATGTTGCTCCAGTCTGTTCTGAGGTCATGTTAGGAACTCTGCATTCAATACCCTTAATATGAATATCTGCCTTACCCTTAATATGAACATCCCTATATAGAATTACCTATACAGGGAGAGAGGAAAATTTGGCACAGGGAATTTGGTGTGTGTGTGTGTAAATAGGGTTTATTGTTCTTGAAGTTACAATGTATTTTTGTTACCTGGATTCATTTCTCTCTCTGAGCTTCTGTGCTCCTAGCAGATCATACACATGCAACATATAAATGTACATTTAATTGGTCCCCAGATTAGAAACATCAGACGTGGTGCTGTAAAGCAAACACTTAGATCACACTGAAATAAAAGGGCTTTTGTAAGTGCGATGTTTCACAGCAGCAGCAGCGGCGGCCCAGAAATAATGGTTTAAAGGGAACTGTACAATATGCAGGTTCCCCATTCAGGTTTATATATTTTTTTAACAGCTTGAAATAGCTCAGAAATTCTGAATATAGAACTGGAACAATCAACAACCATTTCTTTCTTTCTTTCTTTCTTTCTTTCTTTCTTTCTTTCTTTCTTTCTTTCTTTCTTTCTAAAAAAGAGACCTGAATATTCTTCTTATAACGGAGATTTTAAGAGTTCTTGATCTTGAAAGACTGTTTCAAGAAGAAGAAGAAGAAGAAGTAAAATTATAGGCCAAGCAGTGGGTTGGTTGTATTTCTGTAGTAGTTTGGGAGCACATTTGGATTTCACTCCTGATTTGTAGAAATGGGAACAACCCAGTTTAAGGGTTACTCATACGTACTCATACCCACGTTTCTAGAGAACATACGCATGATTAGACGCTTGTGAATTTGGCATTCTCTGCATGCACAAAATGAGGTCGCTGCAGAAAGCAGACCTGACGGTACATGGGGAGCTGAACCCCAGTCACCATTGGGACTTGTGTACCCTTTGCACAAATAGTGCGTGCACAGAGTTGAACTCATGCTGTAAGATATCTGGAATCATGCGGTCTGCCAGAGCTTTGTGATGCCTTTGAGACCAACAAATGTCTTAGGACAGGTTTTCCCAAGCTTGGGTCTCCAGCTGTTTGGCGGCTACAACTCCCGTCATCCTTAGCTAGCATGTCCAGTGGTCAGGGATGATGGGAACAGTAGTCTGAAAACAGCTGCAGACCCAAGTTTGGGAAACTCTGTCTTAGAGCATAAGCTTTTGTGGATTCAAGCCACTGCAAACTGATGCTCCATAGACCTTGTGGTGCCGGGTAGTTTGATTCCTGTGGTATAACCAGGGCCGGATTTAGGTTTGATGAGGCCCTAAGCTACTGAAGGTAATGGGGCCCTTTCTATGTCCAGCTGTCCTTTGTCAACAACAAATTGTCACTGTTTTTGGTGTTGAATATATGCTATACGGTAATTGATGGACCTAATAGGTATCTAAAGCCATTTGCACATAACAAAATATGTATTTTATCAAAGCAATCGTAGAACTGAAATACAATTAAGAAGAAGTTTATCTTATATTTTGGAAATGTACATCCAGTTGTTGTTTTTTCCTTTAATTTTTTTGGGGGGGCCTCCAAGAGAGTGGGGCCCTAGGCTATAGCTTGTTTAGCTTATATGTAAATCTGGAATTGGGTTTAACGTTCACCAGGTCACATCCCCTACCCTTGTGTAGTGGTTAAAAAAAATCTACAAATTTACCTCACCATTCTTTAGTTGGGCCAACCTGAGGCCCTATATTTGGCTTCATAGGTGTGCAACGCATCCGCCTTGCTGGAATCATCTTGGATGTTGAGTGCTTTGAACAAATGTGTATTCATTTTCTTAAGGCCAAAGTGGAGCCTTTCTGGGTTGCATCCAAAGCCTAGTATTTTGTTCCCAATAGCAGCGAGTCTGTTTTAGTCTGACAATTATTCTTTTAATAAGAGGAAGAAAAACAACCACATGATTTATCATTTCTCATCGTTTTAATTTTTTTATATTTGGATGTTTAATTATTATCAGTTTTCGTTTTGCATTTTTTTGCTTGTGACACATTTCAGATAGACTTAATTAAAACGACCTTTTTAAACATATAAATTAACAGTTTTTAAAGTGCCATTCCTTGTGACGAGCTGCCTCTTCTCTAGCAGGAGCCTGCCAACTAAAATTAGCAGTTTTGGTTTATTTGAGGCTGACAAACTGGGTGAAAGATGATCGTTTTGTTGCTCTTTATCCTCTACTTTCAGTGGAGCCTGGTTAATTAGGGTGAATGGGACACAGCTCCACCAACCTCCGTCTGCCCTCAGCCAGCCCCCGTCTGCCAGTCTTCTTACCCTCAACTGGATCAGGGGATCACTGTCTGTCAAATTCCTCCTCAGAGGTCTCAGTGTTTCCTGTGTAGAACTCAGGAAGCAGAGAGGAGGATGGGATGGAACTAGAAGTAGTTGGACCCAGTGGCATAGCATGAGTTGCCAGTGCCCGGGGCCGCGCAGAAGGCTGGTAGTAAGGAGTTAAATGGACAGAGTACACATGCACAGTCAACCCAGGAGAACTCAGCCTCAGAGATAAGAAGAGTCTGGAGAGGTCACTTCCTGGTTTGCATGGAAAAGCCATTTTCACAGAAACACGCAGCTGTATTGAGGCAGCACTGGGTGTTGGAATTTTGCGCCCCTAACAAGTTTACACCTGAGGCAACCGTCCATGTGCCCCACATGAACGCTGGTTGGACCTGACTTTCATTAGCTCTGGCTCCCTACTTCTTGCCCTACCAGTGGGTACCAGCCACCACTGTCCATCCCCCCCACAATTACTTGAGATATGAATTTCACCCTGACACTGTTTCTACAGATCAAGAAGAGTATGGAATGGGGCTTTCCAGAATTATCGAGCAAAACTGCAGATTCATTTGAAGTTTCAAATCTGGACAGTGTTCCATCTTAAGCCCTCCTTTGGTAGCCACTGAGATAGGCTGAAAGCTAGGCTGGATCTAGGCACATCAAATAAGCATTTCCGTTAAACACGTTGTAAATTTAAACAGAGAAATCCCATAGGGAAAAACAGGACTCCACATCGCCATCTGGGGCACGGTGTTATATTGCATATACAATGCATAAACGTAAAGATAAAGGGACCCCTGACAGTTAAGTCCACTCGCATACGACTCTGGGGTTGTGGCGCTCATCTCGCTTTACAGGCCAAGGGAGCCAGCGTTTGTCTTCTTCTGCAGACAGTTTTTCCGGGTCATGTGGCCAGCATGACTAAGCCACTTCTGGCAAAGCCAGAGCAACGCACGGAAATGCTGTTTACCTTCCCGCCAGAGTGGTACCTATTTATCTACTTGCACTGCATGCTTTTGAACTGCTAGGTTGGCAGGAGCTGGGACCGAACAACGGGAGCTCACCCCGTCGTGGGGCCTCAAACTGCCGACCTTCCGATCGGCAAGTCCAAGCAGCACAGTGGTTTAAACCACAGTGCCACCCACATCCCAACACATATAAATCGCTTTTTCTTTACCAATCTAGCTGAGTCCCTAGTTTCTGTGATATTGTTTCAGGGTGTCTGAAAGCACAAATTCTATCGCTGTATGTAACTTGAATCACAATTGAAGAACACTTGTCCAGGGCTGTAGCTGTGATAGTCTACACTTGTCCCTGAGATTTGTACTGGCTTTTATACCTTTATGTTTTATATACCGGTATATACTGAATGGATGATTGTTTTTAATAGGTTGTTATCTCGTTTTAATCTTTTTTATTGTTCCTCAGCCATACCTAGTGACCTCGTTGGTAGTGCATATAACTTATAAATATTGCAAATAAATAACCAAATAAATAGGTGCTGATGCAAGCACCATCAATAATTCAGATTTTTGCAGTTCATTGAAAGCAGTTACGGAGACCAGCATTTGTTGATTGTTTCAGAGAAACCAGTTCTGTACAAATCATAGTATGTTTTGGGCTTACTTTTTTAATATAAAGTCTGCACATGCCTTCAGAACCAGATAGGAGCAAATCCATTGGGCCCACTAGCAAAATGCCAAAACTCCACATGACCACCCCTTGAATTACGCTCATCGCCTCCCTTCCCCCTTCTAGGCCTGTCGTCATCTTTCTCAAAAAAGAAACCTTTCTCAACTTTTGACCCAGTCACCAATCTCTGTCTCGGTCTTCTATCTTTAGCATGAAATCATTATCATTTATTTGATGCTTCAGACGTGCAACATGATTGAGAGTCATTATCTCATTAATCCTCCCCGCTTCCCCTTGTGGGTTGGAAGTAAATGTATTTGCTTCTTGGGGAGTTTTTTGAGTCTCATTAACATGACAGGGACAATGGCAGCCCATGAGCTTACAAAGAACTTCGAAGACATAAGGCTGCAATCCGAGATTCATGCTTACCAGGGACTTCTGTGTAGACAAAGGCAGAATTGCTCTGCATTTCTGCAAACACTTTCTTGGAAGGAAACTGTGATGGCCTGGGAATCCGATTCAGAGGATGAACCAGAGGAATCCCAGCCTGCACAGGAGTCCCCGCCTCCAGGGCCAGCTGAACTAGGGCAGGGCCTGGATTCTGAGGAGCCTGCACCTGTGCCGGATCCTCAGGAGCAGGCACCAGGTGAACCCATTCTGGCCCCAGAGGTGCTTGAGGACTCAGTGTCTACAGGTGAGCCTCCCCCGGGGCCCAGTAACCCTTCAGCCTCTCCTGAACTGCAGAGGCTCAGGGCAGAGAGGCGAAGGGAACTGGTTTCTCCCAGGAGGAGTGCTCGCCTTAAGGCCAGGAGAGGCGGGGCTCCTGGGGCCGGGACCGCCCCTGGCCTCAGAGAAGATAAAGGCCAGTCAGCCCGGTCCCAGGTTGCGGGAGCAACGTCGTCATTGAAGAGCTGTTTCAGCCAGCATCCAGTCCTGTTCCTCCAGTATTCCTGTCCTTGCCCGGCTCCTCCCTGTGGACCCCGCTTCGCCCGTGGAGGACTGTCTGCCGACCCTCGACTCAGGTCCTGGACCTCGCCCCATGGTAACCTCCCCCCAGGACCAGCACAGAAACCCAATTTAAAACTGTAAGCTTCGTTTAACACAGCTGGCCCTATTCAGGGGGGGCGGTGGGGGGCGGTCAGCCCCGGGTGTCACCGCTGAGGGGGGTGACAAAATGCCGGGCGGCACTCACCACAGGACCTCTCCTGGGAGTGACGCAGTGGCTTGGGCGCCCGCAGGCTCCACACTGCCCCAAACGGTCCGTCCGCTGCCTCCCTCTCAGCTGTAGGGTGGCTGTGTGGGAGGGGCAGGCAGACTCCTCGGAGGCCCCATGGTCCTGCCCTGGCTGGCCCCGCCCCCACAGGCAGCTGGTCACGCCCCCACAGATGTCTGGCCATGCCCCGGGTGCAGGGCACGCACGCTGCCCCAGGCGCCAGATTGGCTTGCTCCACCGCTGACCCTATTTAACACTCATCATGTTTACTTCTGGGTAATGGCATTAAGGAGTGTGTGGCGGATGCAGGCGCCCCTAAAGTTGATGCAGGGGGCGGGGTTAGTGATATATGGGGTTTCATACCATAATTACCCATATCCAGTGCTTTTTTTTTCTATTAAAAATGTCTAGGGGTACTCTCATTTTCCTACTCATATTGAAATACTACCCCTCATTGAGGCCAAACTTAGATTTACAAAATGTTTAGGGGTATGCATACCCCTGCGTACCCCCAGATAAAAGCACTGCCCCCGTTTATTAATGAACTACAGCCTCAAATTAATTTGATTTGGTTGCATAGGTTGAATCTGACTAGTTTGTTTGTTTTGAGGATCCTCAAGTTGTTATATTTAATAAATATAACCTATTTACCCACATTTGATTGTCTTGACTCTTCTTCCTGGGGTGCTAGCAATTAGATTTTCAATATCTTGAAGCTGTTGTCTAAATGCAAATCACACTACCTGCTATTACATTTTCTATTTTTAAACCCCACCCACCCACCTAATGTGGTTTCTAGTGATACATTTTGTGCCATGTCTGGTTTGGCCTTTATGACTGCTGCATAAGTGTGAAGAAGAGGCTCTATAAATATTGTCCTCTGAGCATTTACTTATAGAGCAGGAAAAGATGGAAAACCACCAAGTACAAACTGTCCTCAAAATTGAAACCCTTCACACACTTCAACCTCTCATACAGTTCAATCCGCAAAATTCAGAACATGGTATGTCCCAGACATAAAGAAGGTCTCACAGGCAAAATTCCATACCCAAGTACCTTGAGGGAACATACCTTCAAATAATGGAATTATTTCCCAATGCACCTCCTTCCTTTTTGCATTATTGAATTCCGTTCCATTTCTACATGTCTGCTCCCAAGAGGGTCTTGGGAGGCTGGGGAGGGGGGCGTTACTGGAGCAACACTTGGGTTGGGGCAACTGGCTGAAATGTTTTAAATTCATAAAAAGCTTTAATTCATTATTCTTTGTAAATTGCTGAAGGCAGCCATGCTTCAGGAAAATGAATGATTATGGTGGTCTGTTGCTTCTTGATGGGCTATTCGGATGAAGTCTGAAAGTTAACCAAAGCGATTGTCAAAAAAAGAAGTCCCCAAATTTACCTCTCCTCGTGTAGTGCGTCTTTGCTAATCATGTTGGACCCCTCCAGACGTCATTCTGAGCAACGGGTGGCACTGTGGTCTAACAAAAAGCCTCTTGGACTTGCCGATCAGAAGGTCAGCAGTTCGAATCCCCATGATGGGGTGAGCTCCTGTTGCCCTTTCCCAGCTCCTGCCAACCTAGCAGTTCGAAAGCACACCGGCTCAAGCAGATAAACAAGTACAGCTGTGGCAGGAAGGTAAACAGCATTTCCATGTGCTCTGGTTTCCATCATAGTGTCCCATTGCTCCAGAAGTGGTTTAGTCATGCCGGCCACATTACCTGGAAAGCTGTCTGTGGACAAATGCCGGCTCCCTTGGCCTGAAAGAGAGATGAGCGCCGCAACCCCATAGTCGCCTTTGACTGGACTTAACCATCCAGGGGTCCTTTACCTTTACCTTTTTTACCTGTACTTTCATGATGATTTGGGCTCATATTGATATTGGTATAGCTATATGCAATCTTGCTTTCAATGCTTTCTGCATCTGTGTGCATTTTGGAGTGGACATACTGCTTTATTATCCATGTATCTCCTGTAGCTTCCTGCCACAATCCTGTAACTTTCCATACCACAAATATTTCAGTTGTCCAAGAGTGTCCCTCCAGACATCAACAATGCATTGCAGAACAATTAATAAAGCAGAACAATATGTGGATAATCCAATATAAATCCCCAACGAATGCAGTTATGGTGTCAGAGACCTGTTGCTGAATACACCCACAAAAGCAGCAGCAGCAACAACAAGAACATTTTAAGATTAACTGAAAATTGCTACCTTTTCTATTCTTAGGAGTCAAGCAGGTGATTAATAGACTTTGGGAAACTTGAAACAGCCTCTACACTGGAGAATTTGCTCTCTGAAGCCTGGGATCTTTTGATAATGGAGAAACTTTTGCGCCAATTAAAAGTTTCACAAGATTAGGGCACATTGGAAGACTTTGTCTCAATGTGGATCGCTTGGAAGAGGGAAAGGATTTGATGAAGAGAAGCACTGCCATTCTAAGTAGGATGGCCAGATTAAAAAGAGAGCACTTTCTCCACTTTTGATGGTTGTACAGAAGAGGGAATTGAAGAACCTTAGCAGAGTTCTGCTCAATCAGATATAAGGTCCATCTATTACAGCATCCCATTCCATAAGAGCCGACAGCAATCCCTCACTCATGTCCTGCACCAACTGGTCTTCAGTGGCATACAGTCTCCAAAACTGTAGGTAGCATACAGCCATCATGGCCAGCAGCCACACATTGTCTTATTCACTATGAATTTGTCTAATTCCCCCTTTTAAAGTCACCCAAATTGGTGGCCATCACTACATCATGTGGCAGTGAGTTCCAGAATTTAACTCATCCCACATGCATCTTCCAACATTCAGCTTCATTGGACGCCCTGGATTTGCGTGATGGAGAATCTCTCTCCAATTTCTGTGCCCATGCAAAATGTTACACATCTCTTTTGTGCTCCTTCCTGCCTTCCCCCCCCCCTAAATGCCTCCCAAATTCCTCATTGGGGCTGCTCTTTTTTGCATCTTTTCTAGCTGTATAATATCCATCCTGAGGCTTGCTGGCTAGAGCTGCGCATTGTTTCAACATGCAGAATTCCCCTCTTCTATACAACTCTTTTTTTTTAATTGCTTTTTATTAAATTTTTCACAAACCAAAATAAAACAATCTTTTACAGTCATCATTTTATGTCATCTTATTTACACTGCGTATATTCACGCCCAGACTTCCCTCCTTCCCGCTTCGTTTTTCTTAATATATGTCTTCTCTTGTAGATTCTTATTCACCTTCCATACACATCACAGGATTTATATCAACCCTGCTGTAGTCTTTAAACTTCTACAGTTAGATCTTATATATGCCACAAATTTACCTCACTCTTCTTCAAACTTTGTCCCTTTTTGGTCTCAAATTCTGTAGGTCATTTTAGCTAATTCTGTATACTCAAAAAATTTAGCCTGCCATTCCATTATCGTTGGGGTCTCCTGTAATTTCTATTTTTGAGCTACCAGTATTCTAGCTGCTGCAGTAGCATATTGGAATAATTTATGGTCCTCCTCCTTAACTTCCTCCCCTATGATTCCTAATAGAAAAGCTTCCGTTTTTTGGGGGAATGTATACTTTAAAAGTTTCTTCAGTTCATTATATATTAAATCCCTTTTTTTCCCCATCTTTTCACACTCCCACCACATGTGGTAGAGATCCCCATCTTTTACATTACATTCCATACAACTCTTAAGAGGTGCAGGAACCCTGCACATTTTTGCCTCTGGCCACCCTTGTTTATGCAAGTAACTATATGAACTATTTTGACTATACAGCCTTATGGCTCCCAAGGTGGTATGAAGGGCATGGCCAACTAGCCACATTAAAATAAAATACAGTAACACCAAACAATAATAGTCAAATGAAATACTCAGTTGTGAACAGTCAAAACAGGGATGGGGAACTGGTGACCCTCAATATGGTCAAAGATTATGGAAGTTGTCATTCAGTGATACAGTGGTGCCTCAGTTTACGAGCTTAATCAGTTCCGGAAGTCCGTTCTTAAACTGAAATCATTCTTAAACCGAGGCACACTTTCCCTAAGGAGGCCTCCCAGCGCCAGTACCCTTCCACCATTCGGATTCCGTTCTTAGACTGAGGTAAAGTTCGCAAACCAGGACACTACTTCTGGTTTAGCGGAGTTCGTAAACCGAATAGTTCGTAAACAGGGCTGTTCTTAAACTGAGGTACCATTGTATCTGAAGCCCACAAGTTCCCCATCCCCGAATGAAAACAGGAAGGTAGTTGACAATGGCAGTTAAATGCTTATCTTAAGCTACAATCCTATACACACTTTCTGGTTTAAAAAGAGGAGGAGGAGGAGGAGGAGGAGGAGGAGGAGGAGGAGGAGAGGAAGAGGAAGAGGAGGAGGAGGAGGAGGAGGAGGAGGAGGAGGAGGAGGAGAAGGAGAAGGAGAAGGAGAAGGAGAAGGAGGAGAAGAAGAAGAAGAAGAAGAAGAAGAAGAAGAAGAAGAAGAAGAAGAAGAAGAAGAAGAAGAAGAAGAAGCTCATATTTTATCTAATGTAGCCACTTGGACTGATTTTTGTACTGAAAATATTTATCTCTGTAGTGAATTGTAGAAGCTAAAATTGTCCATTTCTTGAATACAGCAACAGAGCGAGAAGTAGAAAGGGAAGTAGAACCAAAAAAAGGCAAAAGATGCAAAAAAAGGAGAAGAAAATGGGCACAAAACACATAATAATAAGAGACGGAAGCGGGCAGAGGGAATACAACCTGAGCGTTGCCATATAAGAATATAAATGTAAAGTCAATGGTCACAAGGTTTAAAAGGCCAAGTCAATAAAGTAATTGCTTGAAGGAGTGCGGGTGTCGGGAAAATGAATCAATGGTAATAAACAGAAGTAAGAGTAGGCTTCAAAAGGCAAAAAGGCCGAGCACCCATGTAAGAGGAAGCGTCTTCTGCTAAATACATTTCTGGTGCAGGCACTCAGAAAAGGGAATAAAAGTGCAGGTCAGGGGACATGATTTCCATCTGATTTTCTTAAAAGCTCAGAGTCATGAAATAAAGGAAGGTTTGTGGTTATTATTAATATTAGTATTTAATTCATACCCTGTCGATCTGCCTGGGTTTCCGCAGCCACTCTGGGCGGCTTCCAGCAAAATATAAAAACATAATAAAACGTCAAACATTAAAAACTTCTCGATACAGGGCTGCCCTCAGATGTCTTCTAAAAGTTACCAGTTGTCCATGTTACACAGGAAACCCATTAAAACCTGAAATGTTCCAAAAGTCAATTTCAAATATAAATGATAAACAAATGCAAAGTCATTTTTGGAATGAGTTTCATTCTCGCAATTTGACTGAGGATCTTGAGCCATTGTGTAGCATTGGGTGTTTGTGTGTGTGTAGACAGACAAATTCCTATGTGTGCATTATGTGCATATACAGTGGTACCTCAGGTTAAGTACTTAATTCGTTCTGGAGGTCCGTTCTTAACCTGAAACTGTTCTTAACCTGAAGCACCACTTTAGCTAATGGGGCCTCCTGCTGCCGCTGTGCCGCTGGAGCACGATTTCTGTTCTCATCCTGAAGCAAAGTTCTTAACCCGAGGTACTATTTCTGGGTTAGTGGAGTCTGTAACCTGAAGCGTATGTAACCTGCGGCGTATGTAACCTGAGGTACCACTGTACAGCAGATGTGGGGAATACACAACCTGAATTTGCAAGGTGTTTGAATTCTGCCCCCAGAGAAAGTCTGGAAGTCTTATTTCAAAAAAGAGCGAGAGAATCAGTGTGTCTCAGTAAATTTATGTGCAAAAGACCATTTTGATACATAAAGAGATTCAGCTGATGTACAACCTGACATAAATTTAGTATATTCTACTACATTTGGTATATTTCACTATGAAGTTTTTTGATATCCAGTGTCACGAGGTAAGTGTATACAGAGAAGATTTTCTGACAACCAGTGAAGAGGATTTCCTGTGAGATAAAATGATTGGTTCAGAGTTTGCCATCCTGACAGAAAGTGCCTTCAGAAATTATTGAGGATGGCTGGATTGTGACTTGTCATCCATAGGTTTTTATAAGTCGCAGAATATTTATGCTGTAGAATACATTTGCTTTTGGATGCCTGAAGCAGTTTTTAATAATAAACATCTTACAAGCCCCTTGTGGGAGGCATTAAAGTTGCAGAAAAAGAAAAAGAAAATGCTTGTTCAAATCAACAAATGCACAATCATAAAACAAACTAAGGAGCCCTGGAATTAGAAGCATGAATATGACACTTTGAATTAGGATACTGGAGATAAACAAACATTGAATAAGAAAGCTCCGTTTTTCATTTTCTTTGATTCTCTTTTCGCATAGATATAGGCACCAAAGGAGTTGCTTTGTAAACTTGCTAGCAATGTGGTATTAGGTGGGCCTCAGGCATATCCCTGAATTGCAGACATAAACATGGTCTTGCTTTGCTCTCTTTTAATATCATTTGAAGCACATTTTCATTCTCAAAGAATTCTGGGTACCATAGTTTACCCCTCACAAAGTTACAATTCTCAGCGACTGTTACCAAACTAACGTGTCCATAATTCTTGGCGGGCGGAATGTGCTTCAACTGAACTTTAAAGTTATAGTGTGCATGAAGCGTCGGTCTTTAGGATCGGGTATAAACCTGTTCCCGGGACGCGGGTGGCACTGTGGGTAAAAGCCTCAGTGCCTAGGGCTTGCCGATCGAAAGGTCGGTGGTTCCAATCCCCGCGGCGGGTTGCGCTCCCGTTGCTCGGTCCCAGCACCTGCCAACCTAGCAGTTCAAAAGCACCTCCGGGTGCAAGTAGATAAATAGGGACCGCTTACTGGCGGGAAGGTAAACGGCGTTTCCGTGTGCTGCGCTGGCTCGCCAGATGCGGCTTTGTCACGCTGGCCACGTGACCCGGAAGTGTCTCCGGACAGCGCTGGCCCCCGGCCTCTTAAGTGAGATGGGCGCACAACCCTAGAGTCTGTCAAGACTGGCCCGTACGGGCAGGGGTACCTTTACCTTTACCTTTTATAAACCTGTTGTTGTCCTTATATTGCTTAACGCTAAAACAGATGTCTGAGCAGTTTAAGTATAGCCACCAGTTGACGATCAGAATCCACAACAAAACAATCCCATTAAAACACAAGCACCCATCTTGATAATAAAACAATCCCATTCAAACAACGGCAGAATTAAAACAAGAGACTAAGGTGCAGAAATTGTATGGGGAGGGGTCATGATGATAGGTAAATGACTTACCGTACTTTTCCATGTATTAGACGAGGTTTTTTTACTCTAAAATAAAGTAAAAAATGGGGGAGGGTGTCTTATACATAGGTAGTGCTGAGGGGAGACGGGTGATTATTTGCACCCACAAGCAGGCTCTAGTGATTGGGTGGGTGAATGGAGTCTGCTGTAAGGGCTGCTTTGGATTGGCTGCTCCTTTGTCAAATGGGTGGGTTATTAGCAGATGTGGCAAGGGCTGCCTTTGATTGGCTGCCGCCTCGTCAATTTGGCTTGCGTTGCTTGCGATTGTTAGCGCTTGCCAGTTGGGTGAGTGATATTCGGTTTGGCATTAACCCCCCCCCCAAAATTGCTTAACCATCATGAGCATCCCTCCCCAATAAGGTTCAACAACTCTGGGCAATCCTCCTCAAAAAAGCTCAACAACTCTGTGCCATCTCCCCCCATTTTCTTAAATTTGAGCTCCCCAAAATAGGGGGCTTCTTACATGGTCCCAGGATGAGTTACAGAAACAGGAACTACAGTGGTACCTCTAGATACGAACAGGATCCGTTCTGGAGCCCCGTTCGCATCTAGAGGTAAACGTATCTAGTGACGGCACGTCTGCGCACGCACGCGTCGCTTTTCGCTGCTTCTATGCATGCGCATGATGTCATTTTGAGCATCTGCGCATGCGCAAGTGGCGAAACCCGGAAGTAACATGCTCCATTACTTCCGGGTTGCCGTGGAGCGCAACTCGAATGTGCTCAACTTGAAGCAAACTTAACCCAAGGTATGACTGTACAGTGATAAAGACAGGAGAAGTCATTACAATGATAAAATACATAACACCATTCCAAGCACGAGGAGGGTTGGCATCCCAGAGCACTGCCTGTTGGGCTGCCCCATCTCATGCTCATCTTCATCTTTTTGGTAAGCATCTCTCATCCCAGATGCTTGTTGCCACCTGAGAACCAGAGGATGAGAGCCCCTTTTCTCTCACCCTTTGGCTCATGTCCTTGCCAGGCATGACATGGTATCATGGGAGGCTGGGGAAATGAAGCAGCCTCTGTCTCAAATCAGAAGTCCCAGGTGAATGACCTTGGCTGGACCTACACACAGGAGGAGAAACACTATGTCATAAATTAGATCGTTATAACAAAAGGGGGGGGGACCTATGTAAAAGCGCATAGACAAAGTTTTTTGCTGTATAGCATCATCTGGTGTCTCCTCTTTACAACGGAGATACAACAATATAACTGACTGAATGTCCCCAATAAAGTCGGAAGGGGCCTTGGAGGTCAGATAATCCAAGCATGCAAGGATGTATCAGGCAGCCTCCTCAGAGGGAAATCTGCTGCACCTCTTCAAAGGGAGTGATGGAATTATACAATGGTAACTGATGAAGAGTGAGAACCAGCAGCAATCCTTAGCCCCAGCAGAGGGTGAGTGGAATTCGGCAATGAATCAGACAGAAATCCTACCTCCAATTTCTTAAAAGGTTTTCTCCTGTTTTTGTGCCTCACAGAGTGCACTTTAGGATTCCAATGGGTGCGAGTTTTTGAGCTTACTTTATTGTTGCAAGGATGGTGTGTGGGCTTTTTCTTTCTTCCCAGTAATCATTTCTCCCATGCTCTGCAGCCTCCCTGGCTGCCCATGCTTCCTGATCTGAAATAGCCTTGTGGGAGGTGTCACATCATAATACCCCCCCCCAGCTTTTAACTGAAGCGAGAGCACCCAGGAAGGCTGCAAGTTCAGACCACTTGCAAGATGATCTGCAGACTGAAGCGTGAGCACCCAGGAAGGCTGCAGAGTTCAGACCATCTGCAGACTGAAAGAAAAGGCACTCAGAAATACCCCTCAGCTACTAAACCACAAGAAAAGCACAACAAAAGCCCTGTGCCCCAGCCATAAAGATCTCTTTCCTTTGATGGTTTTCTCATGGAATAGCTTTTCTCGTTAATTGATGGAGAACAGTTGGGGAGAAGGGTAACATGGGAGAAATTTTCAACAAAACATTAATCTTCTCTGAAGATGGGCACTTTAGCCTTCCTCCTGGAGGCTTTTAATTATTCAATTGAATTGTTTCTTGCAGGGCATAAGTGTGGCTGGCACACACTTAGACTTTGTTTTTCCTTCAGATTGATGTGTTTGCTCCTCTGCCCTTCTTCTTCTCCAAATAATGATGATTATGCACTTGCGATACTCAGGTCAGATGATGTATGGAACTCATCCAAGTCCGAAGACAGCCATGGTTGATCTTGATGCATAGTTTTTCTCTCATTGCATCTTTTCTTCTCTTGTTTTAAAAGACCCTCTTGACTTTTTGGCTATGCATCTCTTAGCTCCCCATTTCCATCAGTCTGATTGGAGCTGAGTGGTTGCTTGAACCCGCAGCATTTTTGGCAAAATGCAATGTTTGCCATTGCAGCATTGGCCAATTGGCACAGCTGTATAAGTGCTGTACAAAGGGTCCGTTTTTGCAATTAGACTTACACCCAGCCCATCTGCTAGGGGTGTCACTGAGTCGTAATACCTTCAGATGCAGCAAAATCATTGTTATTGTTTCAAAAATAAATGCCAACCATTCGGAAAACATAGCCTAGTTTAAGCGATTAAAGCTGAATGCATTTCATACTGAGGTGGTAAATTCCTGAGAAGATCAGGGAGAGAAAATGGGTCCAATAGGGGTAGCCAACAGAGTGCCCTCCACATATTGTGAACCACAGCTCACATAACCCTGACCATTGGTCATGCTAACTGGGACTGATGGGAGTTGTAGTCCAAGAACATCTGGAGGGCACCGTGTTGGCTACCCCTGCTGTACAGTCATGCAGGGGTGAACAAAGGCGTTGTGACACCTACGTGCGTTGTACGTAGCGACGCCACACATGCGCTGTACATAGTGGTTTGCCAGCAGCACCGCTCCAGCACCGTATGGACGATGACGGGGTCCTCTGCTCGTGGCTGCAGCCACAAACGGAGGATCCTCCACATGCGGCTGCAGCAGGACAATGGCTGCTTGCTCTGCTGCGCCCAGGCCAGGGCAGCAGGGTAAGTGTCCCAGGGGTGCTGCCTTGTCACACACACACCCAGATGTGGAACTGGGGCACACCACCCCCACCACCCCATTGCGAAGCCACTGCAGTCATGAAGCTCCCTTGACAGAACAGGGTAAATCTGTTGCCATGCCTAGGTACTCTTAACCTTGCAAGTGGATTGTGGCCTATGAAGCCTTCCTGATCAAGATGGCACATTGGTATGGATGGGCTCCACCACCTCTTTATGTGATTTTCCCTCCTAGATAATTGCAGAATCTGCTAAGCTGGTTGAACCAAGAGGAGTAAGAAGAGATGGGTTATAAATTAATGATCAGAAATAATTTCAATTTCTCACATTGTTGCAATCGTGCAATGATCACGTTGCTCAGAGTGCCACTGACCATAAGAGCAGAACCACCTCACCGTCTAAACGTGAAGGTGTGGCAGGAAAATGGACACACATGGAAAAGGTCATGTTTCTGTCATTTGGGACACCCATGATTCTGTTCAGAGTTTTAGACTCTGACTCCCACCAGCCCCAACCACCATTGCCAATGGGCAGGGATGATGGGAGCTGCAGCAACATCCAGAGGACTACAGGTTCCTTATCCCTGGTTTTCAGCACATCGCTACAGCAAAGCATAGGTGGTCAGCTATGATGCCATGCTAATAGCCTCTATGAAAACAACAACAGCCAACAGCAGCATATCCCCCTGGAAAACAATGTGAGTAGAGCGTCTTTGAATTTTATTTATTGGCATCCTGATGGGGCTATGCAACTCAAACCTGCACTACTCATTAATCTTTGCAACTGTCCGGTGAGCTGTGGCAATCAGTCAGCAAATCAATTGGGGCCTCGATAAATCAGTCCCTTTCTCAGCTCTTCATCTGCAAAGAGGGGCGGAGGGAATAAAGTCTGTGTCTCAGGAGCATGATGAGCATAAAAGGTTGAAAGAGTAACTTTGCACATAAACTGCTAGGCAGATTATCACAGATAATGTTTTATTCCAATGTTCTAGAGCTCCCAAGAGATGATGATTCAGCTGGTGTGGTGGGAGCCCATCGTTAGCCAACCAACACAGTTAAACTCCAGTGTCCCACTTCTGTGCTTCCTATCTCTGTCTGAAAAGCCACAGCTTAGGTGCATCGTACGAGGACTCTATTGTTGATGATTCACTCGGTTGTGAGAATGTAGTATGAAAGATATAATTCAACATGAAACATGGAAAGGCTGACAGTCTGTAAGCTAATATTTGCAAGTTGTCAATCATAGGCAGAAATCTGCAGAGAACCAAATATCTTCTCACAATGCTTTTAATGAGCACCGGTTTATTTTTTAAAAAAATGTGAAGCATAAATAAAATGAAAATTGCCACCACGGCAATCAAAAACCACTTTTTATGTCAGAAGTAATCTGTGTGTTGCCTGACACTCTTTCCACACATTACATTGAAAGCATGTCCCCAAAGTGTCAGGGGTTGCTGGTGCGCTAACTCTCATTCAGATTGGAACAGGAAAACACCAGCCTGAGCTAAGCTAAACTAAAACAAGAGGTCACCTTGTGAAGAAAAAATCAAGAGGGAAAACTGTATCTGAGTACAAGATGTAGGCACACGCAAGCAAAACATTGAAATTCAGATCTCCCCAGATCATGCTGTACTCAATTATTTCCAAATAAGTTCCTCTTTTTAATGTTCCCTGTATTCAACACACAATTGCACTTGCAAGTACAGAGTGACATCTGATGCTATTCTAACATCTACACAGAAAATGCAACAGAACTGAATATTCTGTTCAGCTTATTCCAAAGCGAGCCTCTTGTATTTTATTGCACCTTCTGCATGCCATTTCAGGAATCTAAGGGCCAAACCATGGGTGAAATGGAAGACCTCTCTTGAAGTAGCTTTGTTTCAGCAAAAGAATTGGGTGTGCCAATTCTGATCAGAACCACTGCACCACATTAGTTAATTGACTTCAATCCCATATCTGCTATTAGCCAAAGACAGGAAACAATGGCCAGTCCCAGTTACAATATGGATAGCTGCCTTTTCTTCCGCCCTTGGTTAACAGCAGTTTCTGATTTTGGATTGGGACTGCAGCAATGCAGAAGGGCCCTGATTCAAATTCAAAAGGGCCACCACGTATCTGCTTTTAATGAAAGAAAGCTGTGTTAGAAGAGGCAATCGCAGCTCTCCCATGTACTTTTTGCCATTAGGTAACCTAATATTTTTGAGCGTCCATTGGGGAGGAGAGAGCAATGGGTTCTCTCTCAAAGGGCTACATCTTTGAAACTCCTTGCCTGCTTCAATATATCAGGTTTCTGAATTGTTGTCTTTGGTAAAGCTGTGCAAAAGTCTGACTTTTTTTCCACACTGGTGGAAACTTTCATTTATAGTTTGGATCGCTGCTGTTATTAATCTCTTGTTTTAGCCTTTCCTGTCTTTGTGTGCGTGCTCAGTTATTTAGTTTGTGTTTTTTATTATCTGCATGCTCCATACCAAAAGGCCTTCAGGCAAAGGGTGTGTGTGTGTGTGTGTGTGTGTGTGTGTGTGTGTGTGTGTGTATCCCTTTGTCTATATCTTATATATTGTTTTGTTCCCACTCTTGGTGAAAGAGCTTATTTTGTTTCTTTGGAACTTTTTCTCTTGCGGAAAAATACTCTGCATTTTGTGTGCCCCTCACTTCCTCCTCCCCCATCAATACACTTGCTATCGTGATTTCCTTTCACTTAGCAGTGAAGATAAGAGAAAGCAATGAGCACTGAAGAAGTTGTTAACCTTTCTGCCATGTTCATTTATCATCCAAACAATAAGAAGCAATTAAGATACTCAATTTAAAACAACTGACCCATCAAAATCCTAAGAGCATTCTCAAGAATGTGCCTTCCGATGGAATGTGGAAATGTAATTACATCTTGTCTCTAGACACCATGGTTTCAAAGTCTCATTGTACCTGGTGGACTGGAAGCAGAGAGGACTCCTTTGCAACTCAAAACTCAGCCCACTTACCAGAGAGAGTATTTCACATTTACTGAGTCATGGAACTACTAAGGTCTGCTTAAGCTTCTTGGACTTTCTTGAGGAGGCAATTTGTGTGATGCTAGAAGGGAAGAGTGGCTTAAAGGTATTGTAGAGGAGAACCTTATATACCCTTTAAAAACCCATGCAGCTCTGTAATATAGGGCATCCAAACAACCTTTGCAAGATGAGGTAGACAATGCAGATATAAAGGTAAGAAGGTAAAGGTGCTTGGGCGGTTAAGTCCAGTCAAAGACGACTATGGGGTTGTGTCGCTCATCTCACTTTTCAGGCTGAGAGAGCTGGCGTTTGTCCGCAGACAGCTTTCCAGGTTATGTGGCTAGCAGGCCTAAACCGCTTCTGGCGCAATGGGACACTGTGACAGAAACAAAAGCACACAGAAATGCCATTTGCCTTCCCACCACAGTGGTACCTATTTATCTACTTGCGCCAGTGTGCTTTCGAACTGCTAGGTTGGCAGAAGCTGGGACAGAGCAACGGGAGCTCACCCCGTTGTGCAGATTCGAACCACCAAGCTTCTGATTGGCAAGCCCAAGAGGCTCAGTGGTTTAGACCACAGCGCCACCTGCATCGCAAATGCAGATATGTGAACATGCAAACACAACATTTTCAAAAATTATTCGTTGTATCCAATGAAGTTGTCCAATTTGTGCAAGGACTTCCCTTCCTCTCCTCTCCCCAAGTGTTCCTTTGCCCCTCGGCTGCTCCAGAAGGCTGAGGGAAACCCCATGACATATTTGGGAGGTAGGGGTGAAGAGGGAAGGGAAGTTTCATTGTGCAAGCAGAAGTCCTCGCATGAACTGAAATGAGCAAACATTATTAGCTTAGGTCCGCTCATTTCAACGAGTCTACTCTGAGTAAACTTTAGTTGGCTACAACCCACTTTCAGTGGATGGTAATTGATTTAAGGGAACCCACTGGTTGTGAAAAGGTGTGGTAAACAACCAATCAAGGACAAGGAAGTCCTGCTATATTCGAGGTTGTAGTTCAGCAACCTCTGGAGGGCCAAAGGTTCCCCAAATCTGCTTTAAAATAGTTCTTGTTCTCAGGTTTCATTGTATTAAGGTGTACATTTGTTGTTGTAAACTGCTTTTGAGGCCATTTTGAGACCTCAAATATAAATATTCCGATTAATCTCTGGAATGTTGGTAACAAATAACATTGATATGGAATGTCACATCAGGTGAATAGCAGTATTGGATGTGAGGGTAGATGAGTGACGACCTGCAATATGTTGGAATCTCCACTCGGCCTAGCTGATAAAGCTCATCTTCAGGCCAAGTCCTTCGGAATCGCCCTCTGGCGAATAATTAACGACCTGAGCCTTTGATAAGGCTTCCAGGCACATTCCAATTCAGCAGAGTTTCCAAAGCAGCATGCGGAAGTGATGAGATTTATGGCTACATTGCTATGCTTTATTTCTTACTACGTAGACAGCAAAGAAATATACATTCTCTCTCTATGAAAAACAACTGAACAACAAAGGAACAAAGGAAACAGGAAACCAGTACGTCACATCTGTCTCCCTTCTCCCGTGAGACTTCCAATAGCCTGGACTGTCTCTGGAATGTAAACAGAGCCTTGTGACTCTAAGCAGCTGCTCAGTGGCAAACAGAAACTAACACAATATACATACAGAAAATAAATTTAACTTGGCCAGTGCAGTCTATGTTTTCTTTCTGGTAACAGAAGTCAAGAATTGGCTTGAGATTCCATGGGCATACTGACCACCATTTTCATTTCCTCCATCATTTTTGCATAGAAGTCCTGGCCTGACATGTGTCAAGATTCAAGCTCTGGTCAGTCTGGGAAAGGAATGAGAGAACAATGGTCCTCCAAATGTTGTTGGACTTCATCTTCCATCAGCCTGAATCAGCATGGACAATGATCAGGGATGATGGAAATTGTAGTCTTCACCATCAATTCTATTCCAGTTTTCTTCTTCTTCTCCTTCTCCTTCTGTCCATCTGATTGAGTTGCCACAGTCACTCTGGGCAGCTTCCAACAAATTAAAACCTTAAGCACAGTAAAACATCAAACATTAAAAACATATCTATACAGGGCTGCCTTCAGATGTCTTCTAAAAGTCAGATAGTTGCTTATTTCCTTGACAACTGAAGTTGAGGGTGTTCCACAGGGTTGGCACCACTATAGAGAAGACCCTCTGCCTGGTTTCCTGTAACCTCACTTTTCGCAATGTGGGTGGACCTCAGGTATTCAGGGCCGAAGCCGCTTAGGGCTTTAAAGATCAGCATCAGCACTTTGACTTCTGCTCGGAAACGTACTGGGAGCCAACGGAGACCTTTTTGGACCAGTGTTATATGGTCCTGGAGGCCGTTCCCAGTCGCCAGTCTGGCAGCTGCATTTTGGATGAGTTGTTTACCCCGCTCTTGAGTTCTGGCAATTTCCCCAACCGGCTTGGTTTCATTTCTCAGAAAAGAAAAGAGGAACGGCCCTTTGTTGAACTTTATGGTGAAGCCAAGGCATCAGAGCTACGAAGGCGAGGGGGCACCCCCTTGACCCACCTTCGCAAGTCTTGTTAACAGCACAATCCAACTTGGTGGTATGGAGGCTACCCTGAATCACCTCAATTTGCCTTGATATTGAGGGTGCAGGCAGAGCTAAGCCAAGGCTCTTCTGTCTGGAGCTACAAAATGTGAGGGATGCTGTCAAGCCCTTGTCAGGCCTTAATACATGACTGGTGAGTGGTCTTTGACTTTAGTAGGTCACAAGTTGTGCAGACCTGCTGCAAAGTAACCAACCTGTCAGGATTCTCCGAGAATGAATTGGATGCCAAGTCTCTCCAGAGGATGGGCTGTGTGGGATGTTGTTGTTGACTTTATTGGATTCAGTGTATGACTGAAATACTGATGCTATAACTTATAACTGTCACCTAAGCAACAGTTGCAGTCTATTTATTTTTCCAAACTACAAGAGAGGGGTTTTTATTATTATTTCTTCACTTATTTTTTCCTGTGTAACAGCATTATTTGAAGGGACCTCTACTTGCTGATATATGAGAATAGATGAGATCATATTTAAAATTACAAACAAGCGTCCACCTTGCATTGTGTAGACATCCTAGTAATAAATGCCTATATTTCATAGAATCATTCGAAAGGAGAAAGAGAGTGACACGTTTCAAAAGGGCAGGGGCTTTCCTGATCACAGGAGGAAAGTAAAGGTACCCCTGCCTGTACGGGCCAGTCGTGTCCGACTCTAGGGTTGTGCGCCCATCTCACTTAAGAGGCCGGGGGCCAGCGCTGTCCGGAGACACTTCTGGGCCACGTGGCCAGTGTGACGAAGCTGCTCTGGCGAGCCAGCACCAGCGCAGCACACTGAAACGCCGTTTACCTTCCCGCTAGAAAGCGGTACCTATTTATCTACTTGCACTTAGGAGTGCTTTCGAACTGCTAGGTTGGCAGGAGCTGGGACCGAAGGACGGGAGCTCACCCCGCCGCGGGGATTCGAACCGCCGACCATGCGATCGGCAAGCCCTAGGTGCTGAGGTTTTACCCACAGCGCCACCCGCGTCCCTAGCGCCACCCGCGTCCCTCCACAGGAGGAAAAGCAAACTCCTAATAGCCACCTGGGTCAAATGCCTGTGGATACGCTACACAATACAATCTGAAAAGCATCGCCAAATTGTAAAAGCTGTGGTGATGAATAAGCACAGCTAAATGTATTTATACTGGTAATGAGACATGTGTAGTGAATGGGCATTGATGGACTCTGAAGTTCCTAGGAAGGTGGTGGTTGTTGTTTTAAAGGATATAAATATTTCATTTATATTTATTAGTTAGATTTGTACCCCGTCTTTCCTCCAAATGGATCCCAAGGCAGCTTAGAAAACACTGCATTCCCCCTGAAGTCAAGAACATATTGCAGCCTACAACCACAATAAAACACCAGTCTCGAGGGGAGCCCCAAAAGCTTGTTTGTGAAATTTGCTTTGTTTGTGTGTGTGACTTGTCCCATGTACAGTGGTACTTCGGGTTACATATGCTTCAGGTTACATACGCTTCAGGTTACAGACTCCACTAACCCAGAAATAGTGCTTCAGGTTAAGAACTTTGCTTCAGGATGAGAACAGAAATCGTGCTCCGGCGGCGCGGCAGCAGCAGGAGGCCCCATTAGCTAAAGTGGTGCTTCAGGTTAAGAACAGTTTCAGGTTAAGTACAGACCTCCGGAACGAATTAAGTACTTAACCCAAGGTCCCACTGTACACCACTTTTCACTTGTCTATACTTCTCTATACAGGACTGCCTTCAGATTGTTAGGATTGTCCTACTCTCGTGTACAACGCTGGCAGAGACACATGCCCACTGGCATATTCTCTCCCTCCTGGTCAATTGTTCGGGAGCTTTAAAAGCTTTCTTCAGCCCAAACATCACAGCGACTGATACCAAGAAGCATCAGCACACGAGGGGATCTTCAGAGTATTTTCAGTTTGCGTAACAGAACTCAGTAGAACAGCATTTTGGCTAATCTACGTTTATTTGCATATAATACACTCAGAGCATTCTGACTTAGCTCCTTCCTCTTTCTCATCAGACAGCAAAGAGAGAAAAGAACAAAGGACGATAATTCTACATTCCGGAACACGGTAGTACAAAACATCCTGTCTCCGTCACTTCCCACACTGTGGAATGAAAGCATACACCGTCATGTGATAGACAACAATCTCATGACTGCAAACACGGGTAAACAATCCTATCACAGATGTCTTCTAAAGGTTGTATAGCTACTTATCTCCTTGATTCGGGGATTGCATAACTCTGTACCCTCCAATATCCCTCCAATGAAAATAATAATAATTATTATTATTATTATTATTATTATTTATTATTATTATTATTATTATTATTATTATTATTATTATTATTATTTATACCCTGCCCATCTGGCTGGGCTTCCCCAACCACTCTGGTCGGCTTCCAACAAAATGTTAAAATACAGTAATGCATCAAACATTAAAAGCTTGCCTAAACAGGGCTGCCTTCAGATGTCTTCTAAATGTCAGGAAGTTGTTTCTCTCTTTGACATCTGGGTGGGAGGGTGTTCCACAGGGCGGGTTCCACTAACAAGAAGGCCCTCTGCTTGGTTCCCTGTAACTTGGCTTCTCGCAGTGAGGGAACCACCAGAAGGCCTCAGTACTCGACCTCAGTGTCCAGGCAGAACGATGGAGGTTGAGACGCTCCTTCAGATATAGGGGCATTCTAAGGAAAAGGACATTTTGGGAGCAAATCAGAAACTGGGACGGCTTCTGTAAATCCAGGACTGTCCCTGGAAAATAGGGGCACTTAGAGGATGTGCTTACATTTGCCAAACTGTGGCCCTGTTATCCTGTTTAGGGATGCCTTTCTGAAGTTCTTCAAGGCCTCCATACTCCTGACTACTCTGACATCATCCTCAAACTTGGCTCTTTCACAGATCCTTCACAGAAGTTAAATAGCACTAGTTCCAGTACATATCATTGTTGAACGCATCTGTTTCTCCACAGTAAGGACCCTGTCCATTTATTCCTCCCAGCTGCTTCTTGGTTTTAACCAGGGCCAGATTTTGGTTTGATGAGGCCCTAAGCTCCTGAAGGTAATGGGGCCCTTTATATATCCAGCTGTCCTTTGTCAACAACAAATTGTCATTGTTTTTTGTGTTGAATATACACTATATGATAATTTATGGACCTAATAGGTATCTCAAGCCATTTGCACATAACAAAATATGTATTTTATCAAAGTAATTGTTGAACTGAAATACAATTAAGAAGAAGTACATTAATAGTTAATTTGGGGGGCAAGAGAGTGGGGCCCTAAGCTATAGCTTGTTTAGTTTATACGTAAATCCAGCACTGGTTTTAACCATAGATCAGTTCATGAGATCTCTCCTGAACTGAACTGCGCACAGATAAAAACACCGTGCAACTCAGACATTTTCACAACGACACCAATACGTCTCCTAGCCACAGTAATGGAAACCGCTGCTACCCATTGCCCGCTGTATAATGTGATTCACTTAGTGGTTTCTCTGTGCTACTCCATGGAATAAACGAAGCAATGCATGACTCAGCTGTCCTCAGTGTGTGGTCTTTGGATCCTGACACCGTGACACTGCCAAGACACGACTCACCGTCCTTAATAGAAGCAGACCACCTTCTGCTGTTGGTGCCTTTCAAGCTTTGACTTTCGCAAGCACTTCATATGCTTTTCAATTTAAACCAGGAAGGAGACTGGAAAGGAGAAAATTGTACTAGCAAAGGAAAAATGACTTCACAAGACTACAGTATTTTATTTGTGCTGCTCCATCCTTCGTTCTTTATTACCACATTCACTTCCTGGTCCCAAGTGATTAAAAGGGTGGTGGTGGTGGGGAAATCATCTTAAAACACAGGCCGCAGTGAAAAGAATTAAGTGGTATCTTTAAATTTTTGCCCCCCGTTGCATTTCAGGGAGATAGTTTAGTGTTTCTTGGATGCCTCTGACATATAATAAGGAGGCATATTTGCTATCACAGTCCACACCTGGCAATCTCTGCATGCCAGCTGAGCTCAGCACAATGATATGTCTAGAGGTAATTATTTCCATCACCCATGTAAAGGTAGAAGGTATGAGTTTCATCACAGGTTTACCTTCTTTTCAACATGAATTGCCCGTGTAAGCCAGTCTGTGAGGGGGAAACCTTTGGGGTCCTTAAATTATGTTTCTGAAAATAAATATGCTGTGAGACAAATAATTCAATGGGGGTCATTTTTTTCCTCCAGTCCTTATTCAAAGCAAGGGAAGCAGCGGCAGGCCAGGGTTTGGCTGGTAAACAGTGCGTATTTCTACTAGACAAAACTGAATTCTTGCTAGACTGAACTGAATGATTCTGTGGTTGGACTTTCTACTTTTTTATATAGTGATAGTAGCATAGCATTGAGGTCCCGTTCAACAAGTATGTAAGTAAAGGAAGCCTATGCAATTACTGTTGGTTGTTAAATATACAATAGTATAAGTAACTGGGCATCTAACAGGCAGGTGGTCATTATTTTGTATTAGCTTTTATTTTTATTATTCAAATTTCTTGCCCACCTTTCACCATAAGGGCTTAACAATATTAAAATACAATATGAATATCAGTTAAAATTATTCAACTTTTATAGCTAAAACTTGTAAAAACTGGTTGCAGGAATAGCAAGGTTGACTCCCCCTGTCATTTCTATCCAACTTCAGTGTACTGAGGTAAATACCACATTCTTCTTCAGATGGAGCCATAATAATAGAAGCTTGCAAAGTCACAATAAAATAAAAAATTGACTGCTGCCAGCCTTTTCAAGTGTACACAATTTCCCCCATATATTCAATAAACATTTTACTTTTTTTAAAAAAATGTATTTTCTCAATAAAACAATTTTCAATACCGTAACATATCCCCATTGAACTTAATTTACTTCCCCCTGCCCCCTCAAGTTTCCAATTTCTTAGCTTTTTTTACATTGCATCTAATTATTTATCTAATCAATAAACATTTTCCAATCTTCTTTAAATGTATGTTCTTCCTGTTCTGTATGCTAAGTCTGAAAGCTGCGCATATTCCATCAGCTTAAGTTGCCATTCTTCTTTGGTTGGGACCTCGCTCGTTTTCCATTTTGGGGCTAACAAAACACGGGCCGCAGTAGTGGCATACATAAATAACCTTTTTTTGGCACCTGGGAATTTCTGTCTGAATTATCCCCAACATGTTCCTTGTTCTCACTGGCTTTCAAAGGCTTACATTGCAGCCCTTCCCAGAATGCCATGTGATGTTATATGGTCACATGCTCATTCTATGGCCTATGTCATAATGTGGCCACATGCTCATTGGACAGGTTACTACTGAGCCCACTGATTTATCAATTTCTAGTTTGCGAATATAGCTTAAAATATATGGAATCACAGGCTTAAAAGCAACGTAATGGAGACCCTCACAGTCTTAAGAGCAACACAGTTTTCTAACACAGTTTGAGATTTACAGGATGTATGGCTCTAAAGGAAAACTTATTAAAAATGATGTATAGATGGCACTTGACACCAGTAAAGTTAGCTAAAATGTATAGAAAAAGAGAAAGAAAATATTGGAAATGTAAAAAAGTAGATGGGGATTATTTTCATATGTGGTGGACCTGTGACAAGGTTAAAAAAATTTGGGAATCAATTTATAATGAACTCAAAAAATATTTAGGTATACTTTCCCCAAAAGACCGGAAGCGTGTCTATTAGGTTTAATAGGAATGGAAATCAAAATGGGAGACCAAAATTTGTTCATGTATGCTACCACCGCCGCAAGAACCCTCCTGGCCCAAAGATGGAAAACACAAGACATACCAACCATCCAGGAGTGGCAGGTGAAGTTTTCACAATACGCAGAACTTGCCAAATTTTCAGGGAGGATCCGGGACCAGGAAGACCAAAGATACCAAAATAATTGGAGTAAATTTATTGAATATTTAAAGGAGAATTGTAAAGAGGTCAAGACACTAGCAGGGTTGACATAATACCTTCAATGTATAATAGTACTATTGTGAGAATGATGTGTGCGATAGAAAGGGGTTAAATATACCAATTGCAGGGAGGGAGGGGAGTCGCCACTTGGCAGAATCAAAGGGAATGTATGGCATTAATATGGTTTGTTGGGAAAGAATATGTAAGGAAAACAATAAAAATTTACTTGAAAGGGGTATTAGGAGCAACACAGTTTTCTTTAAAAAAAAAAACCAACAACAACCCAGAAACCTTTCCTACTTAAACTCACCATTTGACATCCAAAGATTTTACAGGTGTCAACTTTTGACAGTATCTGACAGCTGACGAACAGCAGCAGTCAGTATTTGACAATGCTTGACAGCAGACAAGCAGCTGCAGTCTATATTTGACAATATCTGGCATATAACTGTCAACATTTACCAGTATCAGACAAGTATATATGTTTTCGGTAGTATTTATATGTTGACAATAATTGAAATCCAACATGAATCAGCATTCAGTATGTGATAAGCAGCTGTCAACGGTCAACAATATCTGACACTGGACATGCAATAGCAAACAAAATTTCAAGGAATCTGACAGCTGCCATGCAACTGCAGTCAGTATTTGGCAATGTATGACAGGGGTGGGGGAAGACTAACCACTGGGCATGCTGGTCAGTGAGCCTGAAAAGTAGTCATGCTGCCAGGGGCTATTGGGAGTTGGAGTTCTGCAACATCTTGGAGCACCCCATTGTATGCCATGTAGCTGTTCAGTGGGTTACAATATTTAACCCATGACATGCCATTTGATAGTTTCAGGTATGCAGCACATGATGGTATTTGATGGGACTTGCAACAGAATTCAGCATCTTTATCTTGTCATTCAGGCATGCAGCCAATCAGCACAAACCTGGCCTGATACCCAACCTGGGATTTGAATGTCATATTTTGATACCAAGACCTGACTTTAAAACAAATTGCGTACAAACGTAGACTTGGCATAGACAAATTTAATTATATTTGGCATTCATTTCTATAAACACTGTATTAAATTAGAAGAAGAAGAAGAAGAAGAAGAAGAAGAAGAAGAAGAAGAAGAAGAAGAAGAAGAAGAAGAAGAAGAGTTTGGATTTGATATCCCACTTTATCACTACCCGAAGGAGTCTCAAAGCGGCTAACATTCTCCCTTCCCTTCCTCCCCCACAACAAACACTCTGTGAGGTGAGTGGGGCTGAGAGACTTCAGAGAAGTATGACTAGCCCAAGGTCACCCAGCAGCTGCATGTGGAGGAGAGGAGACGCGAACCCGGTTCACCAGATTATTAGTCTACCGCTCTTAACTACTACACCACACTAGGTTAACGACAAGAAAAATCTTGTGATGTTTATAAGTTTTTTTTTTTGTGTGTGTGTGTGTATTCTTTTTTCTTTCTCTTTTTCTTTTCCTCTTTTCACGTATTATTTTTTCCTGTGCACTTACACACACACACTTTTTATCTTTCACTAAAGAAATATAAAAAAATTAGTAAATTAATCGAATTTCAAAATACTGGGTGGTGCTGGAAACATCTTATCATCATTCGATCCACTTCATGAAGCCTGCTTCCACAACTTCTCTCTGGTCCAAAAGTCTTCTAACATGAGGAAGTGGAGATTAGAGAGGATCACTGTACAAGGAACACTATTCCACGGAGCCCTTGGGCACACAGGCATGTTGAACAAATCTTTGGATCTTGGCCACGATATTTCACAATTGTTCCTCTTCCTCGGTTGCAATGCATCCACTTCTGGGTTGCAAGCAAGCTCTATTCATCCAGTCCACAAGAGCATCAACACAAAACAAAACAGGAGGGAACTCTCCAAATCTTAGCTGCAAGTCGGAGCTAGTCAGACACAAACAGTCTAAGGATGGCATATGGTTTCTGGTGAGGTGAAGACGGTAAGTTCATGTACAAGCCCAAAGGCTATGGACCAAATTAGTGGAGAGGCTGAACTAACTATTCATGTAGTGTCTTCAAGAAACAGTTGATGCGCAGTGATGTGACGGCAGGAGGCTGTTGCTCTTCTGCGCAAACTCATTTCCTATGCAAGACTGTCAGTTCAGTGCTGTTTACACCCAGGTCAATTGCCTGAAAGCAAAGGGGAGTACAAAGTGGGGCAGAGGGGGGAAAGCGAATGTTTTGCTTTCAATTTTTCAACATACACTATTGAAAGTTATTACTTTGCTGTTTGGAGAGAGCTCGAAACCTAACAGTGTGTGACAGGAGGCCTGTCCTCATGCAGTGTGTGCCTGATTTCCTTTGTGATAAATAGAGGCGATTAAATTATTCATCGTGAATGGTGTTCAACTGTTCACCAATAGAATTTTCTATCTGCTAACATTGTTTGTTATGCATACACATTTAATGAGTGACTCAGGCAAGCAAACTCCTTCCCTCTGCCCCCCTCCCCACTCGATCCATGTAGACACTAGGCACTTTCATCTGCTTGACCTGTTTCTCGTTCGTTTGGAAAGGAGGAATTGCATTCAGTTTCACACTAGGCAGAGACACGAAAATCAGAGGAATGTTAAAGGCTGCTCCAGCATTATCTAATTCATCTAACTGCACTGTGCCAAGAGTCCTACATTTGCATGGGATGGCACTGGAAACTTTTTGAAGGGAATCTGGTCCAAGCGTTCCACAGAGGCAAGATTTTCGATGGCCGGCATAAGGAAAAGAATAGTACTTCCACTGAGAGCATGTCCAAAGAAGGCATCCCACACCAGAAGCACCTGCAAAGCAAAACAAAAATTGCTTTTTATAAAGCAAATGCAGACAATAGAAGCAAGCATTTGTGCAAATATGCACCCAGTTGCTGATCTGACTCATGGTAAAATTGGGCTCTGAAGCTAAGTACAGTGGTACCTCAGGTTACATACGCTTCAGGTTACATACACTTCAGGTTACAGACTCCAGAAATATTACCTTGGGTTAAGAACTTTGCTTCAGGATGAGAACAGAAATTATGCTCCGGTGGCGCAGTGGCAGCAGGAGGCCCCATTAGCTAAAGTGGTGCTTCAGGTTAAGAACAGTTTCAGGTTAAGTACGGACCTCCGGAACGAATTAAGTACTTAACCTGAGGTACCACTGTATCATAATCTCTTCGAGATCTGAGAAAAAGACAGTTGCTTAGTCTCTCTAGAAGAAATCACTTTTACCAAAACCAGGTGATTTATCATCACTTTACTTATGGCTATTTTTGGTGCTCCAAAGGAATGACCACAAAATTGGGTGCTGCCAGGAATTTAGGAGAATGTGATTCTGTCACTCTAGACATAGATGAGCCAGTGCTTTTTTTCTTAAAAAAAATGTTTGGGGTACTCTCATTTTCCAACTCTTATTGAAATACTGCCCCTCAATGAGGCCAAACTTAGATTCACAAAATGTTTAGGGGTATGCGTAGCCCTGCGCCGCCCCCCCCCCCCGAAAAAAAAGCACTGGATAGAACCAATTTCTACTTTGTTGTTGGCATAAGCATAATCATTTGATTCCTTCCTAGCCTGCCTTTTAGCGTGTATCCCCTCCCAAGGTGAGTTGCAACAAATAAATATCTAAAGCTCCACAACTTACCCAGGAAACACATCTAGTACAGCTGCAATCCTGTGCCATTCCTTGGGAGACTGTAAGCATCAGAAGAGCAGACGGCACGCAACACACCTTCTCCAATCTCTGAACCTCAAGATACATCTTTCATCAGCCCCAGACCGCATGGCCAACTGTTGGGTTGAGGAGAATTGTAGGAAAAGGAAGAAAACAGGAAGGCACTAGATTGGGGAAGACTGTCATAGGACGTGGTTGTATTCAACCCAAATATACATTGTTTGAAACTGTAGCCTTTGAAATTATGGGGAGCAAGGTGGGGGGCAGTGTGGTGTAGTGGTTAAGAGCGGTAGACTTGTAATCTGGTGTACCGGGTTCGCTTCCCCGCTCCTCCACATGCAGCTGCTGGGTGACCTTGGGCTAGTCACACTTCTCTGAAGTCTCTCAGCCTCACTCACCTCACAGAGTTTGTTGTGGGGGAGGAAGGGAAAGGAGAATGTTGGCCGCTTTGAGACTCCTTCGAGTAGTGATAAAGCGGGATATCAAATCCAAACTCTTCTTCTTCTTCTTCCTTCATCAATGATACCAATTTGCTATACAGTGGTACCTTGGTTGTCATACTTAATCCATTCCAGGAGTCCGTTCAACTCCCAGAACCGTTCAAAAACCAATGCACGGCTTCCGATGGGCTGCAGGAGATTCTTGCACTCAGTTGGAAGACATGGAATCCGTTTCATTTTTTTGTTTAAACCTTTCCCGCAAAAGACCATCATGGGTGCTAGAACTGGCAGAGGCAGGCCAGTCCTTCAAAAGCTCAAGTGGGTAGCCTGGAAGAGGACATTCTCTGTGGCAGCCCCTAAGTTGCATCCAAAACCTTCATAATACAGCTGACGACACACCATTTTGCCCTGGATTTTGAAACTTAAGGTGCATATTTTTTTAGAACCCGCCATGTTAGACATAAAATCTTTATTTCTATTATCCACTAGCCAATATAATATAATAATATAATATAATAATATAATATAATATAATATAATATAATATAATATAATATAATATAATATAATATAATATAATATAATATAATATAATATAATAATATACTGAGGATAGAGCTAAATGCTTAGCTATACAAAATACGTTCTAGAGGTTTGCATCAATACAAAGGACAGAACTGATACATAGCCACAGATAAGACGTGTGAACCAATAGGCTTTCTTTTGATTTTTTTTTAAATGAGCAATGTTAGAAAGTTAATCAAATCATAGATCTTATTCTAACTGCCCCTGCTAAGAAAATTGCAGTTTTTGCTGCCACCTGGTTATCTTGATCTGCTAGAAGAAAAGACACAGTAGCAATGGTTGAGTGATATGGTATAAATACCAGTAAAAGGGTTATTATTATTATTATTATTATTATTATTATTATTATTATTATTATTATTTTATACCCTTCCCATCTGGCTGGGTTTCCCCAGCCACTCTGGGCGGCTCCCAACAAAATAATAAACACAATAAAACATCAAACATTGAAAACTTCCCTAAACAGGGCTGCCTTCAGGTGTCTTCTAAAAGTCAGATAGTTGTTTGTTTCTTGGACATCTGATGGAAGGGTGTTCCACAGGGCAGGCGCCACTACTGAGAAGGCCCTCTGCCTGGTTCCCTGTAACTTCACCTCTCGCAGGGAGGGAACCTCCAGAAGGCCCTCGGAGGAGGACCTCAGTTTCTGGGCTGAATGATGGGGATGGAGACACTCCTTCAGGTACACAGGTAATAACCTCACTCCTAGTTTTTATAATTGTAAGTTGCTTTAAACTGTTTTCAATGTTGTGTTGTGATGTGTTTTAATGCTTTAATCCACCCTGGGACCTTGGGGTTGAGGGTGGGTAACAAGGAGGAGGAGGAGGGGAAGAGGAGGAGGAGGAGGAGGAGGAGGAGGTTTGAGACTGGTTTAGGGTGTCCTCCTAAATCCAGCAATGATTGGTATCTTCCTTGCCCCGTACTGCAACTATAGGAGGTCCACATGCAGATTGATTAGGAAAACCTGTTAAAATGGCAAGATTGAGTCTTGCACACATGGACCTTAAAATCCCATTGGTCAACAGGACTCTAATAGCCTGAGAGCAAGATTACAGCTAGTAGCTCTGGAGGCAAAGATGAGGCGCTAGGAAATAGAGTTAACAATCTACCCCAAATCATTCATAAGTTCCTGGTGTTTTAAAATTCCAAATAAAAGCATCATTATTTCCTGGACCACAGAACAGTTCTTCCATGGTGGTGAATAGCAAAGCAGCTGAAAATCTATTTGTGACCCCCTGGGAGTTTTTCAGTTTTCTGTTGCCAGATAATACATTCAATTGCACAAGGTAAATGCAGTATGCAGAAATGTTTCTGCTTTTGAGAAAAAGTTGAATCGGATTCAAGAGAAATATCCAACAGAACCATCCTTCCTCAAGTCACTGGAGGATTTGCATTTGATTTCAGCAGCTCATTCAGTATTTTCTGCATATCCTCCCATGTTTTGGTTTTTTTTAATGTAACTTTTATATAGCTCCACAGAAGAGATGTTGGCAGTCGTTCCATAGTTGAGATTGTGTTAAGGAAACACAGCAAAACTACGCCTCTTAACTCTCCATTTTAATGATTGCATTTCATCTGTAAATATGGCATAGTTTTCTTCTATGGATTGTGGGAACAGGATTGCTTTTTCAAGGCAACCTTCTAACAACTACCTTGCATGAATGCATCGCTTCTTTCCGCACTTCCAAATCGTTCAGCAATTAACCGGCAAATTCAGGTTGTGCAATTCAAGGGGACTCGGGGCTCTTGTGCAACAAACCCAGTTCTCCCCAAAACTGTGTGTGTGTGTGTGTGTGTGTGTGTGTGTGTGTGTGTATATATATATATATATTTGCTTTCGTAGATTTCGTAGATTTTCACGGGTACAGGAATGCAGGTTTTGGTGTCCTTGGGTATCTTCCCGTGTAAAAGTTGGGGTGTCTAGAGCTCTGTTCCAGTAACAAGAAGCCGAAAGCACCAGCCTGAAGATGACGAGTGAGACCTCGTCGAAACGTCGCCTAGACACCCCAACTTTTACACGGGAAGATACCCGAGGACACCAAAACCTGCATATATATATATATATATATATATATATATATATATATATATTTGTGATAAGTGATAGCAAAATGCCCTGGGGATTGTGAGATAACATGCTTGATGCAGTGTCCTTTAGCCTTCCCACCTGGAAGCAAACACTTTCACTTAATATAAGTAATGATTATCCCCATATGCAAACTTGGGAGAGAGAAGCTCTACCACCCACCCACCTGAAGGAAAATGCACCTGGAAGTGACCTAAGTATTAAGGAAATCAGCCCTGAGTGCTCACTGGAAGCTGATCCTGAAGCTGAGGCTCCAATACTTTGGCCACCTCATGAGAAGAGAAGACTCCCTGGAAAAGACCCTGATGTTGGGAAAGATTGATGACACAAGGAGAAGGGGACGACAGAGGACGAGATGGTTGGACAGTGTTCTTGAAGCTACCAGCATGAGTCTGACCAAACTGCGGGAGGCAGTGGAAGACAGGAGTGCTTGGCGTGCTCTGGTCCATGGGGTCATGAAGAGGCGGACACGACTAAACGACTAAACAACAACGAACTAAGATTAGGAAGGCCCAGAGATCTTTTTTAGGCAATCATGGCCTAAGGCCCATGGGCCACAAGCAGCCCATAGGGGTCATTTAACCAGCCCATGAGAGATTTTACTTTCTTGGGCAGTGAGAGATTTTACTTTCTTGGGCTCCATAATAACTGCAGATGGTGAGAGCAGCCACAAAATTAAAAGACACCTGCTTCTTGGCAGAAAGGCGATGACAAACCTAGACAGCATCTTAAAAAGCAGAGACATCACCTTGCCAACAAAGGTCCATATAGTTAAAGCCATGGTTTTCCCAGTAGTGATGTATGGAAGTGAGAGCTGGACCATAAAGAAGGCTGATCGCCGAAGAATTGATGTTTTTGAATTATGGTGCTGGAGAAGACTCTTGAGACTCCCATGGACTGCAAGAAGATCAAACACATCCATTCTTAAGGAAATCAGCCCTGAGTGCTCACTGGAAGGACAGATCGTGAAGCTGAGGCTCCAGTACTTTGGCCACCTCATGAGAAGAGAAGACTCCCTGGAAAAGACCCTGATGTTGGGAAAGATGGCGGGCACAAGGAGAAAGGGATGTCAGAGGATGAGATGGTTGGACAGTGTTCTCGAAGCTACCAACATGAGTTTGACCAAACTGCGGGAGGCAGTGGAAGACAGGAGTGCCTGGCGTGCTCTGGTCCATGGGGTCACGAAGAGTCGGACATGACTAAGCGACTAAACAACAACAAGAAAATATTTTTCAATTTTTTCATGGAAAGCATAGAATTTTAGAGTTGGAAGTGACTACAGAGGTCATTTAGACTGGTGCTCAGCTGCAGGGATTTTGTGACTCCAACGTCCCTGACGGATGAGCATTCAGCCCCTGCTTTTAATAATTAATTGTAATTTTGGTTCTGTCTTTGATTATGTGTGTGGTTTTATGGTTCTTGAAAAACTCTAACCCCAGCCAGTTTTGCCTCCGGAGGCGAGCAAATGTCAGTGCTCTCTCCAGTGTGGTTTCCCAGCAATTAAAACAACAATAACCCTTCTTTGGGTGTGCATGAATAGCATATGAATGCATACTGGTGTAGGCAGACCAGGGAGTCAGAAATGGAGTTATGTGACCCCCGAGCCAAAGAGATAAGTAACTATGCAAACTTTAGAAGACATCTGAAGGCAGCTCTGTAGAGGGAAGTTTTTAATGTTTAATGTTTTATTATGTTTTTATATATGTTGGAAGCTGCCTAAAGTGGCTGGGGCAACCAAGTCAGATGTGCGGGGTATAAATATTATTATTATTATTATTATTATCATCCCTATTTTCATGGTAGAAATGTTGGAGGGTATGTAGCAATCAGATCCTAAGTGAGAGGAAGAGGCTTGATGGGCATATATGAGACAGTTGTGTGTATGTGTGAAAGCAGGAGAGTGCAAATGCTTCATAGAAGCTTAATTAGTTGGCTATAAGTTTCCTCATTTTCCTGAACTTAATGCTTTGCATGCCTCCCCCCCCCCCCAATCTCTCCATGAATTCGCTGTTCATCTTTTAGACTCTCGGCTTCCAAGTTTCTCATCTGTAACAAAGGTAAATGGCTTCCCAGAACGACTTTTAGATGCTTAAGTCTTTAAAAATATGCTAAGCAGATATTATGCATGCAACTTAAGATGCAACTGCGGTTGGGTGCCCTAGCTTGACGTCTCTGCTTTGAGTTCTTCCTCTATGCCAGTGACACAGTATGGATTGTGTTTGGTTGGTCTCTGTGAGCCTGGGACTTCGTACAAAGGTACTGCTTGGTGGCAAGGAACTTGCAAGTCGGGAAAGAACTATACATCTTGGATTTATAATGTTTCTTCTCAGAGTTCTGCCCTTTTACTCCTGGGCTCCACCTCAGGTTGTGTGAGCTCCGCACCCGAGCCCTGACCCCACAGTACCACAAAACAGTGTCATGTTATAACGAATGCTCCATCTGATAAAGCATTTTGGATTGCCAGATGGAACGATCACCCTCCCCTAGGTGCTCTTCTGCGGGTTCTCCCAAGTACCCCAAGTAATCCAGAATGCAGCAGCTAGACTGGTGACTGGGAGCAGCCGCCAAGACCATAGAACACCGGTCCTGAAAGACTTACATTGGCTCCCAGTACGTTTCCGAGCACAATTCAAAGTGTTGGTGCTGACCTTTAAAGCCCTAAACGGCCTCAGCCTAGTATACCTGAAGGAGCGTCTCCACCCCCATCGTCCAGCTCCGAGGGCCTTCTGGTGATTCCATCACTGTGAGAAATGAAGTTACAGGGAACCAGGCAGAGGGCCTTCTCAGTTGTGGCTGTGTCCCTGTGGAACGCCCTCCCACCAGATGTCAAGGAAATAAGCAACTATCTTATTTTTAAAAGACATCTGAAGGCAGCCCTGTTTAGGGAAGTTTTTAATTTTTGATGTTTTATTGTGTTTTTAATATTCTGTTGGGAGCTGCCCAGAGTGGCTGGGGAGACCCAGACAAATGGGTGGGGTATAAATAAATTATTATTATTATTAGTCGTCGTCGTAGTATTACATGTGGGGTGGAGGACCATTGCACAAACAGAAGTCATTGCCTGGAGCTTCTGATGATGGGGTACATGGGGTAAATATATAGTCTGGAGCAAACCACCACAAACCTATATTTAGATAGCTTGGCTATGGCTTATTAATCCTCGATTTATGTGGACAATTTGTATTCCAAGGTGTCAAAAAAATGTTATTTATGTATCCCACTACTGCAGCCTGTGTTTTGTTAGCCCAAAAATGGAAAACGAGCGAGGTCCCAACCAAAGAAGAATGGCAACTTTAGTTGACAGAATATGCACAGCTTGCAGACTTAACATATAGTATAAGAGAACAAGAAATGCATACGTTTAGAGAAGATTGGAAAACGTTTATCGAATATATGGGAAATAACTGTGTACAGCTGAAAATGCTGGCAGCATTAAGATAAATTCAACAGTGTAAATAAGTTCTGGTGGATGTAATAATGGATTACTGAATGGTATAGTTTTTGTAAAATATGCAGGGATTTATGATGTGCAAAATGGATTGTTGAAAGAGAAGGGAAGTTATTGGTATCTTAAGGATGCAAAAATGAGTACTTTAAATTGTAAAACAGAAAATTTAATCACACACACGAACACTGTATTTTTCTGTGTATAAGACTATATTTCCCCCCATATTTTTTAAGTTTAAAATTGGGGGGTCGTCATACACAGAATGTTGCAATTAATTATTTCTTAATTTGGGGCTCAAAAAATAGGGGTCGTCTTATACATGGGGGCGTCTTATACATGGAAAAATATGGTTGGTGTGTGTGTGTGTGTGTGTGTGTGTGTGTGTGTGTGTGGAGGGCAACTTGTTATGGGGATGCAGTGCCCACTTGTTTATTTTTGTTATGGGGATGCAGTGCCCACATAAACCAATTCAAGGTAGTCAGTATATAATTTAGGCTTGTCTGCAGCCAACCTTAGGCCTTGAATTTTCAGAACTCATGCTCTGTGCAGGCTGCCATGTTTGGCACCAACAGATATGTGGCAGAACCTCCTCCTTGCAGACTACATATACAGGATTACTTTTATGCGCAGGTCCTTTCAGGAGCCATCACCATGTTGCCCAGAACCAGGTACTCAAGTCACAATCTCCTCTTTTCTGCCCTTTGTGTGTGGTCTGACGTTCCTCTTTTTATTTTATTTTCTCTTTCTCCTTCATCTTCTTCTTCTTTTTTGCCTCCAGCAAGCAATATTGTTATTTTCTAAACCGGTCATATGACAAATATTAATGGCGTTTTTACATAACATCCCAAGGGTCATTAGGTTCATCTATAATTTATAAAATGGCTTTAGGTTTTACAACCGAGAGTGCCGTAGCAAAAATAAAAAAATAAAAAATAAACGCACCCAGATATGAGACTATTAGGTAGTGCTAACTGTCGTTTTTCATGCTAACAGATTATTTTGTCAGCGCTCTGCAGAAGAAAGAGTAATACAGAAAAGAGGGGAGGTAGGACTCCTTGCCAGATCCATCGCCCTGTGTCCCCTTCTATTCCTCGTCCACCTTTTCTCCCTCCGCTTTGCATTTATATCTAGCAATCCTCCAAAGAATCAGGTTTCTCTTTTTAGCCTTTAACAAAATCCCCCAGCTTCTCTTTTCATCCGGAGCCCTCCTTGCATCTTGCGTATCTGTCATCTTACCTGATTTGTAAGGCTTTCGCACAAAAAAATCCCAAGTAACTTTTAGAAGGCTTGAAGAAGGCTCTATGAAAAGACAGGGAGCGGGGGGATGAAAGTGCAGGGGTTAGTTACCATCCTCTCAGGGGAGGCCACTGTTAAGAAAAATCAATCATATGAATTAAAAAAAGGCTTTTGACAAATAAATAATTCATGCACGCTAAAATTAATTAACCAATTTCAGGAGTCGGGCATCATTCGCATTGCATTGCTGCTTAAAAATTTGTTTTTTTGCTATTATTATTATTTTTATCCCCAGGTTATCAGACACCGCAGCACCATCCAAGCTATAACATCCCTGCCATCTTTCCTTCCTGCGTTCCCTATTCAGATTTGGAAGTGAGATATTCTGTGCATAAAGCGTTATCGTCAGTCAAAGGCTACCCAGATAAAAATAAAAATAAAAGAAGTAGGCATGCTTAGCCATAATAATCATAATTCCGGGAGCATTCCCCAATCTTTGTAACCTTCCTTCCCGTTTACAGAATAAAATAAAATGCCCCAAAGCAAGGTAACTATTTCTTTGTCGATGCTCTGACTACTGTGTTTAATAGTGTCAGCATTTACATAAATGGATTGCAGTTCAGTTGTTGAACATATAGCAGGATGATTCTCTAATCCCATTTTAATTAGATGGATGTTGCAAGCGCACAAAACACACAAACACGCACACACAAACCACAGCCTTCACTCCCTGTGGTGATGCCACACTGGCATGGAATCAATCACCACGGTTGTGGTTGCCATAGAAACTGATAGCTCTTGTACCACCATCTAAGTGGTAAATGATTGGTGGTATGCTCATAACACAGGGAGAGCAATGAGTTTTTATATCCTGTCCAGCAGCTGTGCCAGAGAGTTAATTAAAAGCAGAGAACATGAAATAAATCTAAATCTGTGAAGAAATGAAATGTACAGTACAAATCGAATTCCCGTGTTGGACAGGAATTAATATGCAGCGCAAGCCACAGACCTGCCTGAACAAGCAGCAGCTAGGAATCTTGGGAAACTGTACTTCTGAGGCAGCTAAAACTGAAATGGAGAGAGAGAGAGAGAGAGAGATCCTAGCAGAGGAGCTAACTCCTAGGGGCTGAGGTCCCATCGTCGTCACCCCATAAAATATTTGAGGGGCTGCCCCCCCCCAAGTTGATGGGCATGACAATTCAAATTGTGTGTGCACACTGCATCTTGTGATTGATTATGTGGGGCAGGGCTTACCTGCCCCCTCTAAATATTTTCTTGGCACCCTTGGACCCTAGGTAAAGGTAAAGGGACCTCTGACCATTAGGTCCAGTCATGGCCGACTCTGGGGTTGCGGTGCTCATCTCGCTTTACTGGCCGAGGGAGCCGGCATACAGCTTCCGGGTCATGTGGCCAGCATGACTAAGCCACTTCTGGCGAACCAGAGCAGCGCACAGAAATGCCGTTTACATTCCCGCCGGAGCAGTACCTATTTATCTACTTGCATTTTTGACGTGCTTTCTAACTGCTAGGTTGGCAGGAGCAGGGACTGAGCAACAGGAGCTCACCCCGTCGTGGGGATTCGAACTGCAGACCTTCTGATCAGCAAGTCCTAGGCTCTGTGGTTTAACCCACAGCATCACCCGCGTCCCTACCCTTGGACCCTGGCATGCCTTAAAACCTCATTATGGTGCCAACACAATATGACAGCAGCAACAACAAGAACATTTCTGTACTGCCCTTCATCTGAAGATCACATGCCAGTTTAAAACTATTAATACACAAAATACATACAGCGGTACCTCGGTTCTCGAACGTAATCTGTTCCGGAAGTCCATTCGACTTCCGAAACGTTCGAAAACCGAGGTGCAAAATGCTGGCTGCAAGTTCAATTGGGAAAATGTGAAAACATGCCCCTGAAGCCTTCTGAGGTGTGTCCAACAACGGAAGCAATTACTTCTGGGTTTTCGGCGTTCGGAAACCAAAACATTTGGCTTCCGAGACACTTGAAAACTGAGGTACCATAATAACAAACGAAAACAATACCTGGCCCGGTTTAAAAGGCCAGAGATTTAATTCGCCCAAGGCCTGAGAGAAAAGGAATGTTTTTTGCCTGTGGTGCCTAAATATATGTAAGAAAGGTGCCAGGCAAACTTCCCTGAGGAGAGCATTGTGCTGCAGAAAAGGTTGGCTGTCATGCTGCCATCCTCCGAACATCTCACAGATGAGGCACATGAAGAAGGGCCTCAGATGATGGCCGTAGGGTCCACGTCCAGGAATCACGAAAGACATCATTGCTCAGCCATCTGATTGTGACAATGTTGGTCCCTTTTCACCCTCAAAGCACAGAGGGACGGTTTTAGTGCCCCAATCTCCCATGGATGTCAAGCAGGTAAAAAGGTAGCAGGATGCACACCTATCACAGCAAAGGCAATGGGTCTCAAATCAGAGAAGACAGGAGGAGGCAGATTATGGGCGTTTGAGAAGGACCAGGGCATTCCCTGGGGGAGAGGCTAATCTGTGTGTGTCTCTCATATGGCGACTCCGTCGGTCAGGCTGATAACCTGGCTCCTGTCAGTCAGCCTGGAATTTCAGTTTGGAGGAGAGAAGCCTAGCAACCTTGTCTTGAAAGAAAGAAGCAGTTGAATGAAGATGCTCTTTATTTACAGCTCAAGCAGGAGACAACAATTGAGAGGGCTTCTTGACTCTGAGGCCCTGCATTGTGGAATACTCTTCCCAGAGATGAACAGAGGTTTAGAAGAAGAAGAAGAAGAAGAAGAAGAAGAAGAAGAAGAAGAAGAAGAAGAAGAAGAAGAAGAAGGGAAAAGTTTGGATTTCATATCCCGCTTTATCACTACCCAAAGGAGTCTCAAAGCGGCTAACATTCTCCTTTCCCTTCCTCCCCCACAACAAACACTCTGTGAGGTGAGTGGGGCTGAGAGACTTCAAAGAAGTGTGACTGGCCCAAGGTCACCCAGCAGCTGCATGTGGAGGAGCAGGGAAGTGAACTCAGTTCACCAGATTACAAGTCTACCACTCTTAACCACTACACCACACTGGCTCTCAAGACAGCCAGTTGCCAAAGGAGTCAGGGCTTCTGCAATTTGTGTTGGCTGGGGCTTCTGGATCAATCCCAAGGGCAGACCCACATAGTGCTCATTGCAAGGTGTTTTGTGTGAAGGTGCAGTGTAGAAATTTTCAAAAATAAAAATAATTGCACCTGCTTATTAGTCACCTCTTGTCTCAAAGTAACTGGCTTGGCTACTGCAAAACGCCCACCCCAGCTCCAAGCTAACCAGGGATCCCCAGGGGGCATCTAGTGTGACCCCTTGCAATGCAAGAATCTCAACTAAAGCATCCATTTATACCCCACCTTTTTCTCCAAGGAGCACAAGGTGGCATGCATGGTTCTCCCCCTCCTCACTGAATCCCCACAACAGCCTTGTGAAGTCAGTTAGGCTGAGAGAAGATGGTGACTGGCCCAAGGTCACCTAGTGAGCTTTATAATTTAAACCCTAGTCTCCCAGGTCCTAATCTGATTACACTATATGGGATCTCTTTATACACACAAGCGTGCGCAGAGAGAGAGCGTGCAAGGCTGGATCTAGACATATCAAAAAAGTGCTTAGGGAAAACATGTTATAAACCTCAAAGTGGGAAATCATGTTGGCAAAAGACGGGACTCCACAGCGCCATCTGGTGTCACAGTGCTATAACGCATAAAAAACGCTTTTTCTTTGCTAATGTAGCTGAGTCCCAGCTCAGAGTGTACTCAAAGTAGGTAAGGTAGGTAAACCCTGATCATTAGGTCCAGTCGTGACTGACTCTGGGGTTGCGGCACTCATCTCGCTTTATTGGCCGAGGGAGCTGGCGTACAGCTTCCGGGTCATGCGGCCAGCATGACTAAGCCGCTTCTGGCGAACCAGAGCAGCACACGGAAATGCCATTTACCTTCCCGCCGGAGCGGTACCTATTTACCTACTTGCACTTTGATTTGCTTTTGAACTGCTAGATTGGCAGGAGCTGGGACCGAGCAACGGGAGCTCACCCTGTCACGGGGATTCAAACCGCCGACCTTCTGATCGGCAAGTCCTAGGCTCTGTGGTTTAACCCACAGCGCCACCTGCGTCCCCCACTCAAAGTAGACCCACTGAAATTAATTTCAATGGGTCAACTCTGAGTTTGACTAGCCATGGGTATCACACATGCATGGATGCACACACTAGAAGTGTAGGAGTATGCAATCAATCAATCAATCAATCATGAACCTGATAACAGACCAGAAGGTCTCCTTCTATCTTACAACTAGTTTATGGTCAACTGCGAGGTTCCCTTGGCTTCCCTTAGTAAATTTTTTTCTCAGTAGCTGCCCCATATTCAAAGTGTACCAAGTATGGAATGGATTTTTTTTTCTTAAATATGTAACCATCGCTTATGATACCATGCAATCATGCTGATAAAATATCTGAGAACACATGGTAAAATATAGCCAAGTGTATCCATTTACATTACAACTGTTAACAGATCACCCGTGATTAAGCTCTCCATTTTTCAAGGTCAGGTAAGTCTGTGAAATTTACAACAGATAGAAAGAAAACTAGGAAGGCCTTTAAAAAGCTTTTCTTACTTTTGGCAGTGATATACTATCTGCTGTAAGCTCACTACGTCCGATCAGCAGCTCATATATTTTCCTTTATGCTCAGTTGAGTAGGGCTAAGATCAATTTTTTAAAACCTCATTGCTATATTATCCACCTTTACAGTTCCAGACAAGATGGATCATTTTTGCCATTTTAAAGGTCTTGAGCTCTATCAATAATATTTATTTTTTGTTTTGAAAAAAGCCATTGTAAGACAAAATGATCTACCTGTGGATAGAGAAGACTCTCTCTCTCTCTCTCTCTCTCTCTCTCACACACACACACACACACACACACACACACAATCCTCCTACAAAACAGATAACAATGTCTTTCTTTTTCTTTGATATATTTAAAGGAGAAGAGGAACGCAGGCAGAGAGCACCGAGAGATTGTGAAAAGAAAATATCTGTGAAAGGAGAACATTGTTTCCGACAGCTAAACAAAAACCTACATTAAAACATAACAAAGCCCTTTTTTGCATGAATATCAGATGCATTAATAATTTAGTTAAAATAATAAACTTTCACTGCTCCGCAGCATGAAAAGGTAAAGTATAAAGCTGACCTATTTTTTAAAGGATAAAGCTGTTAGCAGGAGAGTCGGATGTGCATTGCATATGCCAAATCTACAAATTGGTTTCTACAGATTTGTATGCGAGTGCGTTTATCAAATGGACCAGATGAAGGCAATGTGCTTTCTCCTTGGCAAGGTCACTGTTCTTACTTCGAGTGTGAAAATCCAGCGCAGAATTCACTTGTGTAATTCAGACCCCCAAAAACCCTCATTCCCTAACAGGGCATGATCATTAACTGTACACAGATATGAGCGGACGTTATATTAAACTTGTGGTCTTACCTTGCCATGGACAAATATACCGTATTTTTCCATTTATAAGACGCCCCCATGTATAAGATGCCCCCTATTTGAGGGGACTCGGATTTAAGAAAACAGGGGGAGATGGCCCCAGAGTATAATTTTTGACATTATTTTTTAGGGGGGAAACCTAGTCTTATACACCGGAAAATACGGTACATGTCATAAGAGACGAGCTTGTATTTGCATCCATGCACCAGTGGACTTGAATGGCTTCCCAAGACTGAATCTGCACCTTTTGCAAGATAATATTTGTGTTGCTTTGATGGCCTGCACATCGAAATGTTGGTGCATCATTTCCCGTTTCCTCACACAACATGGAGGGTCCAGTTTGCACGTGCAACACAGCAGCTACAAAGAAGCTCTCTGAAACTGTCTCTGAGATTTGGTTTCTCCACTGCTGTGAATGTGGTGCTGTCAGGACTGACCCTGTTGCCTAGTGAGTCTTCACTGCCAGAAACCTCTGAAAGTGGGTGGCAATTGTAAGCTCTTGCAATTCATGTATGATGGGATAAACCTCACTAACTGACTGAGATCTATGCTTAGGACAGTATACTTAAAAAAGCTGAACGAACATTTTCCCCTTGATCCAAGAAAACTCACTTGTATTACTTAAAACCAAAAAACTAATAACTAATTGCTTTTCTGACCACAACAATTTTCTGTGGACCTCCCAACAGATTTGCCAATTTTTATTCATGTACCCCTTGCACATGATATAAAATGCTGTGTTTGAATGCACCTGACATGCACACTCCCCATTCCAGACTACCTACTAGGGCATCCAGTCTGGACAAATTCCAGATTTGGCCAGAGTGGGTAGAGGCAGCCTTGAATCATCTTTGACTGGGCCACCTTGATCTGGAGCTGTCAAAAAGATGGAGATATTCACCATTGGTTTAGGCAATGTTGAGAGGGTGGGCAAAAAAACCAAGGTGGCCAGAGAGTCTTGCTTGCATCATCTCCTCTCAGCCCCTCATTTCTGCCCAACCACATGTTTAATATAGGTTTTAAACACTAACTCAATGCAGCTGAGTGGAGGCTGGGGAAAATAAGATGATGCAGGTGAGCCTCAGTGTCTCCTTCTTCTCCTTTCTCCTCACCACCCAACTGTAGGGCTTTGCCAGATTTCCTCAGTTCAGTTGAGGGCAAGGATCCTGCCTGGATCAGATTGGGTAAGGAGCAAGCAGAACTGAATCAGCTGTTAGAATTCCTGCTCTGTGATTGCAGTCATGGGATTGTTGTCTATCACATGACGGTGTATGTTTTGACTCCACAGAGTGGGAAGTGACGATGTTTGTGTTACTGTGTTCTGTGAAGTGGGACTATTGTCCTTTGTTCTTTCTCTCTTTGCTGTCTGATGCTGGAGAGAGAGGGAGCCATGTTGCAGTGCTCCATTTGTGTTTATATGTAAATAAAGTAGTTTAGCCAAAATGCTGAGTTGCTGAGGTCTGTTACGCAAGCTGCGAAGACTCTGTGGATCCCTAAGTGTGGCGATGTCTGTTGGCATCGGTCGCTGTGATGTTCGGGCCGAAGAAAGCTTTTGAAGGTCCAGAACGAATGACCAGGAGGGAGAGAACATGCCAGTCGGGCATGTGTCTCTGCCAGGGTCCTACTCGAGTGTAGGATGAGCTCCTGACATCAACACCCAATCAGGATTACTGGATCCTGCCCTGAACGAAATCACAGATCTCCTGCCTTTAGTTTACCTGGTGTCCACATTCCAATGCACGTAAACTCAGGTGGCAAATTTCCAGGCTGAAATCTAGAAATTGACTGCACAGTGAGTAGAAACCAAAGCAATCAGGCCTTCCAAATAAAACCCCCCACATAACAGTCTTACGTAATAGGAGGGGGGTTGCCGTGTTACATTTAGACATGGTCAAGCCTGAATAATCTTATGGCAGGCTTTAAAAAATGGGGTAAAGAAAAAGTGCAAAGAGGGCTTTGGTTGACTTTGGGTGTCCTAACCCTGCACTTAAGAGTTCAGCATTCACAATTCTATTAACTTCAGAATGACTCCTGGGCTTAATAGAGCTGCTTCGCTAGATTTTACTGGGGACCTAGCCCACTGTGGCATCAATCCCCTCTGTGCCTCCTAAGCCAACTAGTGTTAAGTTTATTCTAAACCCCCTCAAAGGAGCTCCAATAAATCTGACTAGCACTCAAATGTAAGTATCAGCTAGAGCAGCCAAGGGTGATGAAAATGAAGAGAGCCAGAGCCAACTTTAGTAACTGATTGATACTATGCCAAAACACCCTCAGACAAATTCATCCCTCGCGTAAGTCCTTTGACTGCGACGGATTTATACCAGGGAAGAAAATTTGCCCAACGTTGCTTCTGATTACTGGGGAATTTCAGTTCTAAAATCGGGGGATAAAGTTGCTGACCCGAGTGTAATGAAGAGACATGGACTGGCAGGGCTCAAATAAATGAAGATAGAAACTCATTGTATCATGCTCCCCTGAAAGTCAATTTGCCCTTGTGAAACTTTTACTCTAAAGAAAGAAGAGATGAAAATGTATATATTTTTGGCACTCTCCAGATCTGCTCCATGAGCAGGAGATAAAGTGTGCATTCACCATTGCTGCAAACAACATTATTGAGATTAAATCGGAGCAGAGAAAAAGAAAATGTGTTGTTCGGTCTCAGCCTCAGAGAATCCTGGACAACAACAGCAGCAGCAAAACAAGTAAGAGTTCAAAGCAGGAAGATAATATAACAGGGCAAGAAAGGGGCTGTGTTGAGGGAGCCAGGGAGTGGGGCATCACACAGGAAAAGGCAGCAAGGAATTGTGAAGTGACATATTGTGATAAATAATGTGAGAAGGAACCTAGAAGAAAGCAGTAGAGCAAAAGAAAATGTGTGTGAGAGAACTGCAGAACAGGACGAGATCTGAAGGTCATCTTTTTCTAGATCCCTCCTTTGAAGCAAGATCTTCTGAACCTTGAAATCCCTTTACTAGGCGAGACTTCATCATCTAGATTTCCATGTTACAGAAGGTGAGGAGTAGGAAATACATATTGGATTGTCTCCAGCAGAGCTTTACACAGACTCTCCCTATTCTCCCTGATTTAGAGAAGCTGTCCCGGTTTCTGATTTGATCCCGGAATGTCCCGCTTTTCCTTAGGACGTCCCTGTTGTCCGACCCCGGAAGCCGTCTGAAGGCAATCCTGTATAGGGAAGGTTTTTTTAATGTTTAATGTTTTATTATGTTTTTATATATGTTGGGAAACGCCCTGAGCGGCTGAGGCAACCCAGTAAGATGTGTACTGGGCTGTGTAAATACTAAAATTATCATTGTGGAATGGAATGCCCCTATTTTCTTTTCTTTTCTTTTTGTTGATTTTATTAGGACCTCCCTATTTTCATCAGAGAGATATTGGAGGGGATGTTTACACAGTATCAGACCCACCGAAATTAATGGACCTGTGTTCACCTTGTGGATTGATTTCACGAGGTCTGCTCTGCATACGACTAGTTCTTAATGCAGCTCTTTGTGTTTAGAACGAGTGCACACACCTTCCTTTGTGGGCGCCCTTTGCGGGACCGCACACAGCACCTCGGCCCACATGGGACCCACCAGCTGGTTGGGCTGGCCTGCCTCCCTGTGCTAGTCATTGGAGGTTCCTGCCAAACCTCAGTTAGCCAATCAGTACCGCAGGGAGGCGGGACCAGTTGCTTAAATAGGAGATACAACTTTGGCGGTTTTAGGTCTGGGGCGGAATGCTTTAGTCTATCTTCCCTATATGGGGTGGGGTAAAGTGGCAGCTCACCCCCCCCACACACACACACAAAGCGGCAATTCCAGGGTCCCCTCTTAAAGGGGTTTGTAAAATGGGAGTCACTGGCCATACACTGAAAGGTTGTCAGTGAACTCCCCTGCGTTGCGGGGATATGGGGTGGGCTGCTGGCATACACAAGTGTCTTGCTGTGCACCCTCCCATATCCCATTTACCCTGAGGAGCCTCAGTTCCCCCAGCTGTGGGGCTGGGAGGGATACACGCCCAATGCCGGTCTCTCGGGGCCGGGGGGGGGGGAGTCCTCCGTCTGGCCACACAAAACTGGTACAGCTGTGCATCGTTTGAGCCTTCAGATGACAGAGTGAACAATCTCCACAGAAAACGCTGGTGCTTGCACTGACATTGAGGGTGCCATAAGCTCTGCCTCGCTGTGATGGGTTTGTGGCAACACATTTGCAGCAATGTACAAGTCACTGCAGTTGACAAGCAATAAACATGTATGTGCAGTCTGGAGCAGAGATGCCTGAAGGCCAGAGATGAAAGGTAGCAAATATACACCAAGACAAATCAAGTAAGATGGCATTAGTCTCCCAGATTTACATTAAGTAATAAGGTAAAGGTACCCCTGCCCGTACGGGCCAGTCTTGACAGACTCTAGGGTTGTGCGCCCATCTCACTCAAGAGGCCGGGGGCCAGCGCTGTCCAGAGACACTTCCGGGTCACGTGGCCAGCATGACATCACTGCTCTGGCGAGCCAGAGCCGCACACGGAAACGCCGTTTACCTTCCCGCTTGTAAGCGGTCCCTATTTATCTACTTGCACCCGGGGGTGCTTTCGAACTGCTAGGTTGGCAGGCGCTGGGACCGAACGACGGGAGTGCACCCCGCCGCAGGGATTCGAACCGCCGACCTTTCGATCGGCAAGCCCTAGGCGCTGAGGCTTTTACCCACAGTGCCACCTGCGTCGTACATTAAGTAATAATAAGCAGCAAATAAGGATGGATGTTGAAACTATTGAGATTCCTGCTCCGTGTTTGCAGTCATGGGATTGTTGTCTATCACATGACAGTGTATGTTTTCATTCCACAGTGTGGGAAGTGATGGAGACAGGGTGTTTTGTGTTGCTGTGTTCCGGAAAGTGGGACTATTGTCCTTCGTTTCTCTCTCTTTGCTGTCTGATGAGAAATCTAAGTCAGAATGCTCCGAGTGTATTATATGTAAATAAAAGTAGATTAGCCAAAATGCTGTGCTACTGAGTTCTGTTACACAAACTGCGAAAACTCTGCGGATCCCTAAGTGTGCTGATTTTTCTTGGTATCAATCGCTGTGATGTTTGGGCAGAAGAAAGCTTTTGAAGCTCCCGAATGACCGACCAGGAGGGAGAGAACATGCCAGTTGGGCATGTGTCTCTGCCAGAGTCCTACACTAGAGTAGGATGATCCTAACAGAAACATCGAGGCAGAGGGGCGGGAAGACAACTTTTAATTTTGTGTAAAATTTGAATTAATTTGATGTTAATTTGGCGAAAAACTTTGAGAAGCTATAATAAGTAATTGGCTAAAAAAAAAAGGAAGCACTTTTTCACATAGGACGCTATGGAGTTCACTCCCACAAAATGTTGTGATGGCCACCATCTTGAATTTACTTAAAGGGAGTTTAAGTAAATTCATGGGGGATAAAACTATCAATGGCTTCTAGCTGTGTTCTAACTCCACTCCCAAGGGCAATACACCTCTGAATACCAATTTCTGGGAAGAAAAAGTGGGGAGGGTACTTTGGAACTCATGACTTGTTTGCAGGTTTCTTGCAGGCATCTGTTTGGCCACTGTGAGCAGACAACAGCGGTGTAGCGTGGGTTGTCAGCACCCGGGGCAAGGCAAGTAATTTGCACCCCCTAACCCGGGGCAAGGCAAGTAATTTGCACCCCCTAACCCGGGGCAAGGCAAGTAATTTGCACCCCCTAACCCCTAACCTGCCGCCGCTGCCAGCTTCTTCTTGCTGCTGCCTGGGCTGGGGTATTTACGGTAAGGTAGCCACGGCGGTGGCGGGGGGTCCATGTCAGGTGATCTGAGGAGAGTAGCCGCTGGCGCTGCCGCCCAAACGACGCCGCTTGCCCGGAGGAGGAGGAGGGCAGAGAGGCGGGGAAAATGCAACATGGCCCAGCAGCTGCAGCAGCAGCGGTGGCGGCGGGGCTGTGAGGAGGGGCTGCCTGGCGCGCCCTCCGCGGCCCTGATGCGCGGGGACCGCGGCAAGCGCTGAGAGCCACTGCCAGCTCGTCGGTTCTGCGAGACATGGGGCTCTGCTACAGCCTGTGCCCGAGGCTCTTCGGCGACTCCGGAGGTGGCGAGCGCCCCCCCCCCCAGATGTTGCGCCCGGTGCGGCCGGCCCCCCCTGCACCCCCCACACTACGCCACTGGCAGACAATGCTGGCCTAGCACAGTGGTACCTCTGGTTACATACTTAATTCATCCCGGAGGTCCGTTCTTACCCTGAAACTGTTCTTAAACTGAAGCACCACTTTAGCTAATGGGGCCTCCCGCTGCTGCTGCGCCACTGCCACACAATTTCTGTTCTCATCCTGAAGCCAAGTTCTGAACCCAAGGTACTATTTCTGGGTTAGCAGAGTCTGTAACCTGAAGCGTCTGTAACCTGAAGTGTATGTAACCCGAGGTACCACTGTATAGCCTTTGGTCTGATCCAGCAGGGTTCTTCTTATATTATTTTGACATTATTATTATTGTTATTCCCTGCCCATGTGGCTGGGTTGCCCCAGCCACTCTGGGAGACTTCCAACATATATAAAACATAATAAATCAACAAACATTACCAAAAAAAATCCCAATAGGAGGGCTGCGATTTTCAGATGTCTTCTAAAAGTTATTTATCTCCTTTACATCTGATGGAACGGTGTTCCACAGGGCAGGTGCCACTGCCAAGAAGGTCCTCTGCCTGGTTCCCTGTAGCTTCACTTCTCAGAGTGAGGGAACCACCAGAAGCTGGACATAAACGTATGTTGCGAAGCAAGTGCACAAGTACATTCAAGAGCCAAGACTGGCCACCCATCACAACTAAAGTTTGCTGCCATGTGAAGTATGGAATCCTCACTTACCAAGTCTGATGCAACAGGAACAGAATTCTTCCATCGCAATGTCTGTCTTTAGAAATCCAATTGTTTCCTTGCCAGACAGATAGTGTTGGAGGTGGCAGTAGCGGGAAGAGAGATAAAACTCTCTATCCCCTGATTGAGAACAATCTGTTCACTAAAAGTTTTTTTAAAAAATTCCCAGAGACTCCTCTGATGGCCATTGAGCATCTTAAAGACTTTTCTCTAAGGTAGTGACACACTGAATGGGTTTACATTGTGTTGTAAAGTATTAATAATGATACCCGACAGCAACAGTATATCAAAGTAATGAAATTAAGCAGAGGTATCATAACTAAAGTTACCGTTTATATACCACTATAAACTAAACTGGTTGTGATTTATCAGTTATATGGGTACTGTTACACAGTCAGTGTTATCGTCGCCATGTCAGGGGGACATGTTGCTCCATTCATCCACGAAATATCTTACTTTTACCTTGGGAATAAAGCTTACAATAGTTTCAGGAGGATTCTAAACTAGGGCTATTTAAACACATGATAGGGCGTCAAACATACATGCCCCTCCGTCTTAGTTTTAGGGATCCCAGCATTTACGTTGGGTTGAGTTTCCTTGAAATGAAAGTCAGTGAGTGGTGTTTGCAGGATATAAGATTTACTTACAGACATGTTGTACAAGCTTGCCGGCTGCAGCAGAGTCGCCAAACTAGCCAACCAGCAGGTGGATCACTGTCACTTACTGGAAGGGACAGGGCAAAGGGCGAGGCAGTGTGGTGCCAATGCATTGCCAAAGACAAGCCGGCGCTCCTGTTACTGTGCTCACTTTCCTACTGCCTCTCCCTTCCCGTAAGCTCAGATGCTAGCAGAGCAGTTCTGCCCACCTGGAGACCTCATTCTGCATGTACATACAGGCTGAGCATGAGATAGAACCAGCATTCCAGTGTCAGTGTGGTGTAGTGGTTAGTCCTGTGTGAGTGCCTGGAGGCGGTTGGAGGATGGATGGCGGCTAGTGGATTGAGGTTGAATCCTGACATGACAGAAGTACTGTTTTTGGGGGACAGGGGGCGGGCGGGTGGGGGGGACTCCCTAGTCCTGAATGGGGCAACTGTGCACTAAAGGACGAGGTGCGCAGCCTAGGAGTCATTTTGTTGTTACAGCTGTCCATGGAGGCGCAGGCCAATTCTGTGTCCTGGGCAGCTGTCTACCAGCTCCATCTGGTACGCAGGCTGAGACCTGCCCGTGGACTGTCTTGCCAGAGTGGTGCGTGCTCTGGTTATCTCCCACTTGGACTACTGCAACACGCTCTACGTGGGGCTACCTTTGAAGGTGACCCGGAAACTACAACTAATCCAGAATATGGCAGCTAGACTGGTGACTGGGAGTGCCCGCCGAGACCACATAACACCGGTTTTGAAAGATCTACGTTGGCTCCCAGTAAGTTTCCGAGCACAATTCAAAGTGTTAGTGCTGACTTTTAAAGCCCTAAATGGCCTCGGTCCAGTATACCTGAAGTAGCGTCTCCACCCCCATCATTCAGCCTGGACACTGAGGTCCAGCGTCGAGGGCCTTCTGGCAGTTCCCTCCCTACGAGAAGCAAAGTTACAGGGAACCAGGCAGAGGGCCTTCTTGTGGTGCTTGCCCTGTGGAACGCCCTTCCATCAGATGTCAAAGAAATAAACAACTATCTCATGTTTAGAAGACATCTGAAGGCAGCCCTGTTTAGGGAAGTTTTTAATGACTAATGTCTTAATGTATTTTTAATCTTTTGTTGGAAGCCGCCCAGAGTGGCTGGGGAAACCCATCAAGATGGGCAGGGTATAAATAATAAGTTGCTATTGTTGTTGTTGTTAGAGTGTCGGACTAGGACCTGGGTCACATGGATACAACTCCTCACTCGGCCATGAAACTTACTTGGTGACCTTGGGCCAGCTCCAACTTCTCAGCCTAACCTACCTTGTAGTGGGAATTGAACGAGGAAGAGGGAGAACAGTTCACACACACCCCAGAGAAAAAGGTGTAAATACAGTGAATAAATAAACATATAAATTGCTAACAGAACTCTTCCTCAGATTCTCATGGTGGCTATCAAAGTTCTAACTTCCAGATTCTTTCAGAGATTAAGGCAGGCCTTTGTGTGTCCTTTAGGCTCAGTTCCAAGACTGAATTCCAAAATCTTCAAGCTCAGCTATCCAATTCGTCTGGCCAGGCAGAGGGCAAAAGGATGAGTCATTCCTAGGGATAAATGAATATGTCAGTTGTGGTTTCCATCTGTTTCTCTCTCTTTTTTTGCAATCTTAGGTTCAGTTCACCACAATTCTATATCAAAAGTTTGTCAGCATCTCAGTGGTATTTCTCCTAACAGACATGTTTTTGTCTGCATGTTTGTCTAATATAATACATTTTTGTGTGTTGTTTTCACCAATTTATGCACTTTTTTCTTGTGCCTGCTTTTCCCTAACATGCATTTTGTATACATTGTGTTCTTGCTGTTGGAGAACTGTATCGAAGAAATTCAGAGAACTGAGGATTTTGAAGCATAGTTGGGCTGCAGTTCATGTATTGTTAGGTTCACAAAAATGTGAATCCAACCAAATTTCTCCCCACATCCCTAGGCATCACCACTCCCCCAACCTTTCATCCCCATTGGCAAAAGCAGCAGATGGACTGATAACCCTCAGGTAACACAGAGACATGCCTAGGCACAATGGGCAAATATATTGTTAGACCATTCCCTATATTCTTGCTACTCCAGGGACTTCTACAGTCGGAAGAACACAAAGTTGGGGTCTTTAAGTTTGCAGATGACAGCACCATAATGGGTTTAATAACAGGTGGAGACAAATCAGCGTATAGAGGGGAGGTCCAAAAAATATCTACATGGTGCCTAGGGAACAACTTGCACCTTAATGTCAGCAAGGCAAAGGAGATGGTGTTGGACTTTCAGAGGAAGAGAGGAGAACTAGCCCCGTTGTACATCGGGGAGGGCTGTGTGGAGAGAATCTCTTCCTTTACATTCCTGGGAGTTTATCTCAGTGAAGACCTTACTTGGAAAATCAATACAACCCAGTTGGTTAAGAAAGCCCAACAGAGATTCGATTTCCTCAGCATATTGCGGAAGAACGTCGTCAATCAACATTTGATGATCTCCTTCTACCGGTCCACAATAGAAAGTGTCCTTTCATACTGCATGACAGTATGGTACACTGGTTTGACATCAACGGATAGGAAGTGCCTACAGAGGGTGGTGAATTCAGCACAAGATATTATGGGCTGTCCCATGAATCCACTGGATGACATCTCGGAATAACATTGCCTCAGGAGAGTGAGGAAAATTCTCAGGGATGATTCACACCCCGGCCAGCACTTTCTTGATCTCCTGCCCTTGGGCAGAAGATATAGAAGCATGGTTAGTCACACCAACAGGGTAAAGAACAGCTTCTATCTGTGGGCTGTTAGGCTGCTGAATGAAAAGATAACAACAGGGCAACTGACTTTCGGGTTTGGTGGGTGTGCGTCAGTAAACGAGGGGAAATAAGTCTAAGAGAGCTGAGGGGGGGGTGCTCGTGTTATCTCACTGTATACAAGTTGTACAAGTGACAATAAAGTATTTCGATTAATGGGATCATCCTGACTCACCCTCCAAACATATTAGCTACACAGTACAAAGCTATGGCCGGTCTTAACCCCATCACTTGACCATCTGCCTCATTTCTGGTGGCAGGGGGTTGCAGAGCAAATTCACCAAGAATAATTTTAATACTTGTGCAGCGTGGTTCTTCACAGATCTCTCTTCAAGGTAGTGTTCAAAACAAGGTAGGTCACATCTGCAGTTCTAAATGGCCTACAATCAACTCTTCCAGCTATGCAAGTTGGTAATTAATCAAATCACGAGTTTGCAAGTTGTTCTTTCTCAGCACCAAACCACATAAGCCAACACTCTTGTCCCTGGTCTAGCTCTGGCCTTGACGAGTGTAGATCTTGGGGTGAATACAGCCCATTAGTCTTTCAGTGTTAATTGTCTTGACAGAAGGCCAGAGAAACCAGAAGGGATGCCAAAAATAATTCTCTTTTAACACCCCACCAAGAGCATCACATTTCTGTTGCAAGCTCCATTACACTCTGCTCACCACGAAACCTTTCAGCAGTAATAGATTTACTGGCAAAGTTCTCTTTGTTTGGCTATGAAAAGGTTCATAGTGCAGGAGGTATAAGGGTCACTGAGATAGGAAGCTCCTGCTCTGTGTTGACTGCTTCTTGGACAGGGTCATTAACTGTGAACAGTCCTTCTAATTAAAGACTGCCAATATATAATTATTAGCCGAGGAAGCCTGTCCCAATGTTAAACTTAAACAAAGACGCTTTAAAGATCCAAGAACAGAAATCATTTAATTAGAAGAGAGACAATTTAATTAGTGGCTCTGAGACATTTGTAAAAAGAGTCCATTCTTGTGCACCTTTTCCACAAAAGGAGAAGTTTCTTTCGAAACTTCCACAAACAAAATCTAAACATTGTGAAATCTATTGAGGAAAGCAACTATTATAAAAAGGCATTCAGTGTTATTAAATATGAGAGATATTAAGAGCACATACTGGAAGCTCTAGGGACTTTGAGAAAACATTCTTGCCTATGCCAAAAGCAGAAAATTGTGGCCATAGTTTCAAATCAGATACAGTAGTCCCTAACCTTACCGCTGGCATGCATGGTGCATGTCGTATTGTATATGGATCTGATCTAGTATTATCCCAAACCCAATGAAATACATGCCTTTCAAGTAACATTTTGCAGGATTATTATGCCAGGGGGAAAATTCTAACCTTCCAAACAGAACTGAACAGATAAAACTGAACACTTTTATTTAAGGAAGACAATAACACATTTACAAAGACATTTGCCTTTGTTGCTCTAAGCATTTACATGAGTCTATGATCTTAAACATAGGTATTAATCCAGTAACCACATACTGAAGATGGGAGTTTTAATAATGCAATGGTTTCGGAACCTGGAATCTTCTGCAGTCTGTTCTGGCAGCCAACGACACAATGGAGGAAATACTGCTAGAAGTGAAACAGGAAAGAGGTCTTCAGAATACCCAACTTCAAACACAAGAAAGATACAGTGGGTGAGACTACAGACACACTGATAAAAAGTCTGATGGTGAGACTGCATTCATCAGCATAATGCAGACCCTCCAAATGTCCCTATTTTCCAGGGACATCCCTGATTTAGAGAAGCCATCCCAGTTTCGGATTTGATCCTAGAATGTCCCATTTTTCCTTAGGATGTCCCTATTTTCAGTGGAGAAATGTTGGAGGGTATGGAGTTATCCAACCCCCAAGCCATCGGAAGGCAATCCTATATAGCAGGCATGTCCAACCAGTCGATCGCGTGGCATCCCTGGTCAATCCTGGTCAATCTGATCAATCAACAAGCTCGACAACTTTGGTTTTGGTGAAGGCTCCCCCCAAAAAGCTCAACAACTTTGGTCAATCCAATTGGTAGGACACTGCCAGTTGTTTTTATAGTGGGAGTAAATCGCAGTCTCTTGGAAGTTGGACATACCTGCTATATAGGAATCTTTTTTAAAATGTTAAATTTTGGAAGCTGCCCAGAGTGGCTGGGAAAACCTAGTAAGATGTGTATAAACATTAAAGTATAAACATTAAAATTATCATTATGGAATGGGACATCCCTATTTTCATCGGATAAATGTTGGACGGTTTGAGCATATCAGGTGCTTGTTTCTAGCTTTAAAAAACCCAAGGCATGCTTGGAAATGAGCAATTCTTCAAAACGAAGAACAGTTTAGTAATAATAATAATAATAATAATAATAATAATAATAATAATAATAATTATTATTATTATTATTATTTATTTGTTCCCCCTCCTATCTGGCTGGGTTTCCCACGCCACTCTGGGCAGCTTCCAACAAAGATTAAAAATACATTAAAATGCCACACATTAAAAACTTCCCAGAACAGGGCTGCCTTCAGATGTCTTCTAAATGTCAGGTAGTTGTTTATCTCTTTGACATCTGATGGGAGGGCGTTCTACAGGACGGGCACCACTACCGAAAAGGCCCTCAGTGTCCGGGCAGAACAATGGAGGTGGAGACACTCCTTCAGGTATACTGGGCTGAGGCCGTTTAGGGCTCTAAAGGTCAACACCAACACTTTGAATCGTGCCTGGAAACGTACTGGGAGCCAATATCTCGGCAGCTGCCCCCAGTCACCAGTCTAGCTGCCGCATTCTGGATTAGTTGTAGTTTCTGGGTCACCTTCAAAGGTAGCCCGACGTAGAGCACATCCAAGCGGGAGATAACCAGGGTATGCACCACTCTGACGAGACAGTCCGCGGGCAGGTAGGGTCTCAGTCTGCATACCAGATGGAGCTGGTAGACAGCTGAATTGGCCTGCACCTCCATGGACAGCTGTGAGTCCAAAATGACTCCCAGGCTGTGCCCCTGGTCCTTCAGGGGCACAGTTACCTCATTCAGGACCAGGGAGTCCTCCACACCAGCCTTCTCTCTGTCCCCTAAGAACAGTACTTCTGTCTTATCAGAATTCAACTTCAATCTATTGGCCGCCATACATCCTCCAACTGCCTCCAGACACTAACACAGGACCTTCACCGCCTTCACTGGTTCTGATTTGAAAGGGATGTAGGGCTGGGTATCATCTGCATATTGATGAACACCCAGCCCAAACCCCCTGATCTCTCCCAGTGGCTTCATGTAGATGTTAAAAAGCATGGGGGAGAGGACAGAACCCTGAGACACCCGACAAGTGAGGGCCCAGGGGTCTGAATACTCATCCCCCACCACCACTTTCTGGACACAGACAAGAGGAAGGAGCGGAACCGCTGTATAACAGTGCCCCCAGCTCCCAGCTCCTCTAGACGGTCCAGACGGTCCAGACGGTTATGGTTGATAACAAAGGCTGCTGAGAGATCCAGCAGAGCTAGGAAACAGCTCTCACCTTTGTCCCTAGCCCGCTGGAGATCATCAACCAGCGCGACCAAGGCAGTTTCAGTCCCATGGTGAGGACTGAATCCCGATTGGAAGGGATCCAAATTGTCCGCATCCTACAGTAAGTGCAATACAGTGGTGCCTCGCAAGACGAAATTAATTCGTTCCGCGAGTTTTGTCATCTTGCGATTTTTTTCGCCTTGTGAAGCACGGTGTCGGGAAAGTTTTGGAAAAGCTTCAAAAACCTCAAAAAGCTTTAAAAACCTCAAAAAAGGCTACCACACCGCGTTCTATGACTTGCTCCTCGAAGTCAAGTCGCAACTGTATTAACGGTGTTAAGAAAAAGGAAACAAACTTGCAAGACGTTTCCGTCTTGCGAAGCAAGCCCATAGGGAAAATCGTCTTGCGAAGCAGCTCAAAAAACAAAAAACCCTTTCGTCTAGCGAGTTTTTTGTCTTGCGAGGCATTCGTCTTGCGAGGTACCACTGTATAGAGTTAAAATGATCTGGTGGGAGTGTGTGCCTGTGAAAAAGCAGAGGAGAGAAAGCAGGCCATTATATAGCACATGACTTAAAAAAAAAGTAAGTACAGCTACTTACTTACATAAGAACCAGCTCTTTGCAAGCACAGAGAAGGGAGATAGAGAATTGGGGGTGGTATCCCACAGTAAGTGCATTGGGGTTCACACATCTGAGAGAATGGCACATAAAACAGAACACAAGCCAGAATTTAAAAAGAACAGCATTTAATTAATTGGGTAAGAGACATTTCCTAGTTTCCGACCATCAAACGGACTTCATTTTGAGCTTGTGCTTCAAATTACCTGTGAGACTTATCTACTGAAGACAGACCTAATCGGAACAAATGGTGAAAGCTTTCAAGGCTTCAAAAGCTTGATATGCAAAGATGGCTGGAATTCAAATGCTAGCCGCTGCCGAAGTGTACTACACAAAGCTTTCAAAATACAAATTAACCCATTTACCGTGTTTTAGATAATCAAAGTATCATAGGTCCCTCATCTCTTAAGAAATTCCCCAGGCTTTTTAAAATCCTTGATTATTATTATTATTATTATTTTAATGTACCCAAAATTTGAAAATGGAGGTGTTTCAAGATCCAATGCCATTTTGGAGAATTAAAGAGCTGAAAACCCTGTTTTCGGGGTGCGTGGGTTGGGGGTGTTTTCTAATCTAGGCAGTTCTTCCTGCCTGGCACTCTCAGATGGTTCCCAATTGAAAATAAAAAGTAAATAAATTCAGAAACTGGTAGCAAGGACCAAAAATTTACTTAACTCTCTTTCTTTCTTTCTTTCTTTCTTTCTCTCTTTCTTTCTCTCTTACTCTCTCTCTCTCTCTCTCTCTCACACACACACACACACACACACACAAATTATACTTTTGAGGCTACCATTTAGGCATTTGGAAGTTCCCAATTTTTATACTTAAAAAATCTATTTATTTATCAATATCAGGGAACACCACAGACTTTAACTCTCTAAGCACGTAACACAGCAAAATAGGAATACAGCTTTATTGTTAGGAAATCGGAATCACGTGGCATTCAGATATAAAAGCAAAAGAGGCATCTCAAAATCAAGATATTGGGTGTACTTTCCATGTCCCTCAATGGTCAAAAGAGAAATGCACACAAACCCTCCATGTGTCCCTATTTTCCAGGGACAGTCGCAGATTTACAGAAACTGTCCAAGTTTCTGATTTGATCCCAGAATGTCTCACTTTTCCTTAAAGGTAAAGGTAAAGGTACCCCTGCCCGTACGGGCCAGTCTTGACAGACTCTGGGGTTGTGCGCCCATCTCACTCAAGAGGCCGGGGGCCAGCGCTGTCTGGAGACACTTCCGGGTCACGTGGCCAGCGTGACATCGCTGCTCTGGCGAGCCAGAGCCGCACACGGAAACGCCGTTTACCTTCCCGCTAGTAAGCGGTCCCTATTTATCTACTTGCACCCGGGGGTGCTTTCAAACTGCTAGGTTGGCAGGCGCTGGGACCGAGCAACGGGAGCGCACCCCGCCGCGGGGATTCGAACCACTGACCTTTCGATCGGCAAGCCCTAGGCGCTGAGGCTTTTACCCACAGCGCCACCCGTGTCCCCACTTTTCCTTAGGACATCCCTATTTTCATTGGAGAGTATGGAGTTATCAGACATCCAAGCCATCTGAAAGCAGCCTGGTATAGGGAGGTTTTTTAATGTTCAATGTTTTGTTATGTTTATATATAGATTGGAAGCCACTAAGAGTGCTATGTTTTAGATAGTAGTAGCAGTAGTGGTGGTAATAATAATAATAATAATAATAATAATAATAATAATAATAATAATAATAATAGAAGAAGAAGAAGAAGAATAGAATGTCCCTATTTTCATCGGAGAAATGTTGGCAGGTATGACGCACATAGCTTGGTTTCAAAAAGTCTTTTTGTTCCGACTATTTCAAAGATCCAATAAGAAGGGTGTGGGAATCATTGAGTCCTTCTGTTGTTGCTGAACTATAAGTCCCACCATCTTGGCCATGATTGCTAGGACTGATGGAAGTTGTAGTTCAGCAACAATTGGAGGGACAATTGGAGGGACCCAGTGGTGCAATATGCTATACTGTAATGGCCTGGATGAAGATGTTTGAATGTTGAATATAGTAGCATTGGGCAATATCTGGATTGGTGCAGCTTTACGTAGCTATAAATTCCTCTTTCCGTGGAGAGAGGGGAAAGAGGAGGAGCTGAACTTCCTGGAACACTGGAGTCCCTTTATTTAGCAGAAGACACATTTGGGGTTGGGCAGAATGCGTCCATTCCACCAGTGGGGTGGACCAATTGCCATTGCAAGAGGTAAGTTGCAGGGGAAGGAAACAGAGAGACTTCTTCTGACTGGGTTTCCATTGTCCATGCTAATGAAGGATGATTTGAACTTAATGCTGAGTGATTAGATCGAACGGAGAAGGATGTTGCAGCCCCTTGGCATCCCTCAGGATAGTGTGATAAGAATTAGGAGATTCCTCAGAAGCATTTTGCAGGACACTCAAGGTTGATAGGCAATGGCTATCTGAATAGGAAGAGAGGGAGAGCTAGGAAATTGTTGTCATGGCAATAGACACGATTTCCACAATGGGGTTTGGGAGAATTTTAAAATGGAAGCCGTCAGGCAAATCTAAGTCATCGTGCCCAGTGTAACAGATTGGGGGCACTCAAAAGACATAACAGTTTGATGGTGTCATAAGCTTTTGTACACTAGAGTTGGTCTTCAGGTACATAAACTGTAATCCTCATCTAGTGTATTACAAGCACACAAACACACATGAGTACAGAGAATAACAGTGACCAGTTCACAGAATGAATAGGTGATCATATTATAATGAGTTACTGTTGTTGTGAATTCTCATCCTGGATACGTATGGGATCTATCTGGCCCCACTATTTATATGTGTTCCCTTTATGATCCATATGCATATATATGATATATCTAATGGAGGACAGCACTGTCATTCATCTGACAAAGTGAGCTCTAAAGCTTGTGCCACAGTAATAACTAAGGCTACCTCCAGACTGTCAATAGGTTGCAGGAGGGATTCGATTGCACGCTGGAAATTTAGGTTTGTGCAATTTGAGTGGATTTCAGAGCTATGGGACAACAGAATCAATTTTTGAAGACTTTTTGTGGTTAGGAAAATGATGAGGAAAGGCACTAAAAAGTGTGAGATAATGATTGACTGATGCATAGCCCTTATGAGAATTAATCAGAACGAATGCTCCAGAAATAGCAATCTTTGTGTAACCTCTGTGCAGACAAATCCAGAAAAACACTCAAGAAAAGGGTAACCTGGAGGAGCCCTCAGGTTTTAAGGTGTCACAAGACTATTGTTTTTATTGTTACTGATTCGCAATTATCCTACTGGATTCCAACACTCTCGTAGAAACAGACATGCAGCACAAAGATGGTACAATCAGTTCAGGGAATCCAGTCTTTCTATCCCATCCTCAGGGCTAGAGATGGATGGACCAGTCTGTTTCTGGTCCTGTGTCAGTTTTGCAATAGTTAATCTGTCTATTTTATTTCCTGAAAAATTATTTGATAAAAAAACTGCACCCAAAATCCCATTTAACTTGTATACATTTCCCCCTAAAATATTCTCTTGAGGTACATTTTTAATGCACTTCTGTCAAAAGTATGTGTTCTGTTTAGCCGAAAAACTGCATCACAAAATTTGAAGAATCGCACGGTCCGAAGAATAACTACATTCTGATATGTGAATTAGTCCTGGCAATGTAAATTAGGTCTGTTCACTTTAAAACATGGACTAAACAAATAATTTTTAAGTACCCCTAATTAGGGCCTTGTTTGATGCACTGAAATAGCATAAGAGCTTTTCTGGATTACACCAAAGTCCATCTTGTACAACAATCAAAGATGGGGAAGGGCTGTGGCTCAGTGGCAGAGAGTCTGTTTTGCCTAAAGAAGGTACCATCTTCCATCCTCAACATCTCCAGATAGAGCTGGGGAAGTCTCTTGCCCCGAACCCTGGAGAGCTGGATGAGGAAGAGTGGTGGGAGCTGCCCACCCAAGACACACACACCCCAGGAGGACACAATAGAACATGTCTTAGATCCCAGATCTTGGTGGTGGGACACTGGGGAGAAGTCTGGGGAAGGGATGAGATGCGAGGTGCTAGAAGCATGGGGGGTTGAACAATCAGGAGAAGGAGGTCCTCCCATGACAGGATTATTTATTATTTCTGGAATTTATATACCGCTCTATACCCAGAGGTTTCAGGGTGGTTCACAGAACAAAATCAAAATATATAATCAAAATAAAAACATCAACCCAAAACCCCACCACATTTTCATCATCATCAAACCTTTTATTGGCATCACATATAAACATCCAAACATCCAAAACAAATCAATACAGAATTACCACTTCCCCAGTGTCACAAAACATTTGCTAAAAGAAAGGAGGCAGAGCAGTCTATCGTCACATCTCTAGGTCTCTAGGGAGATCAGACATCTGGAGTGTATTTTGACGACAAAAACCCAAATAGAGATATTTAGCCACTAACTTGGTGAGCTCCTGATCACTCCCCAGTAATAGAAAATGTATGACCTCCAACTCTATGGTTTCCATTTGGGGATGCAGAGTTGATGTAGAAATTGCTGGCGGAGACCAGCATATACCGGTAGTTTACAATGAAGAACCATATGTGTAAGGGTTTCCACCAGGTGGTCTTCACATGGGCAAGTTCTTTCTCCTTCCACCCTGCCTGAGAACCTTCCCCAAAGGAGGTTTGATGGATTTGAATTGAACCTGGCCAGCGAAAATGCCCTTCTTTCTTGAGGGTTAAGCAGAAATTCAAGGTAATTGTGGTTAGTTTCATGTGCCCAAGAAAGTTGAAAATATAGAGGGAAACATGTTCCCCACCACAATTTGAAAGGGCATAGGATGTGAATCAAATCAACCAAAGGCCTGGTTAAAAAGGAACGTTTTTGCCAGGTACCTAAAGATGTATAATGAAGGTACCAGGTAAACTTCCCTGGGGAGAGCATTCCACAGACAGGGAGCCACTGCAGAGAATTCCTTTTCTCATGTTGCCACCCTCTGGACCTCTCAAGGAGGAGGCACTCAAAGAAGGGCCTCAGAAGATATCGGTGTTAGTGGCTTAGAGTCACAGTGTGAGTGCAGACTCAGAGAGGGAGAAGTCAGAAGTTGCTCTTGCTACACAACAGCAGGACAGTCTCGGTTTTGCTGACTCTCCTCCCTCTGTGACACCCAGATCGGGGAGAGTCCTGCACATTGTTGAGCAATATGCCAGACAGGCCCAGAGGAGGAGCTCAAGCCCTCAATGCAGCCTTTGTCCACTTTGGAGGGATCCAGAATGAGAGACTTGAGGGGCAAGTGCTCAGTTTCAGCCAAGACTCAGCTGGATTAAGACGAGGACTCTCCAGTGTTGTTATTTTCTGTTAACAAAAAGCTAATTGTATTGTGTGCCTTCTGTGCTTCCCTGGCCTGTGGATGACCTGGGCATGCTTGACAGCCAGTCGGTGTAGACAAGCTTAATGAACTTAATGGACTAACGACCTGATACAGTAGACGTCCCCTTCATATGTTCCTCCTTGCTCGGTGCAGTGACAAGACTTTGAGCTTTCAAATTTCAGCACTACCCTATGCGACACCAGCACCCCTGCCCCGCCTCTCTCACTCCACTCTAAGTCATGGTTGTGCCCCCCACTATGATGCCCCCCTCAGCTCAGCTTCCAGTGTGGGCGAACTGGTTGTGCTCCCCTGCATCTGCTTCTGCTCAGCTGAAAGTTCTGGGCATTTACCAACAGAACATACACACAATGGGTTATTCCATTGTTTGTCCCCAGCAGCTGAGATTTGAAGGAAGGTTCATTTGTCTTTGACAAACAATAGCTCCATGCTTTTCGATGAATCTGGCGAGTCCTAGGAGAAAACATAAATTGCATGCCGGCCCAAGGTCCCTTAAGTGTGTCAAACTAGAGAATTGGAGCCATGTCTCAGATAAGAACAACCATAAACACTGCTTAATGTTTTCTGGGCCTGTTTTTAAATAGCATGGATTCCCCTCAGCATGGCAGAAGTTGGCATCAAGTCACAGCATCCTAAGTTGCTGCAGTGTCATGTTATTGTGAGTGTTTCTCTGGCTTGGTGGGACCCCATAGCACGTTACATTTCAGCAACACAAGAACCATTGAATGAAACCTGTCTGCTCTTCTCCTTCTGCTATGGAACATGTGGCTGAGCCATTAGCGCACGGATGAAACCATGCCCTTCAATGTCCCCGATAATTGAACTAATGGCTCGTCTCTAACTTCAACAGGAGATTCAGGTTAATAATAATTAATAATTACTGGCACATCTTGGTTAAGAGCTTGCATTTTAAGAGCAACAAATTACATTTATCTTATCTGGTTTAAATGCTAGACGTTGCTGAGTTTATTACTTTCTCTTGGCTTATCATGTCCCAGGGAGCATACCACTCAGCAGTCATTTATTGTGAGAGCTGTCCTTTTTAAAGCCTAATTTGTTTCAGTTGTTAGGAGGGGGGGCAGGGGAGAGGACAAGAAAAGCTACTGGTTATTCTTGACAAGTTTTGTGCCTGTGCCCTGTCTATCACTCTTGAAGATGCATTTACTTCCTGGATTTCACCTTTGGATCTCTCAGGTAAATCCTGATCTATTTGTTTGATTTCATGAAATATCACTTGATTGTAAAACAAACAAACCCCCCAAGTGGTTTACAAAAAAACACATTGCCTCAAGAAAATCAGAATGATTGAGAATAGAGGCGACTGTGATTAAGAGGTATGCAAATTGTCGAAGTGAAGTAACAGCAAATACCATCAAGCATCATCATCTGACAACAACAACAACATGGCAATGGCAGCACAGCATAATAAGATTAAAAATTGTTTAAGACTATTTTAGATGAATGTAAAGTGACAGTCCCCATAAGTCTCAAAGAAGGGGTGACCATCCAAAGTTTGATTTGATGGAGTCATATATCTCTGATAGGGTAGGATACCATAAGCATGGGGAGGCCCCCACCCCTCAGCCCAGTAGACCTGAAGGAGCATATTCATCCCCAAGTGGGAGATAACCAGAGCATGCACCACTCTGGCGAGACCGTCCGCGGGCAGGTAGGGTCTCAGCAGACAGTGAAATGACTTGCATAGGTTCTGGCAGAAGACAAACCGCAGTAGAAAGGAAACAGTTCTGCATGTGATGAACACAAGGTGGAACAGACAACCTTCTTTCATCCCTGCTGGCTTTCAATGCAATTTGGATGCCTTATGGTCCAATTGACTGGCACCAGAAAAAACCTCATGCAGCCCAAGTTCTGTATGTTTCCCACTCATAGTTTAGCATTTTCCCTCACTCCGCTAGCAGCAACCAACAGAGGGTAGCAGGAAAGCCCAGATGTGTCACATGACATGTCTTTTTTATTATTATTTTAATGTTGATGGGGATAAAAAATTGGAGGAGCTGCCCTTTGAGGCAACAGCACTTCATGACGCCACATCTAGCCCTCTGCCTGTCATCCTATCTGCCTGCTGCGCAATGCGTGGATCTTCCAGGAAAGCACATTTTGTCATTCACCAGACCTTGAGGCATTTTCAGTAAGCCACTTTCTGCCGCGGAGACACAAGAAGCAAGCATCTTCTCTGAGATCTGTCCCTGCCCCGCAGAGCGCCTATCGTTTCCCTGATTTGTTGTTATTGCTAATTGTATTAATACTCAGGCTTGCTAATACAGCACAAAAGCAAAATGTATTGCAAGTAATAAAAAGCTTTTAGAGACAATATTTAAACAAGTCAGGCATTTCCTGGCAGCTAATGACTGGCTGTCTTAAGTTGAAGGTCTGTGATAACACGGAGAGCTGTTAACCTATGCAGCCATTAAGCTTCAGGAAACACCTGACCCTGGGATCACTAATGGTCTTATAAATCACAGAAACACCAGACAAGAAGGGGGTGGGGGAAATGCCATATCAGCACAGAAAGCTGAAAATTTCACTTCAGGTTTCAGAAGATTTTGTGATCAGGGAAGAGAAACATTATTTCCCTTAGTACTGTTATTCAACTTTGAGCATTACGTCTTATGGAGAATCAGCGGAAGATATTGGGCTGTAATAATGAATGATTAGGACTATGAAACACCCTAAGGACCACTTTATTTTATTTTATTTTAGATGCACATCTAAGATGTTTTAAATATAGAACTAAAAGTATAAAGTGTGACGGGAGCAGTTCCCTGCCAAAAGCATATTTTCTGAACGCATATGGGTAGAGTTAATGAGATTGCCAACTTTTCATCTGGGCCCCGTAATGATGCCTTTTAACTTTAATTAGGCTTGATGGGTTGACATTAGCAGGTGATGATGGGTCTCAGGATTCTCCTGTGTTTAGCCAGGTTCCCAAACCCTGGACGTTATAAAAGACAACTGCAACTTATGTCAGAGCAAAATACTACGAAACTATTCAACAGAGAATCTTTATGTGAGCTTCCTGTGTCCACATTATTTGCCTTGGAAGTCCTTGCCACTTCAACACAACCCCCTTCCCCTCTCCTTCCTCCAAGTTTCCCCTAACCCATATTTCCAGGGGTCTCAGCAGATTCTTGGCACTCATCACATGCCAGTGTGAGTATGGGACACACTCAGACATGTCTCACATCCATAGGTCTTCACCCCCAGCCAGCCAGCATCTTAGGTAAAAAATATAAACACATCACTACAAACATATCCAACTGAATAATTGCCAAAGTGTCAAACTGTACATCGAAGGGCTGTGAAAGGCACAAGAATAGACCAGTCTGTTTTTCTCTCACCTCTGATGGCAAACTCCTGTCAGGGAGAACAGCTGGAGTTGGGATACATCCAAAGTGGGAAACCTGGATTTACACAGGCTGCATGATGGGAAATGGCCTGCCCCACAAACCAGGTTTTATTCTAGGGTTAGCCAAGAAGTGAGCAAAATCTACTGGATTTGGATCTCCCTTCCCTGTTGAAGAAGGGTACAGGACTCGTCGCATTAAATGTAAATATTTCACTTACTGCTCACAACTATTCTCGTGATAAGGGACACGGGTGGCACTGTGGGTTAAACCACAGAGCCTAGGACTTGCCGATAAGAAGGTCGGCGGTTCGAATCCCCGCATCGGGGTGAGCTCCCGTTGCTTGGTCCCTGCTCCTGCCAACCTAGCAGTTCGAAAGCACGTCAAAGTGCAAGTAGATAAATAGGTACCGCTCTGGCAGGAAGGTAAACTGCGTTTCCGTGAGCTGCTCTGGTTCGCCAGAAGCGGCTTAGTCATGCTGGCCACATGACCCGGAAGCTGTACACCGGCTCCCTCGGCCAATAAAGCGAGATGAGCGCCACAATCCCAGAGTTGGCCATGACTGGACCTAATGGTCAGGGGTCCTTTACATTCTTGTGGTGCAGGTGTGCCAAGGTGTTGTACCAAATTCTGGCGTGGGAGTTACAGTGAGACACAGGGAATCCCATCAGATTCAGTATGGTGTGGTGCTTGCCTTCTGGTTTGTTAAGCCAGTACATCGCTGCTGGACGCCACATAAAGCAACTTTAATTGGGAGCTACAGAAGTGGGACATTTAATTGGGAGGTGCAGAAGTGGGACAGGTGCTTTAAACTTAGCAGGAGCATTTAACCTCATTTTTGTTCTACCTTGGCTTCAGGAGTGCTCACTCAGCACAGTCCTCCCTGCTGCTGTGCTCAGCCCAAGTCCTACCACAATTATCTATACTTTTCTCGGCGACCAAGGCTCTTCAGCAACCTATTAACTTTGCATTATAGAAATATACTGTGTGTGTGTATTATGGGCTACCGGCTATTTGTTTCTCATACCAAAACATGATGCAACTCAAAATAGTAGAAGCTGAAGTTATACACTAGAGTTGGGGAATTTGTGGCCCTCCAAATACTGCTGGACTCCAGCTCCTGTTATCCTTGACCGTTGGCCAAGCTGGTCGAAGCTGATGGGAATTGGAATTCAGCAACCTCTAGATGGCTGCAAGTCCGTCCTGTCAGGAGCTCAGCCTACACTCAAGTATGACCCTGGTAGAGACACATGCCCAACTGGCATGTTCTCTCCTTCCTGGTCGATCGTTTGGGAGCTTCAAAAGCTTTCTTCAGCCTGAACACCACAGCGACCGATGCCAACACACTGGCACACTTAGGGTTCCACAGAGTTTGTGCAACTTGCATGACAGACCTCAGCAACTCAGCATTTTGGCTAATCTACTTTATTTACATATAAACACACACGGAGCACTGCAACATGGCTCTCTCTCTCTCTCTCTCTCTAGCATCAGATAGCAAAGAGGAAAAGAACAAAGGACAATAGTCCCACTTCACGGAACACAGTAACACAAACATCCTGTCTCCATCACTTCCCACTCTGTGGAGTCAAAACATATACCGTCATGTGATAGACAACAATCCCATGACTGCAATCATGGAGCAGGAATTCTAACATGCCCCCCCCCAGCCCTGTTATGCAACTCATATTAGTTGCCAATTACCATATTTTTCGCCCTATAGGACGCACTTTTTCCCCTCCAAAAATGAAGGGGAAATGTGTGTGCGTCCTATGGGGTGAATGCAGGCTTTCGCTGAAGCCTGGAGAGCGAGAGGGGTCGGTGCGCACCGACCCCTCTCACTCTCCAGGCTTCAGGAAGCTATCCGCAAGCCTTGGGAGCCCGCAGGAGTTCCCGCCGGGCTCCCTAGTCTTGCGAATAGCAGCCTGTACCCCGAAGCCCAGGGCGTGCTGAGCAGCGCACCCTGGGCTTCGGGCAGATATCCTGGGGCAGGAGTTCCCACCGGGCTCCCTAGGCTTGCAGATAGCAGCCTGTTCTGGGAGCTGGGGTCGGGGGAAGCTCGGGCTTCCCCCGCCCCAGCCCCACGCCTGAGGGGGAATATTTTTTTTTCTTTATTCCCCCCCCCAAAAAAAAACTAGGTGTGCCCTATGGGCCGGTGCGCCCTATAGGGTGAAAAATACAGTAGTTTCCTGGCCCAGTTCAAAGTGATGGTGTTGACCTGTGAAGCCTCGGGTGTGACCTCAGCTGCTTCGCAAGGACCTGGAAGTCATGTCAGAGGCCCCGTGAGGCCTCGGACACCATCTCTGAGACCCTACAAGGCCTTGGACACAACCTCTGGTGCTTCGCAAATCATTTCGGAGGTCATTTCGGAGGTCCCACGGTATGGGTGCCGAGCATTCGAAGCATAATTTTTGTGGGTGCCTGGGCGCCCAGGGCCCCCCATAGTTGGCACCAATGCTTCGGAGGGTCAGAGGTGCTATTCCCCTTCAGGGCTGGCCTGAGATATTGTGCTGCCTGAAGCGAATGATGACCAGGCTACCAATGGACTCTTATTTCGAGGGTGTCAATGGGGCACCATCCTTTCCTGAACCTGAGAGGTAGCCAGATCGCTCAGGGTGCGCATGGTACATACAGCTCTGTCCAACCCCCTTCCCTAAAGCCTCGGCCTCACTCTGCCTAATGGTAGAGCCAGCCTGGTTCTTAAATTACAACGGCAATAATTGGACACTGCCAAATTCTCCACCTCTGGAAACATCCATAATCTCATCCAGTAAAGCCGTAATTCTGGCTGGTGTTCCACATGCAGCTATGTGCAAGTAAATGGCATTGAACACTGTGAGACTTACCGGGATGCAGAAAATTCTACTAAATCAGGCCTAAATTCCTCAGAAGCATGCATTGATTTGTGCTACCATGTGGATTTACAGGGAGGTTAAAGATTATGAGCCAGGAAATAGAACACTGAGAGGCAAAGTGATAGAGAAGGTCTGTCCTGGGACTAGCAGACAAACCATTTACTACTACTACTACTACTACTACTACTACTATTTGAATCTATATACTGCCATTTACCCACAGGTCTCAAGAAACCTCCCTTACAATGGGCAATGCACATCCAACAACCACACATTCAATTTCTTTATGAATAAATATTCATTTTTAGAACCTAAGTTTTTAATATATATTTTTTAAAAATGACTGCTTCCCCTATTTTAGATTTTGTTCACATTTTGTTCACATTTGTTCACATATGGCTGTTCGACAGTGGAATTTGCTGCCAAGGAGTGTGGTGGAGTCTCCTTCTTTGGAGGTCTTTAAGCAGAGGCTTGACAACTATGTCAGGAGTGCTCTGATGGTGTTTCCTGCTTGGCAGGGGGTTGGACTCGATGGCCCTTGTGGTCTATTCCAACTCTATGATTCTATGATTCTATGATTCTATTACTTATTCCGGCAACGTTTTTGGACATATGAGGAAATCACTGGAATGCAATCAGGTTTGTGTGTGTAATTGGTTCAACAATCTTAAAAGCCATGGCTTGTACAAAACAGCTTCTTTGAATACAATGCCCTTTTTTTGAATTATTTAACTGTATCCTGCATGTATTTAGATTGCAGGAAAAGCCCCAAGTTGGTAGGTATCTAGATCTAGCGGCCAAAGAGGATTCATCTATGTTCATAAAAAGGAAGTAAAAATATCTATATAATTTGAAAAACCCTCTAACCTTAAATCACCGGTCATGGGAAATATAAACCTTTACTGAGAAAGGACATTTTTACAAGAAAATGAATATATATGACTAATCATTTAATGTGAGAACAGCTTCCCGAATTTTCTCTCTCTCAAATGTGACTGAAATTTTACATTATCCATAAATTACTTTATCATTCTCTTACATGGGCATACCAATAACCTTCTCTTTTTCTCATTGTTTCTGAATTTCACCCCAATCTCTCTGACTTCTCCAATCACTTTCCAAGTCTTCCTCTGACCACCATATCTCCTCCTTTGCCCCACTTCACCCCACCCCAGACCTCAAGAGCAAAGGTGGTTGTGAACTCTGTAGGCATTTTGCTGTGAGAAGTTTTTATCACCAGGATTTCTTTCCTTCGAAGGCCCTGCCCAAGAGGACAGAGAAGTCAGAGGAGATACATCGGTGAACATTGACCCAGCAGATGACCCAGCAGCAGAGGAAGAACTGCCACTGAGGATACAAGCTTCTCAGTCTCCATCAGCATGTCCAAGAAATGGTTTTTGCCTACTCTCCTTTCTGATGTGCTAGCTTTCTACATTCAGGGTTTTATTTGGTGCTCAAACCTGATAAATCAACCCCTCAGTTTGAAGCGGTATGGATCAGGAAGGATTATAATTAATAATAATAATAATTTATTATTTATACGCCACCCATCAGGCTGGGCTTCCCCAGCCACACTGGGCGGTTCCCAACAGAATATTAAAAGGACAATAAAACATAAAACATAGAAAACTTCCCTAAACAGGGCTGCCTTCACATGCTTCCTGAAAGTCAGATAGTTGTTTATTTCCTCGACATCTGATAGAAGGGTGTTCCACAAGGTGGGCACCACCACCAATAAGACCTTCTGCCTGGTTCCCTGTAACCTCACTTCTTGCAGGGAGGGAACTGCCAGAAGACCCTCGGAGCTGGACGGGCTGGACGATGGCGGTGGAGACGCTCCTTCAGGTATACTGGGCCGAGGCCATTTAGGGCTTTAAAGGTCAGCACCAACACTTTGAATATTGCTTGGAAATGTACTGGGAGCCAATGGAGGTCTTTCAGGACCGGTATTATGTGGTCTCAGCAGCCACTTCCAGTCACCAGTCTAGCCACCACATTCTGGACGAGTTGTATTTTCCGGGTCACCTTCAAAGGTAGCCCCATGTAGAGCGCATTGCAGTAGTCTAAGCAAGAGATAACCAGAGCACGCACCACTCTGGCAAGACAGTCCACAGGAAGGTGTACCAGATGGAGCTGGTAGACAGCCTGTGTACCAGATGGAGCTGGTAGACAGCCGCCCTGGACACAGAATTGGCCTGCGCCTCCATGGATTCTACGATGCAGTCTCTCCAGAAAAGGATGCATAAATTGGCCCATTCCTACATACAATGACTACCTCATTTCCTATATGGAAGTATCAGTACCCACACTGTCACCTGGGGGGAAATGCATTAACATTCTCAAAGAATGATGTGCAAACCCTCTTTTTAGAAAAACCTATCACAGCAGTATCCTTGCATGCACCAGGACCTATGCTGTCTTGCCATATCCTGCTTAGGCACAGTGGAACGCAAGAGTACTCCATCTCAACCCCCTTGCCCTGTTGCTGTCGAGCCTCCATTTGAAGGGTGCTTTTGCTACGCAGAAGTCTGTAAAATAAAGAGGCTGCAGCAAAAGCTAATTTTCAGCGCTCACCTTTTAGCTCTTTTCCTTGCCATATCTCATGTATTTTTCTCTCCTCTCTCTCTCTCTCATTCATGCTATAGCTGTGGTGCTGAATGCCAATGAGACGACGCGGTGCGGCCCCAGCCAGTCATTTTCAGGCAATTTCTGCAGGGTACCAAATAGTCAACCCACACTTTTTTGAACCTCAGATGTGGTTGGGTCAACCAATTACGCACGCTATTTTGGTAGTAACCATGGCTACACTCGGAGAGGTGGGGATTTCGAATACCCACTCCTTGGACTCCTTCTGCAGAAAGGAAATGCAAATCCGATTTTGCGGTGAAACCTGAGTTTGCTAAGGACGGTGTTAAAAATCACAAGGATTTGTGGGGAAGGAAGCTCCACGGGGCTCCTTTGCGCCTTGAATCTTTACCCCCAGAGTCCTGAACATCTGCAAACAATATGCATATATTTGAGTGGCAGTACTGGGCGTGCATGCAGAGAGGGAGAATATCGCAGGCGGAGGATTGGAAATTACAAAGGGAAGTTCCGCAATGAGACCTCTGCTTTGCATTTGAAGGCTCTTTGGAGAGAGAGGAGCTGTTTTTTGTCCATTTGCTGCATTTCCAGCTGCTCACCGGTCCCATCAATAATCCTCTGAAGTGAGGGGGTGGGGAGGCAAATTTGTTTTTCAGCAGGCTCGCTTGCCCATCCTTGTACTCCTCTAGCGCTACCCGTGATATATATGGCTATGAAAAGAAATAACAGACCCGAATAGGAAAACAAGCCATGCATACAGTGAGCATCTTCAAGGACCAATCCACAGAAAGCAGAGTGCCTAACACACACACATCCACACACACACACCAAAACACCTTCTGCAGTAGCCCATAGCGATTTGCAAGGGGTCGTTATCAACACCTCATGCTTACAAATGAAGCAAATCCCAGCCCATGACATTGCAAAGAAGCTAATAAATAAACGTGAGTTTCTGCTGGAAAGGCTCTGGGGTGGGGGGAGGGGAATGCTTCTTGGGCCAAGGCCCACAGCACAAGGGAAGTGAAATATACCCGGAGTCGAGTGTGGATTTCACGCTCTTTATTCAGCTCATAGTAGCGAGGAATGAAAGTTCCCCCACAATATCTGCTTTATATACATTATTTACACAATGGGTCGCTCGTGATTGGCTAATCCCGGAATTCTCCTGTAGGCCAATCAGGTTGCGGATTCACTTCCACCTGGAGCTGGATTGGGTGGCTCCTGCAGACCAATCATACTGCTGCATTGTTCTAGGACCAATAAGACTGCTGCATTCTGCATCCTATTGTTCTAGGACCAATCAGACTACTGCATTTTGGATCCTATTCAACTCAGTACATAACAGAAAGAGACCTTTTTGGCTAGTGAGCTGGGCAAGGAAGACAAGCTCAACTGCCTGAAAATTTACAAGCCAGTCAGTGTTAGGATATAGTTCCGTTCCACCTTTAGAACAGGCATGTGGAGTTGTTGTATGTCACATGTCTGTTTACTTCCAGCACAGCCTGCTGGGAACTTCCATTGTGTATAGCTTTTGCTTATGTTTTGCCTTTGTCCTGATGCGGAATAAAATGCTTGTAAATATGCTTACATATGCCTCTGTCCGCCCTTCTGTTGCAAAGAGTTCTTATCTCTGCTGGCTTGCGTGTTCACTCTCTAAAGGTCTCTGAGGCTTGAGTCGCAGTTTTTGATGCTATTCTGAGAACCGGAGTTCGCCCGGCTGCCGACCATTGGGCTGGAGCCAGCTGGGGGCCTGCCAATTGCCCCCATCTCCCCGGACGCATCCCGGCAGTCAGAAAGCATGTCCGCTGCCCCATTAACTAGGTTCAGGGGTCCCCAGCCCCACTGAATAACCTCTGGGCAACTTCCAGGAGCCGCAAGCAGGTGGTGGCCGGGGTCAGACACAAAAATGGGTAGTGACAAATGCAAATGTTGCCTTCTACAGGCAAAGTCCTCACATTCTGTCCACCTGTCTCTACTTCCATCTGCCTGGGACCCCATAACACCGGTCCTAAAAGACCTACACTGACTCCAAGTACATTTCCGAGCACAATGCAAAGTGTTGGCGCTGACCTTTAAAGCCCCAAATAGCCTCAGCCCAGTATACCTGAAGTTGCAGGAGTGTTCTTTGCCTTCACTTTACACTTCCCTATACAGTGGTACCTCGGGTTAAGAACTTAATTCATTCTGGAGGTCAGTTCTTAACCTGAAACTGTTCTTAAACTGAGGTACCACTTTAGCTAATGGGGCCTCCCACTGCTGCCGTGCCACTGGAGCACGATTTCTGTTCTCATCCTGAAGCAAAGTTCTTAACCTGAAGCACTATTTCTGGGTTAGCGGAGTCTGTAACCTGAAGTGTATGTAACCCAAGGTACCACTGTAGTTTTATGTAATCATAAGCATTTCACTGGCCTTGGCTCAGTATACCTGAAGGAGCCTCTCCACCCCCATCGTTCAGCCCGGACACTGAGGTCCAGTTCCGAGGGCCTTCTGGCAGTTCCCTCACTGCAAGAAGTGAGGTTACAGGGAACCAGGCAGAGGGCATAGCTGCCAACGTTTTCCTTTTTTTAAAGGAAATTCCCTTATTCCAAATAGAATTCCTCGCAAGAAAAGGGAAAAGTTGACAGCTATGGTAGAGGGCCTTCTCGGTAGTGGCACCCGCCCTGTGGAACGCCCTTCCAGCAGATGCCAAACAGCTTATATGATTTAAAAAATACATCTGAAGGCAGTTATGTTCAGGGAAGCTTTTAATGGTTCATCTTTCATTATGTTTTTATATGTGTTGGAAGCCGCCCAGAGTGTTTAGGACAACCCAATCAGATGGGTGGGGTACTACTACTACTGCTACTAAACTTAGGATGTCCCTGTTTTCATCAGAGAAATGTCAGAGGGTATGAAACTGAAGTTTGAGAATCATCTCACGGGATCTTGCAAGATGCAGAAGGGGCTGAGGCCTTAAAAGCACAATTACCGGTAACCCACCCAGTTACAGTATGATTTTATGGCCCAGTTCCCATATATATTTAGGCATCTTAGTGGCACGACTTGCACAGCACACACACCATTCATTTAAAGCACAAAGAATCCTGGGAGCTGTGGTTTGCTAAGGGTGCTGGGAATTGTAGCTCTGTGAGGGGTAAGTCGCAGTTCCCAGAATTCCTTGGGATTTGAGTGTGCTTTTAATAGATGTCATGGAACCACAAAACATTTGACTGCTTGCCTCCTCTTCTGCATTCGTCTCAATATGATGAAAATAAAAGTGATTTCTGTCTCTTGCACCCTTCATCTTTGGTTGTTTTGTGAAATTGGTATCTCTGCTTCCTAATAACCAAAAAAAACAACTGAGCAGGCGGGGGGGGGGGGGGGAGATTTTATTTCCATGATTCATAACGGTTTATCATGAAAGCAGCGTAAATGAAAGGCGATCAGAAGAGCTCCCATCAATGCAATGAAAGAGAAAATATCTCGATCAAGTGTTTCAATTATCATTCTTTCATTGAGTCCTACAAGCAGGTATTGAGTTGATACTATAATTCGTCAAATGATAAAGCACTTCTGCAGTCTTTTAACTCTCCACATACTTGCAAGCTAATTATTTCTACACATATTTCTTTATTTAATATGTTTCTGACCCACCTTCTCACTCACCGCTGAGTCCAATGAACAATCATACAAAACAAAATCACAATAAAATTGTGTGTGTGTGTGTGTGTTGGATTTTTAGATGAGTATACGTGTTTTTCTGTTCATTCATGTGTTAAATAATACCATGGGGGGGGGGCAGTTATTGTTTTTGTTTGCTATTATGGTGTGTATTTTTGTGGGGGGTTTTATATCTGTGAACCTCCCTGGGATCTTTGGATGAAGGGCAGTATAGAAATTTAATAAATAAAAACATTTATTATCACGTGTTTTGTGCACCTGTGTGTGTGTGTGTGTGTGTGTTGTGAACTGCCCTGAGATCTACAGATAAAGGGCTGCATACAAATTAAATAACTAAATAATAAATAAATAAATAAAATCAAAGCATTGTTGTGTGAATTGGCTTGTTTGCAGTTAGGTCCTGGCCTGGATCTCACTGAATGACCAACAAAATTTCGGTTCACTTTGTTTAGGAGAGAAGAATATGTGTTGCTGTGTTTGGGAGCAATGCACTGATAATCATCATCATCATCATCATCATTATCATTTATTATTTATACTTCGCCCATCTGGCTGGTCTATTAAACATTAAAAGCTTCCCTGAACAGGGCTGCCTTCAGATGTCTTCTAAAAGTCTGGTAGTTGTTTTTTTCTTTGACATCTAGTGGGAGGGAGTTCCACAGGGCAGGTGCCACCACCGAGAAGGCCCTCTGCTTGGTTCCCTGTAACTTGGTTTCTCGCAGCGAGGGAACCGCCAGAAGGCCCTCGGCGCTGGAAGGGAGTTAATCTCTGCAATGTAATCTAGGTGCCCAGAGTGTTCACATTGTAAATTGTTTCAAATGGCTTTTGACATGTGCATAGTGTGAGCTTCTGCATTCTGACTTGCAGGTAAGGAAGATGTACCTGCATTGAGCTAGGGTCCTCCCCTGGTGCTGGCAGTGGGAGAACTGATTCTAACAGCCGCTGGCGGTTGTCTACCTGAAATATACTCAGAGTCGCAAGGTGATTTCATGCTCTTTATTCAGCTCATAGTGGTGAGGAGGAATGAATGAAAGTCCCCTCAAAGTATCTGCTTTATATACATTATTTACACAATGGGCTGCACATGATTGGCTAATTCCGGAATTCTACTGTAAGCCAATCAGGTTGTGGATTCACTTCTATCTGGAGCATGATTGGGTAGTTCCTGCCAACCAATCATACTGCTGCATTGTTCTAGGACCAATCAGACTGCTGCATTCTGAATCCTATTGTTCTAGGACCAATCAGACTGCTGCAGTTTGGATCCTATTCAACTCAGTACATAACACCCCTCCCCTCTAAGTTCCAGTCCTGCCCGGGAGGTCGCATTCATAGTCCTTGAGGTACGCCGGCGGCCTACGTGTGCGTTGTGGCCTGGGGTGTTCCCTGGTCCGGGGTTCAGGTTCTGGCTCATGTTCCAAGGATGCTGGCTGTGATGGGGCTGTTTGGTCTGGCGCAACCAGCTCGCTCAGTCGTGGTTCTGGTTCCGGTGTCCTTTCGGCCTCGCAGGTCCTCTCTGTATTGACTGATTCTGCCTCTCCTGCTGGCCCCTCGTGCTCTATGGGCCTCACTGCCCCTCTGTTCCCTTGGGACTCCTCTGCCCTTTCCTCCTCCTGGTTTTCTCCCGGGAATCGTCGCCGTATCTGGTCGCAGTGGCGGCGCCAGCATTGCCCCCCATCTGTTAGCACCTCGTACGACACGGGGCCAGTGACCCTGGTGACTGTGGCAGGTACCCATGCTGGGCCTGCCCCAAAATTCTTTGCATACACTGGGTCCTGGGCCTCGAAGGTCCGGGGGTTCCTGCCTTCCCCCACCACTACCTCATCCTGAGCTCTATCGGGGTGAAGGCGGTCCAATCTGATTGCAAGGCGCCGACCCATTAGTAGTTCAGCGGGGCTCCGGCCAGTCGTTGAGCTGGGGGTGCTGTGCTGTGCTAGAAGGAATGTGGCAAGGCGGTACTCCCAATCCCCTTGCGTCATGCGGCGAAGGGTGTCCTTGGTGGTCCGCACCATGCGTTCTGCTTGGCCATTGGTGGCAGGGTGGAATGGCGCCGAACGGATGTGGCGGATGGCGTTCTGTGCTGTGAAGGTTTGGAATTCTCCTGACGTAAATGCAGTCCCGTTGTCTGAGACGAGAGTGTCAGGGAGCCCGTGGGTTGCAAACAGCCTCCGTAGTACCCGGATGGCTGCGGACGTAGAAGTGGACGGTACCAGTGCGACTTCCAGCCATTTGGTGTAGGAGTCCACCACTATGAAGAATGTTTTCCCCTGAAAGGGGCCCGCAAAATCCACATGCAGGCGTGACCATGGTGCTCGGGCGGACTCCCAGGACTGGACTGGGGCCCTTGGGGGATCTGGGCAGGATTCTTGGCAGGCCTGGCAGTGTTTGACCCAGGCCTCTATCTCTCCGTCGATCCCCGGCCACCACACATAACTCCTGGCAAGGGCCTTCATTCTTACTACCCCTGGGTGTGTCTCGTGTAGGGCTGTGAGGACCCTTTTGCGGAGGGGCTGGGGAACAACGACCCTGCTTCCCCATAACAGGCATCCCTTGTGGGCCGACAGTTCATGCTTGCGGGTTGTGTAGCCGGCGAATTCTGGCCCGGGGCTGCTGCTGGGCCATCCCCTCCACACCCAGTCCAGGACCCGGGAGATGACCCTATCTTTCTTGGAATGGTGTGCAACTTCTTGTGCCTGAATGGGGCGGTCGGGAAGCAGCTCCAGGCTCATAACCTCTTGTGCAGGTGCTGGGTCGGGGCCTGTTTCTGGTAGTGGTAGCCTGCTGAGGGCATCCGCATGGCCCATCGCCTTCCCAGGACGGTAAATCAGTGCATACTGGTAGCTGGCAAGGAAAATTGACCACCTGAGGACGCGAGGAGACAGCACTTGGGGGGTCTGCTTTTCAGGGGCAAACAAGCCAAGCAACGGCTTGTGGTCCGTCACCACGGTGAAGGGCCGCCCGTACAAGAAATCATGGAATTTTTTTACTCCCTTCACGATTGCCAGACCCTCCTTGTCGATTTGCGAGTAGTTCCGCTCGGTTGCGTTGAGTGTCTGGGAAAAGTATGCCACTGGTACCTCTCTTCCATCCGGGAGTTGGTGTCCCAGGACAGCGCCAATTCCATAGGGCGAGGCGTCGCATGCTAGCACCACCGGCAGCCTCTCGTCGAAGTGTGCCAAGACCGAGTTTGAGACAAGCAAGTCCTTGACTGCCTGGAATGCGGCCTCCTAGCGCTGGCCCCACACCCAATGGGCCCGCTTGTCCAGGAGTCTGTGTAGGGGCTCCGCTACCGCCGCCTTGTGGGGAAGGAAGGAATGGTAAAAGTTCAATAGTCCCAAGAAGGCCTGAAGTTCAGTCTTGTTCTTGGGCGCTGGGGCATCACAAATGGCCCGTACCTTGTCCCCAGTCGGGTGGACCCCTTCTGCGTCCACCATAAATCCACGAAAGTCCACCTGAGGCACTCCTAGTAGACATTTTTCCCGCTTCACCTTGAGACCCGCCGTCTGGAAACGGTGCAGAACGGTGCGGAGGCGGTCCTCAAACTCCTCTGGTGTGGGCTCGGCAATCAACACATCATCGAAGAAGGGGGTAACGCCAGGAATCCCTTTAAGGAGAGAGTCCATTAGATTCTGGAATATGCCTGGTGCCACGCTGACACCGAATTGCAGCCGCTTTACCCTGAATGCTCCTCTGTGCGTCACAATCGTCTGTGCCTCTGCTGTAGCCTCATCTACTGGCAGCTGTTGATATGCTTGGGCCAAGTCCAGCTTGCCAAAAATTTTCGACCCAGCCAGGGTGGCAAGAACATGGCTGACCACTGGCACTGGGTATGCATGGGCCGTGAGGGCCTTGTTTATGGTACATTTGTAGTCTGCGCAGATGCGGACCGAACCATTAGGCTTGACGGGTGTGACAATTGGGGTTTCCCAGGGGGCATTAGGCACCGGCTCCAGCACCCCTTGCTCCACAAGCCGGTCCAATTCCTCGTCTATACGGGGTTTCAGGGCGAACGGGACCCGGCGGGCCTTGAGCCTGACCGGTCGTACTGCGGGGTCAAGCTGTAGAGCAATGGGGGGGCCCGTATACTGTCCCAATTTCCCATCAAAAACCACCGGAAATTCCTTGCATATGGCGTCCACGTCTACTTGTAAGCTAGTGTGGTTCACCCCGGTGACGGCTAGCCCCAGTGGTCCAAACCATGCCAATCCCAGAAAGCTAATGTAGGGGCCCTTGACCACAAGCAAGTCCAGTTGCCGCGTCCGCCCTCGGTATTGCACCCTGAAGGTCCCCACCCCCATTGTGGGGACCTTACGTTTCTGGAAGTCCCGGAGGGTGAATGGGGCCGGCCTGAGTTTGGGACACCCCGTAGGACACAGTTTTCTTAAGGTCTTTGCCGAGATTATGGATAGAGTTGAACCCGTGTCAAGCTCCATGCGGCATGGGGCCCCCTCTATCTGTACCTCGACATAAATTTTCTCTACGTTGGGGTGGGGCAACTGGTATACCTGGAAGTCCGTGAGTTCCGTCGAGTTGCCTTGGTGTGTTGGGCTCCGGGACCTGGGGCTCTTGGATTGGTCATCTGATGCCTGGCGTCGGGTGGGCCGAGCCCGACACACCCGGGCGATGTGTCCCAATTTTCTGCACTGTCTGCACTCTGCGTTGCGGAAACGGCAGGTCCTCCTCTCGTGACTTTCTCCACAGCTTGCGCAGTTCCCTCCTTCTCGTCAAGGCAGCTGTGGTATGTGGGCTGCTTGAGTGCGCTGCTGTACTCGGTGCACCTCCTCCCTGTCGGATCCTGAGTCGTCGGTGAGGTCTTCGTGGTGGACCCTCGGTTGGGATGACAGGCTCGGCCGTGCCTCTTGCGTCGACCTCTCGGCAGCTTCCGTTGCCTGGGCCTCCTCCAGAGCGACCTGGAACGTTAGGTCCTTCTTAGCGTAGAGGCGTCGTTGCAGCTTCTCATCCTTCAGGCCACTGACGAGGCGGTCACGAAGCATGTTCTCCAGCTCTGAGAAGTTGCAGAACCGGGCGGCTTGGCGGAGAGAGGTCACAAACCCAGTTATGGTTTCCCCAGGGGCTTGCCGCTTTGCGTAGAAGGCATTTCGACGAGCCACCACTGAGGGCTGTGGCGAAAAGTGCCCCTTCAGCTGTTCCATTATTGTTTTGTATGGAACAGTAGCGACGTCTTCAGGCGCAAGGAGAGCCCGGGCGATTTCAAACGTCTCCTCTCCGCAGACGCTGAAGAATATCGCCCTCTTCTTGGCGTCTTCTTCGTCGGTGACCCCTTTGGCTTCTAGGAGGAAGGTGAAACGGGAGGCGTACGCTTCCCAGTCTCCAGATGCTGGGTTGAACGGCGAGAAGCTGTTGTCGGTTGCCATTCTGAGTTCCTTGTGTCCCGGAGCTGAAGCCTGGATACACGGTGCGAGGCAGCGGTGCGGCAGGTGGCGGTGCTGCGGTGCTGTGTGTGGCAGTCAGCTCAGCGGGATCCCACCTTCGTCGCCAGTGAAATATACTCAGAGTCGCAAGGTGATTTCATGCTCTTTATTCAGCTCATAGTGGTGAGGAGGAATGAATGAAAGTCCCTTCAAAGTATCTGCTTTATATACATTATTTACACAATGGGCTGCACATGATTGGCTAATTCCGGAATTCTACTGTAAGCCAATCAGGTTGTGGATTCACTTCTATCTGGAGCATGATTGGGTAGTTCCTGCCAACCAATCATACTGCTGCATTGTTCTAGGACCAATCAGACTGCTGCATTCTGAATCCTATTGTTCTAGGACCAATCAGACTGCTGCCTTTTGGATCCTATTGTTCTAGGACCAATCAGACTGCTGCAGTTTGGATCCTATTCAACTCAGTACATAACACTACCATTTTATTTTGCCGCAATACCTGAATTTTGCATCACTCCAAGGGTGTTATGGGAGGGAAACCGTAAGTGGTATTTGAAAGAAACTTTCCTCCCGTAATGTCTTCAGGTGTCTTCTGCAAAATTTAACTGTAACTTCTGGGAGCGGCTGCTGAAATCAACAGTCAACAAACAAGCAAAAGGGAAAGGAAACAATTATGAATACTGAAAAGAATGCGAGTCTAACAAACAATTAACAAAATGAATGTGATTTTAATGAGTTATTACGGAACGAAAGAAGTCTCTTGCACACTGCTTGCTGTGCTTATTTCCTGATTTAGAATATTGGCTTTATACCAAAAGCTGAACAATTTCCATGAGTTGCAGAACTTGATGCTGCTATCAGGCTTCAAGAATGTTTTGGGGGTTTTTTTAAATGTATTTTTATTCAAGATTTTCTTGGTTTACAAAAGTATGTGCAATGTCTCTCTCTCTCGCTCGCTTTTCTCCAAGTAACATTTTTTACAGATCAGTTTCATTTGTTGGGACATTAGGAAAAAGAGAAGAAGAGGGGGAAAGGGGGGGAGGGGGAAGATGGGTGGGGGTGGGGTTGAAGCTTTGGATAGGGGGGAAGTAAATGTGGGGAGTTTCCATGATATGAGGTTTGTTCGACAATTTGAACAACCTGTGCAATCATCTATCAGTCCTCTCCCTATATATCTTCTGACAAGAGGACGAATAGCAAGGTTGAGGAAACTTTTTTTGGCCACAGGGCAGGTGCCACCACCGAGAAGGCCCTCTGCCTGATTCCCTGTTGCTTCACTTCTCGCAGTGAGGGGACTGCCAGAAGATCATCGGAGCTGGACCTCAGTGTCCAGGCTGAAGAATAGGGGTGGAGACGCTCCTTCAGGTATACTGGGCTTTTGAGGCCGTTTAAGGTCAGCACCAACACTTTGAATTGTGCTTGGAAACATACTGGGAGCCAATGTAGGTCTTTCAAGACTGGTGTTATTTTTTGTTATTTTTTAAAAAAATATTTTTTATTTTTTACCAAGCACCAAAACACAAACAGTGAAACCCCCCAGGCGGCTGATACATTGGGTATTCAATATTCAATAATATACATATTCAATAATAACATATTCAAATCAGCCATATGTACACTTCTATATACCTTAATACTCCTCCCTTCACAAGGTTTATTTAACTTTTAACATTTTAATTGCCCCAAATTGTTCAAACCTACCCAAATACAGTGGTACCTCGGGTTACATACGCCACAGGTTACATACGCTTCAGGTTACAGACTCCACTAACCCAGAAATAGTACCTCGAGTTAAGAACTTTGCTTCAGGATGAGAACAGAAATCGCATGGCGGCAGCGGGAGGCCCCATTAGCTAAAGTGGTGCTTCAGTTTACAAACAGTTTCAGGTTAAGAACGGACCTCCGGAACGAATTAAGTACGTAACCAGAGGTACCACTGTAATTCATTATCTTCTCAAACCAATCTTCCTCTTTCTCACTGACCTTAAGCCCTTTCATTCTATGTATCTGCCAAGTTAGGTATTCTAAAATTATAATATTATTCAATTTTTTCCTCCATTGGTTCATTCCTAGCTCTTCTGCATTTTCCCAAGACCAGAGTTATATGATCCTAGCTGCCGCTCATTTCTTTGCACACTCAGCCACCCATCCCAATCCACCCCTATGCAGGCAAGCAAGAAGTGTGATCAAAGTTTCAGGATACTTTCCAGCCAGACAAAAACATACCAGGAAGTAAGGTCAGTAGTGCATCTGGCCTGGGGATCTGACCTTGGGTTGCATCCAAGGTTTTATTCAAGATAGACCCAAGAAAACAAATGCACCCTAAGTTGTGTCTTGTCCATTAATTTCAATGTGTCTGTTCTGAGTAGGGATAGCAGTGGGTACTGTTATGTACTGAAGTTCTCACCCTGGGCCAGCAGGGGGATACTGTGGATAGTTTTCACTCAGGTCCACGTCAGTTATTTTAGGCGGGAAACCCTGGGTTGTTGTTGCTACAATGTTGACAGCCGGCTGCCTATAAAAGCAGGCCGGCTGAGCTGTTTGCTGTTCAGTTCCGTTCCAGCTTACAAAATAAAGAGCTGCTTTGAAGAAATCGCTGTGTCGTCTGCCATGTCTACCCACTATTCAACAGGTACAGTCAAGGTGTGTGGCTGAGGAGGAGGGTGTCCTGGGGGCCAGACAGAGATGCCTGGAGGGCCGGAACTTCCCCATCCCTTTGCAAACATTGCCTGTGTGGTGCGCGTGCCTGTGTATGTGTCTGCACATTAAAACACTCAATTATATTTTAATGACAAAAAAATGTTTGCAGAAAACTAATTTCCAGCTTGCCGGCCCTTGTGAATATTCATGAGAGCCTCCATTATGCTTCTGAACACATTGTACTACTCAGACGTGAGCATGTGAGCTGATGCACCTGATGCAAAGGGAGGAAGAAATCACATGGACCTTTCCCCCCCCCTGGTCAGTCCATTTTTGCTAATCAGGCTTCCATAGGAAGACCTGGCAGAGAGCCATTTTTAGGGGAAATCTCAATCTCTCTCTATATGTTAAAAAGTAAAAAAATAAATAAAAATAAACCGTGCGTTACGTAATTTTGAATCATGAATAACTTCAAGGAAATGGCGAACCGCTCACAGAGAGTCTGTAAGCAGGAAACAAGGCAAAATTTGTCAGATAAATTATTCATTATGAATTAGTCACCCAGCTCTAATTAAACTATTAGTGCAGCTAAGTAGAGAAAAAGATCCTCCAATGCAGAATCAACCCCCCCCCCCCTGTGTCAGTGGTAGTCAGACTGCAAAACACTGGTTTTGCCCAAGGACAGGACTTGATCACACGCGGAACTAAATTCAGCATGGGATGCCAGGATATCTAGGGCACAGTGATCACACATATTCTGGCAAGTTTATCTCTTCTACGCCAGCTTCAGGTTTGTTTTGAACTTCATCAAGGCAAGCTCTTTTTTAAAAATAATAATATTTTTATTAGTTTTCAGTTACAATAATCCAATAATAGTCTCATTATAACAATGCCAAATTATAATACAATTACTAATACCAATCATTCAGATGCCAAATTATGTAAAATTGATGGTTTGATTATTTACTTTATTTCTGTGTTCCTAAATCTTATTAATATCAAGTATTTTTCGCACCATAAGACGCACCTAGTTTTTAGAGGAAAACAAGAAAAAAAATATTCTGAAAAAAATAGTGGTTCATGCTGTGGCCACCCTGAGTGCTCACTGGAAGGACAGATCGTGAAGCTGAGGCTCCAATACTTTGGCCACCTCATGAGAAGAGAAGACTCCCTGGAAAAGACCCTGATGTTGGGAAAGATGGAGGGCACAAGGAGAAGGGGACGACAGAGGACGAGATGGTTGGACAGTGTTCTCGAAGCTACCAGCATGAGTTTGACCAAACTGCGGGAGGCAGTGGAAGACAGGAGTGCCTGGCGTGCTCTGGTCCATGGGGTCACGAAAAGTCGGACACAACTAAACGACTAAACAACAACAACATTGGGGTAGCCCAATGCAAAAATCCTGAGGATCCATGTGGATCCATGCTTTGTAACCACGTTATTGAGATGCATGTCAACACCTCCCAAACTGCAAATAAGATAACATTAACATGGAGGTTTCCGTGGCAAAGAAGCCACATGTGTTCGTATTTATGCCATACATGTTCATATTTATGCCATACAAATGACCATGGCCTCAAAACATGCCTCCCAAAACATGGAAATGATCTCAGGGCATGCGATCTGAGGGAAACTGAGGAGGAAGCCTTTGTTTTCCTTTATGCAAAGACAAAAGGATGATGGGGAGATTTTTTAAATATATAGTTATTTATGGTGATTTCTCTTTTTTAAAAAATAAGCCGATCTCAATCCTCTGAAAATTGCATCTCAAGACCTAAAATCTCCCCCCCCCCCTGTGCATTTGGTACCTGTGATCACTCTACAACAAAGCAACAATGAGACCACAGCTTTTCTTCAGCCGGAACTCACCAGAAATCAGTTCTGACACCTTCTCGGGTGGGTGCCATTGCCATTATAAGAGAACGAGGGAGGTGTTCATGGTGTGTTCCCGCACCTCTTTTTCAAGAAAAATAACACTGACTGAGACAATATTATTCCTAATTTCCTAAAGGCTGTGATTGAATAGAAGAAGAAGAAGAAGAAGAAGAAGAAGAAGAAGAAGAAGAAGAAGAAGAAGAAGAAGAAGAGGAGGAGGAGGAGGACGAGGAGGACGAGGAGGACGAGGAGGAGTTTGGATTTGATATCCTGTTTTATCACTACCCTAAGGAGTCTCAAAGCGGCTAACATTCTCCTTTCCCTTCCTCCCCCACAACAAACACTCTGTGAGGTGAGTGAGGCTGAGAGACTTCAAAGAAGTGTGACTAGCCAAAGGTCACCCAGCAGCTGCATGTGGAGGAGCGGGGAAGCGAACCCGGTTCACCAGATTACGAGACTACCACTCTTAACCACTACACCACATTGGCTCTCAATACATGTTAATGTAGAAATAAGCCCCACCGCGCATGCATAGGGATTGAGTTGCATGTGTTGCAAGACTGATCCTGGCACTAAAAACAAGCTCCACCATGCTTTTCAGGTTATGTCCCTTTTACAGCCTTCCTTGATACACTGCCATTGGCTGCACCCTATTGATTCACAGCAGGTGAGATGTTAGCTCTCCATGTCTATGTCTTCAGACAAATCTGTTCTTTGCAATGCTGCTGCTGTAATAACAGTGTTTATATCTTCTTTTGGAGGAGACCACATGCAGCCATAAGGCAGGAGGTGGGCAAGGAAGGGATAACAAAGAAAGTGTCTGCGGATCAAACTCAAATAGCCTTTGCCCTCCAGATATTGTTGGACTATGACTCCCATCAGCTGTAGCCAGCACAGCTGTGCTTGCTGAGGCTGATGGGAGTTGTAGTTCAACAATATCTGAAATGCACCAAGTCGGTGAAGGCTGACTACAACTTCCAAGTACTAGTGAGTCAAGAATGATTTGCCTTGTTTAAGACATGGGAATATTCATATCTCTGCTTGATGATTTAATCAAGGATCAAAGCAGATTTTGAGAAGAAGAGGAGGAGGAGGAGGAGTTTGGATTTGATATCCTGCTTTATCACTACCCGAAGGAATCTCAAAGCGGCTCACATTCTCCTTTCCCTTCCTCCCCCACAACAAACACTCTGTGAGGTGAGTGGGGCTGAGAGACTTCAAAGAAGTGTGACTGGCCCAAGGTCACCCAGCAGCTGCATGTGGAGGAGCGGAGACATGAACCCAGTTCCCCAGATTACGAGACTACCGCTCTTAACCACTACACCACGCTGGCAGAGAATGCTCTTTCTTTCTTTCTTTCTTTCTTTCTTTCTTTCTTTCTTTCTTTCTTTCCTTCTTTTTTTTTAAAAAAAAAGCAAAATAATGTGATGCGGGGAATGTAAATTAATGCTGGAAATATAGTTCTGTTAATTTTGGCAACAATTCTGGTATCAGTCAAAGTGATCCATCATTACACATCTGGAGCAGCTCATTATAAACTCCCATCTACTTGTCAGAAGTTTTCTATCAATCACTGCAAGATCCAGAATGGCAACCTCCTAATCCGAAGTTTGGGGGAACCCTTTGTATTCCATCTTTTCATTATTCTGACACCTGCATTCCTCATCAGCAAAAATATTGCCGATGTCCATTCAAATTCCTATAATATCAACTTTAAAAACAAAACACTGCAGATTGAAAAAGCTAATGGCTCTTCAATGAGCTGATAAGAACAAAAGGAAGTTACAAGCCCTTCATAATTGCAGGTGAGTTTTGGATTTCTCTTTTGGACTGCCAGAGCACATTATTTTGAAAACAGCCAATAGAAGCTGCTCCAGTGAGGTGGAGCAATTGTAGATTAAGTGCAGAGTTTTGTGCATAACTGTAGTAGCTCTTCCTGCTTGTCAGCTTATCAAGCATCTATCTTTCCTTTACGGAGGATGTTATGCTTGTAAAGGCTTCAGAGGCTTCATTTTTTGCTTTGAAAGCTGCATGACTCCCCACTGCCACCACGTGGAGACTGCTAGATGTTTACAACCTCCACTAATGTAAAGTAGATGAGACTATACAATGACCTTTCATGTGTTGCAAAAGACAAAGAGCCCAGTGGCACATTAAAGAGTTTATTGTGACATTAGGCTTCATAGACAAAGTAGAGTTGCCATATTTTGAAGAGCAAAAAAAGAGGACGCTATGATGACTCTCATTTTAAATACCTCTGCTATATGTAGCCTATAGAACGGTGATGGCCAAACTTGCCCCTCCAGCTGTTTGGGGACTACAACTCCCATCACCCCTAGCTAACAGGACCAGTGGTCAGGGATGATGGGAATTGTAGTCCCAAAACACCTGGAGGGCCAAGTTTGGCCATCACTGCTATAGAAGCTGTGATATATGGCTGAGGAGAGCAGGTGAAGAGAAGAGGAAAGCATGTCTTCAAACAACAGTTATGTCTATGCCTCATCCAGAAAGTATAGCCAGAGACATTTTGGCAAATTAAAAAAATCCACCTGGGCAGAAATTTTACTCCTGGAAAAGAGGACGTGTCCTGGGAAAAGAGGGCACATGGCAACCCTATAGGACCTATTTTATCCAATGAAACGAATCCAGTATGTCTGTATAGATATATGTAAGGGCTTACAGATCCTTCTGTTCATGGAATGGCTCCAGATCTAGAGGATGTTCCTGCTGGGATAAGTAGGGAGGCAATCTTTGCCAATTCCCCTCCCCGTTGCAGCCTTTGGGGCTAACTTCCAACCCTCTAGAGCTTGAGGCCAGATTGCAATGGGTCTCAATAATCAATCCCATCTATAATCTTGTCAAATGAAATCAGGAGACAACTCTGGCTCCCCATTCTCCCAGCATTTGCCCTCCCTAGCAACTTGCGGGGTGTAGGTGAGCTCCTGTCCTGGCAGTCTGGCATCTACAGCCCCACACAGACAACCAGGAACATCCTCATTTATTGATCTGACATCATCTTTGAAGCAGTAGCTCACAGAGTCAGTTAGGCAATTTTCTTTAAAAAGAAAGTCCCTGCATTGCTCAGTTAAAGAAGTAAAAATTAACTACTGACTGCTTTGAACTTTGTATCGATCCTTTAGGAGCTCGAGAAAGAAATGGCACATCTCGGATACATAGAAAGTACAAGACAGATGGTGAGAAGAATGTATAGACAGCTAAAAATAACAGAGCTCCCTTGAGTGGAGGCATAACAGAGGTGGAATACTTTTTCATCAAAGTGGCATTTGACAAATCACACTCGTCTTTTCCTTGTTCTGGTGACAACTGTGCGAGACAAATTCTAGTATGGATGATGCCTTGGCATAAGCTTTGTGAACTGGTAAAAGTCAGCACTGAGCTTACCATAAACTTCCGTTAGATGCAAGTAGCCTCTTTTTTCCAAACTCAGTAAAAAGAAGGAAGACAAATCACCCTGGTGAACCTCATCTCACAATACCAGCAGCCTCAGAGATTAGTATAATTATTCAGGCCAGATTTTAAACTGTAATGTGGACCTTTTCTTCTTCTTTGGCTATCACTCGTAGCTGAGTAAGATTGTCTTCCATAAACACAGTTTTCACAGTGGGTCCATAAGTGACTGTGGATGCCAATTCCACACGTCCTTTCACAGTGGGGACATTGGTTTCCGGGTAGGAGTTGGGCACAGTGTGGATTTGCCAAGCGTGATGTGTAAAAAATTTCGGAGACACCGTTGATGGAATCTTTCAAGGAGTTGGAGATGGCGTTTATAAGTGGTCCATGTTTCACAAGCATACAGCAAGGTTGGTAGTAAACAAGCATTTTGGTTTGGCTGCAAATGTCCTGGTCCTCAAACACTCTGCACTTCAATTGGAAGAAAGCTGCACTTGCAGAGCTCAGGCAATGCTGGATTTCGGCATCAGTGTTGGCCCTTGTGGTGAATGCTGGTGAATGTTTTCAGTCTCAGTTCCCATCAACCCAAATGAGAACGACCAATGCTGACAGTATTGCAGTCCTACAACATCTGGGGGACACCGGATTGGGAAAGATGGTGCTACCTGATTCCCCCTTCTAAAACAAAAACAAAACAAAACCCTGTGGTTTCCAGGGATTGAACATGGAGCACTGTGCATGCAAAGTCAAGTGAGATCAAACATTTTGGCCAGTTTGTTCTCAGCCAGTTACATGGTTGCCTGAGGTGAAATGAAGTCCTTCTGAAGATTTTCACCAAAATCTCTGTAGGTTTGGGGGCTGTTACAGCTCACAGCAGTGCACTCTGTGCCACTTCCCACCACCCACACGTATTGGACTCAATGGTGTAACGTTGGAAAATGTGGATCACTTCTCCTACCTAGGCAGCTATCTTTCCACAAAGGCTGACATTGATGTCAAAATCCAGCATTGCCTGAGCTCTGCAAGTGCAGCTTTCTCCTGATTGAAGTGCAGAGTGTTTGAGGACCAGGACATTTGCAGTGAAACCAAAATGCTTGTTAACAAAGCTATTCTACTACCAACTTTACTGTGTTCTTGTAAAACATGGACCACTTATAAACGCCATCTCCAACTCCTCGAAAGATTCCATCAACGGTGTCTCTGAAAAAATTTACACATCCCTTGGGAAGAAAGGTCAGTGTACTGGAAGAAGCAAAAAAATGTCAGTGTACTGGAAGAAGCAACCATCACCAGTGTTGAAGCAATGATTCTTCAACAACAACTTTGTTGGACTGGTCATGTTGTGCGGATGCCTGATTATTGTCTTCCAAAGCAACTACTCTACTCCAAACTTTAAAATGGAAAGCGTAGTGTTGGTGATCAGCAGAAAGGGTTTAAAGACTGTCTCAAGCCAAATATTTTAAAATGTAGTATAAACACCAACAATTGGGAAACACTTGCCTGCGAGCGCTCCAATTGGAGAACAGCCTTTACCAAAGGTGTCATGGGCTTTGAAGACACTCAAACTCAAAACACAAGGGAGAAACATGCTAATAATAATAATAACAGTAATAGTAATAATAATAAATTTTATTTATATCCCGCCCTCCCCAGCCACAACCGGGCTCAGGGCAGCTAACATCAAAATATAAATACATTAAAACATAAAATTCAAGAGGAAGGCATGCTTGGCAAATCCACACCATGATCAACTCCCACCCGGAAACCAATGCCCCACTGTGGAAGTACGTGTGGTTCCAGAATTGGCCTCCACAGTCACTTACGGACTCATTGTTAAAACCGTGTTTATGGAAGACAATCTTACTCGGCTACGAGGGATCGCCAAAGAAGATGATGTAATGTTACATCACATCACTCTTGTGGCATCCTTGTTTTTAAAGTAAACTAGAGAAGGTGAGCTAGGGACGCAGGTGGCGCTGTGGGTTAAAGCCTCAGCGCCTAGGACTTGCCGATCGAAAGGTCGGCGGTTCGAATCCCCGCGGCGGGGTGCGCGCCCGTTGCTCGGTCCCAGCGCCTGCCAACCTAGCAGTTCGAAAGCACCCCCGGGTGCAAGTAGATAAATAGGGACCGCTTACTAGCGGGAAGGTAAACGGCGTTTCCGTGTGCGGCTCTGGCTCGCCAGAGCAGCGATGTCACGCTGGCCACGTGACCCGGAAGTGTCTCCGGACAGCGCTGGCCCCTGGCCTCTTGAGTGAGATGGGCGCACAACCCTAGAGTCTGGCAAGACTGGCCCGTACGGGCAGGGGTACCTTTACCTTTACCTTTAGAGAAGGTGAGATGGAAAACCTTCATCCATCCCATATGGTTAAGTGAAGCAGCAGTCCCCAGCCCCGCAAAGTTATTGAAGGAAAATTTTTCCCATTCAAGAAACTCCCAAAGCACTGTGCCCTGTGTTATATTTTCAGGAAAGCTGTGCAAGGATTTCAGCCCAGCACAACTGCAAAGTAGATACCCAAACAATGAGCTACCACCCCATCCCACTGCTTGGTTCACCACACATTTTCACCAATACTTTTTCTGGCTAGGCCTACCCAGTGCAATTTTTCTAGAAAAAGATGTGCTGGAGCTCACCCTGAACTTCTCCCTTGATCTCTTAGAATGGCAATGGCACCCACCTGAGAGGTGCCGGAACTAAGCTCCTGTGAGCTCCAGCCCCTGAGCCTAGCTATCTCTTTTATCAATTCTGCCTTCTCACTTTGGGAAATGAAAAGTATAATAAAGCAACATTCCCAACCGACCATATGGAATACAGCTTTTGAAAAATTCATAACTAGCGCTTGTTTACACACATATATTTTTCTTTGGAACAATTTCCAGCTTTTGCTAAGCAAGGCTCTTTTCTCCATTTAAATTTTGTTGTGTTGTATTGCATTAAATAATATCTGTTTTCAAATTTAATTTTTTGAAATCCCCCCATCAGTGACCCTTGGGGTAACAAGAGCCTTGCTGGCGCTGAAATTTCCTGCAACCTAGTCTTTTCTGTGGATCGATGTTATTTTCCGACCAATACCGTCCATCCCTAAAATACCCATCACACTATGATAAAGTCTGTCCTTTAAGGAGAACCACTGCAGGGATCCTTCAGAAATTGTCAAGCTTCATTCCCTCAGGTGGAATTACCATGCCTGCAAATTGTATTCAATTCTGGCAGAAAACAGAAATACTTCCTTTCCTTCCCTTCCCTTTGTTCCCTGCACAAAACGCCTTTCATGGGGACACCTATGCCTGCAAATTTCATCCATTTCTGTGAGCTGGAAAAATGTATAGCCGTTTTCAGATTCCCCATTATTGTGAATCGGGAGGAAGGGAGAAAACAGAGCTTAATTTTTTAGCAGGTCTAAGTCAATCCAGACTAATGAGTCAAAGACAACAGAGAGGCTCTGAAGTATATTGAGCTGCTTCTATCTAAATATCTGGTAGGTACAGCCTTGCCAACATATGCTTTTAATAAAAAGAAGGCAAGAGAGACTGAATTTCAAGTTCAGTTTGATTTTGCAAACTGTTTCTTTCCTTTAATTGTGAAATGCAAAACTGGATTCAGTTATGCCAGGCTTCCTACAGCCAGGAAGCTGACAGTTCTGCTATCTACAAGTTGAGGGCCTATCAAAGAAAATTTAACATCTGGTCACAGCTATCAACATTTCCCCCTTTTTAAGGGAAATTCCCTTATTCTGAATAGGATTCCTCACAAGAAAAGGGGAAAGTTGACAGCTATGCATCTGATGCTGAGAGGGTAGAAGGAATTTCATACACTCCAACATTTCTCTGAAGAAAATAGGGATGTCCTATTCCATTATTATTATTATTATTATTATTATTATTATTATTACCCTACCCATCTGACTGGGTTGGCAACAGCCACTCCAGGTGGCTTCCAACGTATATAAAAACATAATGAAACATTAAACATTAAAAACTTCCCTATACAGGGCGGCTTTCAGATGTCTTCTGAAGGTTGTACAGTTACTTATCTCCTTGGCTCGGAGGCCACATAACTCCATACCCTCCAACATTTCTCCGGTGAAAATAGGAATGTCCTAAGGAAAAGTGGGACATTCCAGGATCTGTCCCTGGAAAATAGGTACACTTGGAGGGTTCGAAGTTGCGCCCACCTTGTGGCAGGTTGTGCAACTGGTTGCAAAACACTCAGGGGCCTCCAGCAGGGTGAGGAAGTGAGGTTTTTTCTTCCCCCTAAAAGTGACATTCATTTCAAAATCCACTTTAGAGTTTAGAAGGAATTGTTCCAGCCATACCTTATCTGTGACTTGCAAATTGAGTGTCTGTGGTTGCTCAGGAGAACTGAGGCATGGGCTGGGCAAGGCAGAGCGGCAAACGGACTTTTGGGGAGAAAGGTCGAAAACATTCGTGGCTTTAAGCAGCGTCGACGACCCCTGAAACAGGAAACGCAGCAGCTGCTCTGAAGGCTGCCTTGTGAACGAAGTTCTTTGATGTGTCTCACAGCGAAGTCCACATTTCAGGAGTTTGACATCTTGAGAGTGAACTGTATTTGAGATTAGACTTGCAAATCTCGGAGTACAAAGTGTCAGTCTAGTGATGTTAAAACAGCCACTTAGAATAACTCACACAGTAACTGTAGTGTATTATAGGGAAAGATCATGAATATGCAATCAGAAAACAGTTTGGGAGCCTGATCACCATTTCTGTCAATTACTGCAGTCAGTTCCTCTGATGTTGCCTTGTCATTTTGACAGTGATTATACCTTTACATGATGTATTGCAGATATTACGCTTCAGTTGTTTACAAATAGAACTGTATCTTACACTTTCACTATGGGAGTAGGACGTTTTAAGTAAGGAAAACATTCCTCGTAATAATGCTTCCACTTAATTCAGTCACGCATGAAGGCAAGAGAATGGCAAACAAGGAAGTCAGCCTCTGCCACAACTTATGACAATAAATCTGTCCCCATAATACCATTTTATAACTTATAAATACCAAGCTGTGAAGCCTCACGGTCAAGTGCATACCCTCCAACATTTCTCTGATAAAAATAGGGATGTTCTATTCAATAATAAGAAGGGACGCGGGTGGCGCTGTGGGTTAAACCACAGAGCCTAGGACTTGCCGATCAGGAGGTAGGTGGTTTGAATCCCGACGATGGGGTGAGCTCCTGTTGCTCAGTCCCTGCTCCTGCCAACCTAGCAGTTCAAAAGCACGTCAAAGTGCAAGTAGATAAATAGGTACCGCTCCGGCGGGAAGGTAAACGGCGTTTCCGTGCGCTGCTCTGGTTCACCAGAAGCGGCTTAGTCATGCTGGCCACATGACCCGGAAGCTGTACACCAGCTCCCTCGGCCAGTAAAGCGAGATGAGCACTGCAACCCCAGAGTCGGCCACGACTGGACCAGAGGTAGCTTTACCTTTACCTTTACCATACCCTCCAACATTTCTCTGGTGTAAATATGGACATCCTAAGGAGAAGCGGGACATTCTGGGACCAAATCAGAAACCGTGATGGCGTCTATAAATTCAGAACTGCCCATGGAAAATAGGGACATTTGGAGGTTATGCTTTTCATTGTAACCCACATTGGGATCTCTGGTGAAGGACAGGTAACAAATGGAAATAATAATAAACGTTTCAGAACAGCAATAAAAGAGGCCCCCGTGCACAGCACATTTTGAAACTAAGATTCTAAATGCAGTGACTAGGGAGCAAACTCTGTTAAACAGAATCGGACGTTTCCCTGAATATAGAATTACACCATTAGCCTTACGACAGCTTGTGGTGATCAAGGAGGGCTTGGTATGAGAAAATGGATTAAATCTTAAGGAAGGAAGGAAGGAAGGAAGGAAGGAAGGAAGGAAGGAAGGAAGGAAGGAAGGAAGACGTGTGGTACGAAAGGGAGGGATTTATAGGGAACAAGGATATGTCCAAGAAGAAAATGGCGCCATTAATTCCTGCTGCACCTAAACCTATTTCTTCTTATTCAGCACTGGACAGAGTCCTTTGCAGAAAGAGGTTGTTGCAAGTATATTTAAGGACCCGTCACAGTGAAGCTAGAAAACAAAAAAACAAGCCCCTTCAACACCCTGATGCTGCAGTTGTTAATTCATGGACTGTTTATCTTCTTGTTTACTCTCCAACAAAATGATTGCTGTTTAATTATACTACAAATAGGTTCTGCCAGCCTGTCGTACAGCAGATGTTATTTACTCCCCGAACAACTCTCATAAGACCGATGCTGCACATCTAACAAATCAAAATGTAGTAGATCAAGCCGCATTCGCAGGCAACAATTCTAGCTGTCGAGCGCCTGCTTTCAACTATCATAAACTTATCATCACCTTTGATGGTGTTCAGTCAGACTGGGCTCATTAATGAGGTGGAGGGTGGGGTGCGAAGCTGTGCTGACGTTGGATCGAACCCAGGACTGTGTAAAGCAAGAGTGGGGAGTGAGAGATTCAGCTTTGAGATTGAAAAGGGATGTGGAGAGAGAGGTGCTGAGTTCCGATCGACATTGGGGGGGAGAGTGACTCATTGTGTGCATGTGATGTCACATGTCCAACACACGTGTGCCGTCATGTGCATTGGGAGGCTGCAAGGCCGGTGCGGCACTCTGCCACTGCAGGGAGGCCCAACAGAGCCACCACCACCTCATGGAGGCCCAGTGCGACCCAGCCCCTCAAGATTGGCGGGGCCTCAGGCCCTTCCCCACATACTTCAGGGGGTGCTCCCTCCCTTTGTCCATGGATAAGCAGAACAAAGCAAAAATTGTCTCTTGCCATTTAAAGAGATTTTAATAATCACAACAAAGAGTCCATTCTCAGAGTAAAGGTGCTACCAATTAAGGTTTCCACCTACTTCCCCCCGAATCACTTCCTCGTCTTGCAGCCAGATCTCACAACCCCTGTGCCTTCTGTGCAGCTACCTTATCTAATCTCTGTGACCTTGGACTGATCGGCTTGGCTCTTTCTAGCAAAACGGAGTATGTTAACTCTCTCCCGGTTCTTCTTCTCCTAGCTGTTCACCACCCAGTTCTTCCCAACTTTTGTCTTCTGAACTATGCCCAATGTGCAAATTAGAATTTAGTAATCTACCATTTTTGGTCCTTCCTGAATGCTCAGATACAGTTCCCAGTTCAAATAAAGGGGAACGTATTTGCAATAAAGGCCACATGCACACACAAACACACACACATATGTATATACTTTGTTACTGCAGTTGTTGTTGTTATTTTAAGATTAATGCAGAAATGGGATGGAGGGGCCTTATGGATGAACACTTGCAAAAGTGACTTGGATTTAACTCCAGCCCAAACAGAGGCAAGCCACACACAAAATGCTAGGAAAATGTGATTTACAGATGCAGTTCAGTCTGTGCTTTGAGTACACGACATACTTCGTGGAAGGTAACCCTTTTTTCCAAATTGTTTCCTGGACATTGCTTGTCTCCGACAGAGGCCATGTATTTACCCCTTTTGTTGAATCCATGGTTGAGCTGGCCCAGGGCAAAGTGCTCCTTGATTGGTCCTTTTCGTTGGTAGGCATGACAGGCTTTCCTGGTGATCATTAGCTGCCCTCCAAATAGCACCGAGCAACTGAGTTCAGCTACTGTTTAAATTTCTCACAATGCCCTTGAGTGATGCTCTGCAGAAGACATTGTGTATATTCATTAACACAAGCCATTTCCCCCTTATATAACACATTTTCACTAATGAAAGCTGTTGTGCCCTTTTCACTAATATACACATTTTAAGTATCCACTCTTGGGTTGAAAACTGCACCACAAAACTGGGAGAACTGCAAATTTTGAGGCGAGGGCTGAGTTTTGGATTGCATATTACTTCTAAAGGTGCAAATTTGATTGTTGTTTAGTCGTTTAGTCATGTCCGACTCTTCATGACCCCATGGACTAGAGCACACCAGGCACTTCTGTCTTCCACTGTCTTCCACCCCTCCCGCAGTTTGGCCAAACTCATGTTTGTAGCTTCGAGAACACTGGGCTAGTCACACTTCTTGAAGTCTCTCAGCCTCACTCACCTCACAGAGTGTTTGTTGTGGGGAAGGAAGGGAAAGGAGAATGTTAGCCGCTTTGAGACTCCTTCGGGTAGTGATAAAGCGGGGTATCAAATCCAAACTCTTCTTCTTCTTCCAACCATCTCGTCCTCTGTTGTCCACTTCTCTTTGTGCTCCTTTATGGATCATTGCCTTGTGGCAAAAGGGGTGGAATAACTCAGAGAAGCTATGAGCTATGCCGTGCAGGGCCACCCAAGATGGACAGGTCATAGTGGAGAACATGATCCACTTGGAGCAGGAATCGGCAAGCCACTCCAGTATCCATGCCAAGAAAACTCCATGGGCAAAAACAACAGGCGAATTTGATACATTCTCATTAAAATGCAAACCAAACAAATTTTTCCACCTGACCCAGCTCTGCATCCATCCCTCTACCCACTGCTTTAGGTACAATGGGGCACATTTGGTTTAAAGAAGATTTGTCTGGCAATATGACACATAGGTTGGGCTCTCCTATAAGGGAGGCAACACACTTCTGCGTTAGCAACAAGGCTGCTTCAAAAGAATCGAATTCGCTGGGGTGGGGCAGGGTGGGGCTGATTAATTTCTAGTTCAAACTAATTGGGATTAAATTAGCTTTAATTAATTATTTTCAGGGGGAAAACAAATTAGCTCTGTTAATGATTGCACTTAATGCAATGATACCATCTCTTTGTCATTGACCACCCGCATGCCAGCAATTCGCCAGGACTGGGCTGAACGCCGGACAAGGTCAATTGTACTGAATCATATCAGCTCATCTAATGGAATGTTTGGCTTCAATAGCCACACAAGGATCTTATAAAGCGATATCTAGGCCAAGGAAGGCCCTCTGAGTTTCCTTTTTTTTTTCCCCCTCTTTTTTTTTAAAAAAAGAGAGCTTCGTTATATTGAAGTCCGCAACATGCCCTTTGCCATAACATTGACAAGATAATGAAGTTTAAAGCCGAATTGCTCTGACGAGCTCCTTCTTCCCTAATGCATGCAAGCCCTAAAATCAGAGCAGCTCTTTTGAAGTCTGTGGAGTTCAACTAGATCAGCATTTCTGACTGATTAGTCTGCAGTAGCTTTCCCACTAAGGCGTGGGATATAAGTTGGGGGAGAAACAGAGAACTGCGTGCTCATGCTTTCTCGCTTTACATCCTGAATGCTCTCCCCAGACTTCCTTTTTCCTGCTAACCTGAAGAGGTGCAGCAGTTTTCTAGAGCTCAGCAACTGATTGAAGCATCTTGTTTGCTCTGCCCGCCCCGCCCCGCCCCCCGGCAGAGCTTTGCTGTGGCCAGGGGAGCCAAACTGAGAGCTAATGTTTGGGGAAAGAGAGGGAAACAGAATTGAGGCTGAGAGTGAAGAGGCTGAGCCCTGAACAGTGTCAGGTGTGAGCAGGGCCGGATTTAGGTTTGATGAGGCCCTAAGCTACTGAAGGTAATGGGGCCCTCTATATGTCTAGCGGTCCTTTGTCAACTACAAATTGTCGCTGTTTTTTGTGTTGAATATATGCTATATGGTAATTTATGGACCTAATAGGTATCTAAAGCCATTTGCACATGCAGAATGCAGGCACCTTATACAGTGGTACCTCGGGTTACATACGCTTCAGGTTACATACGCTTCAGGTTACAGACTCCGCTTCAGGTTGCAGACTCCGCTAACCCAGAAATATTACCTCAGGTTAAGAACTTTGCTTCAGGATAAGAACAGAAATTGTGCTCCGGTGGCGCGGCAGCAGCAGGAGGCCCCATTAGCTAAAGTGGTGCTTCAGGTTAAGAACAGACCTCCGGAATGAATTAAGTACTTAACCCGAGGTACCACTGTATATAGAAATGAGCAAACCAGTGATATTTTAGGAAGCAGGCTAGCAGGCGGGGCCCACGACTTACATCCTAGGAGCCTACACAACACAAAACACTGTTGCAGTATGTAGGTTTTATTTTATTTGTATTTTATCTTATCTTATATGTACATCCAGTTGTTTTTTTCCTTTAATTTTTTTGGGGCCCCCAAGAGAGTGGGGCCCTAAGCTATAGCTTGTTTAGTTTTTACATAAATCCGGCACTGGGTTTGGGGCAGGCAGGACTTTTTTTCAGCTGGAACTCATGGGAACTCCGTTCCAGCACCTCTCAGGTGGGCACCATTGCCATTATAAGAGAAGAAGGGAGGAGTTCGTGGTGAGTTCCGGCACCTCCTTTTCTAGAAAAATAGCCCTGGGCACAGGGATCCCGATGTGATTACAAATCGGGGTGGGGACCTGTTGGCCTCCAAATGTGGCTGGACTACAGATCTCTCTCCCTGTTACAGAACTTTGCATGAGCTGGGAATGCCCTGTGAAACTTTGAAACTTTGAAGAGGTGTCCAAAGAATCGAGAATTTACAACAGAGAGTGCTCAAAGCCCGACATTCCCAGTGGTGTTTGCCATTTCTGTACCTATCCATGAAATGTAAATAAATGTCCCCAAGGCTCAGACTTCACTGGAATTCTTGGTGTATGTCAAGCAAGTGATTCTATAAATGCGCAGAGAAGGAGTGAATACTCAGACAGTGGCAGAGTTGAATGCTCGGGCACCGGGAGGGGGCATGGCTGGCGCATGTCCCAGGGGGCGTGACAGACATTCGGGGGCATGGCTCGCCACCTGCAGGGGTGTGACCTGTGTCCTGGGGGCGTGGCTCATCGCCCGAAGGGCCTGGCGCCTGGCACAGTTGGGGGTGCGTGGCGCACGTCTGGGGGGGCAGCCGCGATGGTAACCCCCTCCCCGATGGTGCCGGGGGGGCAGTGCGCTACCCCCACCCCCATTCCTCTGCCAGTGTACTCAGACTATAACAATCTCCTGTCAGTACCTCATCTGACAAATCCCAAAGTTAGGAAGGGATTAATCCGTAAATGCCAGGGCACTCTCAGTTTTGGTAAATGGGCAGTGTCCTGTGGAGTGCCAGCTTGATACTGTTTCTGGGGGGTTCTCCTCAGAAACATAGGCACCTGTCCACTTACTAAATATTATTGCTTAAAAAAATGTATCTGATTCTATCACAGCTGTGAGAAATTGCCGGCTTTCTCTTCACGGTTCTTACCTCACCTTTCCTTCATGGAGCTTGGGTGGGGGGAATATTTGGCTCTTCCCCTCCCCATTTTACCCTCCCAACAACTCTGTGAGGTAGGTCAGGCTGAGAGAAAGTGACTGGCACAAGGTTGCCTGTTGAGTTTTTTTGACCAAGTATGGATTGGTACCCTGGTCTCCCAGGTCATTGTCTGACATTCTAACCACAAAACCTTCTGGCTTCCCTTTTGCTGTTAAAATCAGACCTTCCACCATATATTCTCCACAGAATTTGGCACATCCTTTGAAAATAAAGTATTTGAGTCTTCCACCATCACCTGGGGTTTGATCCTCCGTGCGCCAGAGCTCTATATCATGCACCTCTCAGAAAACCTAAGATGAAGAATTAAGGAAACGTTTTTTTCCAAAGCCCAGTCTCCCATTCCTGCAGATAAGCATGAATCACAGTTGCAACTAATTACTTGATTTGCATTTGTGGTTAAGTAATTAGCAGCATAAATTTCTGAGTTTGCATTCCCATCTCGTGTTCAACCTCAGGATGCAATAAAATAACAACACAAGGCCGGCGTTTGCGAAGGTTGAAGTATCTTTCATTACTCTGAGATTTTGGTGTTCAAAGCAACAGGGGGTGACCAATGATCGCAAGATAAAGTGACAACAGGTGCTTCAACTGAGAACAGCTGGCAGATGTATAAAGGGGAACAGTGTAATAATAATAATAATAATAATAATAATAATAATAATTAATTTATTTATTTATTTATTTATTTATTTATTTATTTATTTATTTATACCCCGCCCATCTGACTGGGTTTCCCCAGCCACTCTGGGCGGCTCCCAACAGAATATTAATAACAATAACAAAAAAGTGATAAAACATCAAACATTAAAAACTTCCCTAAACAGGGGTGCCTTCAGATGTCTTCTAAAAGTCAGATAACTGTTTACAGTCATACTTCATGTTGCGTTAGGTTCATGTTGCGTCTTTTCGGCTTGTGAACGCAGCAAACCCGGAAGTGTATACTTCCAGGTTTTGCCACGCTTGTGTGCGCAGAAGCGTTCTGTGCACTTCGCACATGCATAGAAGTGCTCTATCACGCCACACATGTGCGCAGAAGCGGAACTCTAGTTACGGACTTTTTAGGGTGTGAACGGCACCCCGGAACGGATCGAGTCCGTCACTAGCGGTACCACTGCATTTCCTTGACATCTGATGGGAGGGCATTCCACAGGGCGTGCACCACTACCGAGAAGGCCCTCTGCCTGGTTCCCTGTAACCTCACTTCTCGCAGGGAAGGAACCACCAGAAGGCCCTCGGAGGAGGACCTCAGTGTCCAGGCTGAACAACGGGGGTGGAGATGCTTTTTCAGGTATACTGGGCTGAGGCCAGTGAAATGGTTATGATGACACAAGTGCCCATAAAACTATAGGGAAGGCAAAGGACACTCCTGCAACTGCAGACCCTCCAAGTGTCCCGATTTCCCAGGGACAGTCCTGGAATTGTGAAAGCCGCCTTGGCTTCTGATTTGATCCTGAAATGCCCCTGCCAGTGCTGCTGCTACCGAGCTCTGGGATATGGTTACCAGATTTTTTTCAATGAATCCGTGGACTTTTTTTTGGGGGGGGGGGAGCTGAGTAGCAACAGGGAGTCAGTAGTGGGGATGGTGAGGCAAAAGACCCTGAGCCCAAGCACACATGCATATTGTATAAAGGTGCAAAGCCCTTCTTTCACACCCTGTGAAACATAAAAGCGCAGAGTTGTTTTTTTAAAAACTGGGCAACGGCTGGCCACCTGCGACTCCCAAGCCTCCCCAGATCAGTCAAAACAAAGGGGGAAGGGGGCAGGAGATCTGTACCACCAGACATCCCCGGCAGCAGCAGTCAACAGCCTGGAGCCAGCCTAGTAGCTTCAGAAGCTGCTCACAGTCATGGAACCCGCCATTTTTTCCTTTCCGGAAGTCCCCTTATGATCTGTTGCGCACAAGACACATCATATGGGGACTTCTGGAGAGGAAAAAGGCCAGGTGCCACGGCAGTGAGCAGCTCCTGAAGCCAGCCAGAGCCAACTGCACTACCAGGCTGGCTCTGGGCCGCTGAGGCTGCCGCTGCCACGTTTCCTGGGGACAGATTTGCAAATCTGGGGACTTTCCGGGGACGGAATTAGTCCGGGGACAGATTTGCAAATCCTGGGACATCTGGTAACCCTACTGTGGGAGGAAGATGAGCAAGCACTTTTCCCGAGCGATGGCGGCGGTGGCAGTGGCAGCTGTGAAGAAGCATCCCATGGCCTCACTACAGCCTCTCCATGGCCACCGTTGATGGCCTCCTCCCTTGGGCAGCTCATAGTGGCTGCAGGAGGAGAGGCTGAGGCTGCAGAGGCCCAGCCCTGGAGGACATGCCAGCTCTGAGGGGCAGGCTGAGGGCAGCGTTGCCCTAGGCAGGAGGAAAGGGGGAACAGAGTGGAGCACAAGGTGTCTTGACTTTTTTTTTTTAATGCTTTGTGCATCCGCATCTAATCTTGCCCCTTCCTAAAATTAAGTGATTGGTGTGTGTTTTTCTTTTGGTGGCACCCAACTTTTGTAACACTATGAACATCCCATTGGGTTCAGTGAAGTAAGCGGGAATAGGATTGGAAACTCAGTAACTGAAAAAGAGAGAGGGGGTTCTTATTTATATACCTTAAAAATTCTGGAAAAAAATATATGATCCTCTGAGAGACTCAAGTTCCCATAACATTCCAGTTATAATCGGGAGGGTTGTTTACACACTAGGACATGGGTAGACAAACAAAGGCCCAGGGGCCGGATCCAGCCCAATTGCCATCTAAATGTGGCCCATGGACAGTCCGGGAATCAGCATGTTTTTACATGAGTAGAATGTGTCCTTTTCTTTAAAATGCATCTCTGGGTTATTTGTGGGGCATAGGAATTCATTCATTCCCCCCCCAAAAAAAATATATAGTCCGGCCCTCACAAGTTCTGAGGGACAGTGGACTGGCCCCCTGCTGAAAAAGTTTGCTGACCCCTGCACTAGATTCTTCTGGTGCTACAGAAGCATTGTCTTTCTGCAGTCAACTAGAAGCAAGATTAAAGCAGTTGTTCCACTTGCATAGCCCTATATTTGTGTTTTATGTTAGTATATTATTTTACAGTGGTACCTCGGGTTACATATGCTTCAGGTTACATACGCTTCAGGTTGCAGACTCCGCTAACCCAGAAATAGTACCTCAGGTTAAGAACTTTGCTTCAGGATGAGAACAGCAATCGTGCTCCGGCGGCGCGGTGGCAGCGGGAGGCCCCATTAGCTAAAGTGGTGCTTCAGGTTAAGAACAGTTTCAGGTTAAGAACGGACCTCCAGAATGAATTAAGTACTTAACCCGAGGTACCACTGTATACGGTAAAAGGAAAAAGGAAAACAAAACCCCATGTTATCCAGAAATGGTGATTCCCTTCACTATCCTTGTAGAATGTTTGCTCAGAAGCAAATCCAATTCAGCAATTACCTCTGCAATGTTCAGTAGGCATCTCCTTTTAGTTTTTATTGCTTTCTGCTGAGCACAGCAACATTTATATAGGCTTTCCGGTTTTTTACCCTGCCTTTCTACAAAGAGTACCCAAGGTGGCTAGCAACAGTAATAAGAATAAAGAATATGTGTTTTAAATGTCTGAGGAAGGGAAGTACAATCCTAGGCATGTCAAGTCGGACGTCAGACACATTAAGTTCAATTGGACTCTGTCCCGGGTACGTGGGTACAAGCTTGCAGCCAAAAAAGGCAAAACTGTGGCTATATACGGGACGCGGGTGGCGCTGTGGTCTAAATCACAGAGCCTAGGGCTTGCCGATCAGAAGGTTGGTGGTTTGAATCCCCGCGACGGGATGAGCTTCCATTGCCCGGTCCCTGCTCCTGCCAACTTAGCAGTTCGAATGCACGTCAAAGTGCAAGTAGATAAATAGGTACCGCTCCGGCAGGAAGGTAAACGACGTTTCCGTGCACTGCTCTGGTTCGCAAGAAGCAGCTTAGTCATGCTGGCCACATGACCCGGAAGCTGTACACCGGCTCCCTCGGCCAATAAAGCGAGATGAGCGCCACAACCCCAGAGTCGTCCGTGACTGGACCTAACGGTCAGGGGTCCCTTTACCTTACATGGCTATTTCTCTAGAAAAAGAGGTGATGGAATTCACCATTAACACCTCCCTTGTTCTCTTGTAGCAATGGCTTCCACCTGAGAGGTGCTGGAACTGAGTTCTGGCGAGTTCCAGCTGAAAAAAACCCCTGGGGAAAACCATTATCCAGGGCTGGATCTACACACAGGGGGGAAAAACCCACTATAAAGTCAGAAATTAAATCGTTATAACGAAAGGAAAAAAACGCTATGTAAAAATAGCATAGAATTTTTCTTTGCTCTCTAGCACCATCTACTGTTGCAGGTTTATAACGCAATCAAAATGATGTTTTTTGACTGTAGTTGAGTCCCAGGAATGTTCTTCCAGGAGGGGGGTTCTGTGGTGCAATTTCACATGGTTCCATTGAGGAGGTTGGAGTTTAAAATAGCACCCTTGGTCACTGACAGGTACAGCAAATAATAAGCAGATTTTATTGAGCATAAGCAGTTTCACAGATGGCAAAGTCCTGTGTTAGTCAAGGGCATTGTGCATTTTGTCAGGTTTAGCCAAGCTGCACAGCTATTGACGGAAGCCTTCCCCAAGGCTAATCTGGATCCATTTCTAGATTTAGTGGTCCACTGATTTCATGGACACTTGTGTTAAAACCAGCTTACAAAGTGATCAGGGCAATTGATCTAGGCATTTGTCTGAGCTCATCAGAAATTAACCAAAGGGTAGTGAAGCTGTTAATGGGCACAAGACTTCAGCCCCTTTCCAAGTAATTGAATACTTTTCTGAACGTTCGGTGATTGTTCAAAACAGGTAGCAAAGACATGATTCCCTGCCCTCATTGTATCAATCAATCAAACAAGACAATAGAATCCCATTCACTACCAAGAAATAATGAGTTGCTTGTATTCAGGAGTTTTGGTGTGACAAATGGCCAAAGCGTCGCTATATGGGGAGAAGAAATGGCAGCAACACATTCCGATGCTAACAAATTGGGAGGAAAGACAAGATTAAGTGTGCTACCGAATAAAACAACACAAAGTTTCCTGATAGCATTAGGAACTTAATAGGTCTGTGCATGACCCAACAACCTCCAATCCAATCCAAGGATCGATGAGGAACTTTGAATAAGCCCTGTTCCTACCCACAGTCTGGGGCCAATCAAACCCAGATTCCAAGTAAATTCAGTTTAAGTAAGACTTTAAACCAGGGGTCAGAAAACTTTTTCAGGAGGGGGCCGGTCCACTGTCCCTTAGACCTTGTGAGGGGCTGGACCCACCCCCTCCCGAAAGCAGTCCCTCTCCCAAAAGGACACCCCCTCCCTAAAGGACACCACCGCCACTGCCACTCACGCTGCCAACGCCACCTTGTCTTCGGCAACGTCGTCGTCCTCTGCCTCAACCAGGGGTCCGTGGGGCGCAGAGCCCATGTCGCTGTCCTGGGCAGTGGAGACAGCCTCCCTGCCACCGTTGCTTCCTTCCACTCAGCTCTTGGCCATATGTGGCCGCCTCAGCGGGAAGGGGCGTCGCCCAGAGGCATCTGTGGCTTTGGATTGGCTGCAGTTTACCTTCCTACAGTACCTATTTATCTACTTGCGTTGGTGTGCTTTCGAACTGCTAGGTTGGCAGGAGCTGGGACAGAGCAACGGGAGCTCACCCCGTCATGGGAATTCGAACCACCAACCTTCTGCTTGGCAAGCTCAAGAGGCTCAGTGGTTTAGACCACAGCACCAGCCGCGTCCCTCAACAGGGAGGAAGTGGTTAATTACTAAGGCAAAGTCTTAGTTTAAGTCCTGATGAGAACACAAGCGTGACCACACTGCCAAGGCCACTATACGCATTGAAGAGGTGTCGGTGGCATCCTGCAGGCAACACACAAGCACACTGTACTCAGAAAACTTCGCGCTTAGCTCCAGGTAATAACCAGGCAAAAATTCCCAGGAATGGATTCCAAAATAGCATAGCACGTTCAAGGAATATATATCAGTACAATAGTGCACAGTATTAAAAGCAGTCTAAAACAACTTAAGCAAGCAAAAGTGAGTCTTTAAAAATATACATCTCTAGTGTCAAAAGCATCCAAAGGAAGACTGTCAACAAAATGTTGCACTCTGTCCTAACCATCTAACAGGAAAGACCCTGTTCAGCCAGTTGTAACCTCCTCCCAGATACTATAATAGGTAAAGGTAAAGGACCCCTGGACCCCATAGTCAAAGGCAACTATGGGATTGCGGTGCTTATCAGGTGCTTTCAGGCTGAGGGAGCCAGTGTTTGTCCACAGACAGTTTTCCAGGTTATGTGGCCAGCATGACTAAACGACTTCTGGTGCAACAGGACACCGTGACGGCAACCAGAGCGCACAGAAACACTGTTTACCTTCTCGCTGCAGCAGTACCTATTTATCTACTTGCACTGATGTGTTTTCAGACTGCTAGGTTGGCAGGAGCTGGGACTGAGCAACGGGAGCTCACCCCATTGTGGGGATTAGAACCGCCAACCTTCTGATCGGCAAGCCCAAGAGGCTCAGTGGTTTAGACCACAGCACCACCCATGTGAGGAGAAAATAAGTGAAGCACATTCACGTATGGGTCAGTCCATGAAGATATGAAACTGAATCATGAATTTAATCAGCAGTCATCACAGAAGATGGAGAAACCATGTTGGAATATGGGAAATGCAGACATGAACAGCTGCCCAAGTCACCTCATGCATTCAGCCACATCATAGTTAGGGATGGTCAGGATTATTAGTGTGGGTAGAAAAAAGGTTGTGCCCCTAATTGCCTGTTAGCAAAGTTGAGTTCATATATTCTCACATACCAAACTGCTATTTGTAAGAATTATTTCAATGAAGTCTTAAAACAGAGATGGAGCGCTATAATGATTTTGATGAAAGTGGTCTCAAAATTATACAGCTGCTTGAATAAGCCGGGTCCTGTGTGATTATCAACTCTTCTAGCCATTAAAAAAAAAAAATCCCACTGCAGTTATGTAGGTCCATTTTCCACAAGAGCTGTCCTAAGAGTCGAAGAAGCTGCAAAGCAGTAACAGAGAAAATTGCATGGTTTCCACTTCACCAACCCCAGAGATGGAAGCTAAATATTATTTTTGTGTATAGTCATGTATAAACTTGTAATCGCAGAAACGTATTCTGCCCAAATATTGCTATGCCTTTGTGTTAATCTTATCTGAAGCGCCCATCTTTAAATGCTAGGAAGTTGTTGACTCTCGCTGAAGGGGGGAAAAAATAGAGACATCTAAGAACATTTTGGTAAACACTTCCCTGAGCAATGATGGCAGGCTGCTTCATTCCTGCTGGTATTCTTGCCGATGCTACTTTGGAGTAGGAATGGGGAATGCAGCCCATAGGTAAAGGTAAAGGACCCCTGGGCAGTTAAGTCCAGTCAAAGGCAACTATGGGGTTGCGGTGCTCATCTCACTTTCAGACCGAGGGAGATGGCGTTTGTCCACAGACAGCTTTCTGGGTCATGTGGCCAGCAGAACTAAGCCACTTCTGGTGCAATGGGACACCGTGACAGAAACCAGAGCGCACAGAAACACTGTTTACCTTCTCACCGCAGTGGTACCTATTTATCTACTTGCACTGGTGTGCTTTCAGACTGCTAGGTTGGCAGGAGCTGGGACAGAGCAATGGGAGCTCACCCCATCGTGGGGATTTGAACCGCGACCTTCTGATCGACAAGCCCAAGAGGCTCAGTGGGCGGATAATCATGTTGCATAGATGCGACATAGATTAGGGGGCAAACTGCCTATTCCACTGTGAAGGAAAAAGACTTTGATGCAATAGACTGTTTGCACAGGCTCTGTTTCTATAGGCGATAGTGTTTTATAGTTGTGTGTTTTGCCTGCCTGGTCATCTTGAGGATAACTTGCTACAACTGACCTGGGGCTCAACTGAGAACTGATGAAGAATGAGAACTTTGGCACACCTCCTGTCTGAGAGGCTCCAAGACTTTCTGCTCAGGGGTCGCATAACTCCATACCCTCCAACATTTCTCCAATGAAAATAGGGACATCCTAAGGGAAAGCGGGACATTTCAGGGTCAAATCAGAAACCGGGAAGACTCCTGTAAATCCGGGACTGTCCCTGGAGAATAGGGGCACTTGGGGGGCCTGGGAGTTGGCACCTATGACTAGGCCCCTTAATAACTGACATTTGTGGGAAGTCTGATGCTGTATTAGGAATTGCCTTCTAATACGATACGATAATCTTTATTGTCATTGTCCCATACAGAACAACAGAATTGAAAAATCTACATCAGACATTCAAAAACCAACAAGCCTGCTATCCCAGCTATCCCAACCTGGGTAGCCCCACTAAAAACTCTGATACCCCATTTTAAAATACAATATACTCCCATAGAGACTCCTTACACTGCATTTAAAACCAAAATCGCATTTGGGTAGAAACTGTTTCTCAGGTGGCTAGTCCTAGTCTTTATAACCCTGTACCTTCTTCCAGAAGCTGAAAGAGATCATTTCCAGGGTGTGCACCATCCTGCGCTATCTCTGCAGCTTTCTTATGACACCTGGAAGTGTAGATTTGATCCAAGGTGGGAGGAGTGCACCCAATTATTCTCTCCGCAGTCTTTACAACCCTGGACAGCATTTTTTTTTCCTTGACCGTGCAGCTCCCAAACCACACATACAGACCATAGGGTAATACACTTTCAACAGAACAATGGTAAAATGAGAAGCTCTTTGTACCTAACTGTGGTACAGCATATCATTGCTTCCTGAATGCTTATATTCTGGTGGCCATAGCAGCTGAAGTCCTGTTTCTATTTATGCTGTTCAGTGTTCTGCTGCTGAATTGTACTTTGGTGGTTGTGATACTTTTGCCAGCTGGTAGCCTCTTCTGACGCCTGCTTCTGCGCCTACCGTTTTCTTCCGTCTGCAATTGTTTCCTGCTACTGCCCCCTTAGTAATCAGCAGCCATGCAAAGTGAGCATAACAGGGCAATTAGCTTTTGACAGTAGTATAAATTTAAGCTTGTTAAAACAAGGCTTACTAACAGTCCCTTAGGGGTAATCACCCCGATCTGGCTTATCCAACCATTAAGTACAATAAGATACATCGGGGGTAACTCTAGCTGGTGAATATTAAAGAACGCAGAAAGCAACAAACAGCAGGGAAAATAGAAGAGAGAGTCTTGAAACGTTTCCTAAGATGACAGAGCTTTCGCTTTCCAGCCAAGCGACGATGACGGCAACTTTTTTTTTTCCCTGCTGAAATTCCATTTAATCTTTCTTTCTTTGAATCGCATCCTAAGGGCCAAACTAAATGTGATGTTAACCGTGGCTTTGAATCTCACACTCAGGGTTTCTCCTGCTCTTTTAAAAACTAACAGCAGCTGCAAATGCCCACCCCACCCCCTTAAAAAAACAACCACATTGAGACTGCAAGACAGAAAATATGCTTTTATTCCTGCCCAAAGAGAGAGAGAGAGAGATCCCCACTATTCTTCTTCGTCTTTGGCGATCACTCGCAGGGCGTGGTGAGGTGGGCCACCGCCAGGGCGGGGGGGGGGCGCAAAATTGGCTAAAAATATGTCTGTAAATATATCTACAAATAAAAATATTGATTATTGCCTCCTAAGGTTTTAAATAGAGGGTGCATTCAATGGGTGGAGGGGGGGTTGGAGGAGAGACAGAAAGAAGAGCTGATTTGTCTGTGGCTAGGGGGCGCAATCTGGATGGTTCTGCCAGGGGTGCAAGATCACCTAGCTACGGCTCTGATCACTCGTAGCCGAGTAAGTCACTAAGTGACTGTGGAGGCCAATTCCGAATCCACACATCCTTCCACAATGGGGACATAGGTTTCTGGGCGGGAGTTGATCACTGTGTGGATTTGCCAAGCATGCCTTCCTCTTAGCATGTTTCTCCCTTTTGTCCTGAGTTAGAGTGTCTTCAAAGCCCATGACACCTTTGGTAAAGGCTGTTCTCCAACTGGAGCGCTTACAGGCCAGTGTTGCCCAGTTGTCGGTGTTTATACTATTTTTTTTAGATTTGCCTTGAGACAGTCTTTAAACCTCTTTCGTTGACCACCGGCATTATGCTTTCCATTTTTAAGTTCAGAATAGAGTAGTTGCTTTGGAAGATGATAATAATCAGTGATGTTTGGGTGAGTTTTGTATTCAGCAAGAGAAGGCAAGTAAATAAATAAATAAATATCTGGCATATTGGTCATGGGCCAAAGTATGGAAAACAGCAAAAGACTGGGTGAGGCTCAGCCTATAAGGATGCAGACCACAAGGATTAAATTCAGAGTGACATCTCCAATCAAAACAAACCTTAGGCACCTACTATTTCTGCACCCTCTGCCAGGATACACAATACCTCAGTGTCCGGGCAGAATGATGGGGGTGGAGACGCTCCTTTAGGTATACTGGACTGAGGCCATTTAGGGCTTTCAAGGTCAGCACCAACATTTTGAATTGTGCTTGGAAGCGTACTGGGAGCCAATGTAGATCTTTCAAGACCAGTGTTATTTGGTCTCGGCGGCCACTCCCAGTCACCAGTCTAGCCGCTGCATTCTGGATTAGTTGTAGTTTCCGGGTCACCTTCAAAGGTAGCCCTACGTAGAGCGCATTGCAGCAGTGGCGTAGCGTGGGGGGTGCAGGGGGGGGCCGGCCGCACCGGGCGCAACATCTGGGGTTAGGGCAAATCCACAGGTTAGGGGGCGCAAATCCACGGGTTAGGGGGCGCAAATTACTTGCCTTGCCCCGGGTGCTGACAACCCACGTAACGCCACTGCATTGCAGTAATCCAAGAGAGAGATAACTAGAGCATGCACTACTCTGGCAAGACAGTCCGCTGGCAGATAGGGTCTCAGCCTGCGTACCAGATGTAGAATTGTAGAGTTACTTATCTCCTTGGCTCAGAGGTTGCATAACTCTATACCCTCTAACATTTCTCCAATGAAAATAGGGACTTTCCGGGATGAGGTCAGAAACCTGAACAGCTTCTGTAAATCCAGGACTGTCCCTGGAAAACAGGGACACATGGATGGTCTGCAGCATGTCATTGGGGGACACAACTGTTTCATCCATACCACCTGTAAACTGGGTGTCAAGCCATCAGAGAAATACCGTAAGTCTGTAACCAACCCCTTGACTGCCCTGATAGCCGTCTGAGCATTTTTAAATGAGCAAGACCTGCATTAAGAAACTTGACTAACTCCGGCTTTTGAGAGATTTCAGAAGATGTTATAATTGAACGCCCAGAGATAGAAGCAAAAGTGTCGTGGTTCGTGTGCCTGTGCATACAGAGCTAGGAGTGGGTATTCATAAGATGAACTCTCAAGCATCTATTAGTTTCAGTTCAAGAATAGTGGGGAAGCTGTCTTCGAGGAGAAGTGCTTGAAATTACCACTCACAAAGGAGCGGCTCCGAAGGAGAAGAAAGGGGGTGAGATAAACAAACAATTCAATACAAGCTCCGTAATGACCATATATTTCCAACCCCAGCAGGTTGCTGCCTGGTCCCGGCAGGGAAATGACAAATGAATGCTGTTTAATATTTTGCTTGAACAGTTTTTTCCCTTTCAGAAAACTCTTTGGGATATGATAATGAGAGAAGTGCTACCGCAGAGCCGGTGTTGAGGGAGAGGCGTATTGTAAGATGACTACCTTTTCTAGGGCATATAATCTGATACACACTTTGTTTATCCAGAGCAAATTCAGTGGTTAAAATGATTAATTGAACCCATTCCATGTTACTCATATGAGCTCTCAGAAAAGGTGGAGGCTGCCATTTCCCCCTCCCCCCCCAATAGTGACTCATGCACAGAAACCCACGATTTACGCTGGCAATAACAAAATGGCATTTCTAAATTTAGGAGTTCATTAATCTTAAAAGACGCTAGGCTCATCCAAGTCCCTTCCTCCTCTACCTCCAATTTCAGGTCTTCTTGCAAGTAGGGAAATGGGGGTGGGGGGGGATGGACGGCCAAAACATCAATGTAAGGCAGAAATAGATGACACTTGACCACTGTTTCAAAAATCCAGGGGTGTAAATGCAATAGAACTGACTCAGTAGCTGAAAGAAAGAGAAAACAGAGGGAATTTTAAAGTATAATCTAACCAAGTATATATAATATGTATGCAAGCACTGACACACACAATCACAATTGACGTGGGGTGAAAGAGATTCCATTTCCAAAATCTGCTACTAGGAAGATCTGGGACATTAAAAAAAAAAAAAAAAAAAGGTTCCAGCATGCTGGCACCGACTAAAAGCAGGGCAAAAACATATCCAAAGTCACTGTAGAAGGCTGGCTTTTGTTTTTAGAAAACAGCCTGATACATTTTGAGCTGTCCGGCTGCTTTTGCAAGGATATTTTGCCTTTGCTGTTTTATTTACTGTGGTACCTTGGTTCTCAAACGCCAAAAACCCGGAAGTAAGTGTTTTGGTTTTCAAACGTTTTTTGAAAGCCAAACGTCCGATCAGGCTGTCAGCTATTGTTACTGGGGCGCCTGCACCAATCAGAAGCTGCGCCTTGGTTTTTGAACATTTTGGAAGTCAAACGGACTTCTGGAATGGATTAAGTTTGGCACTTTTGTTTTTGCTATTTATTTTGCATTTTTCTTTTCAAGGCTTTTTCAGTTAAGCTTTTTTCTGTTGAGAAAGAGAACTAGAGTTGAGTGTCTCCTTCATACTGACCTCCAAAGAGTGCATCCAGTAGCTTCATACAGATGTTAAAGAGCATGGGGGAGAAGATGAAATTTTGTGGGACCTCACAGCACAGGTGCCATGGGATGGAGCAGAAACCCCTCAATACTATTTTCTGAAACCAATAGGTAGAAGCAGTACCAGATTTGTGGTATTCCTGGAAATCACAGTCCACTTAGTTTAATGTCTGCCCTCAAGAAAATTGCTGGAATCGATTGCTGGAGATAGAAGAACCAAGCGTATTGAAGAACAAGCCTAGCTGAAGCAGAATAAGCATGGTTTCTGCTAGGGCCCATATTGTCTCACTAAGCTACTTTGAGAATGTCAACAAGCATGTTGATAGAGGTGATCCACATGACATACTGTACTTAGACATTCAAAATATACACAAAGTACTCCCCAAAGATTCATGAGTAAGCTTGGAAGAAGAGGAGAGGTCCTCTTGTGGATCAGGGTATAGTAAAGTAACAGGAAAGAGAGATCAAGAATAAATGGACAGTTCTCCCAATAGGGGGATATAGAAAGTTGAGTCCCCAAAGGATCAGTATTGGGACCTGTGCTTTTTAATGTCATAAACAACTAATGCTTATCAAAATGCATATACTGGGTAAAAGTTTGCATTAAAAATAAATGTATTTGTGAAAGTAACTTACAAAAATGCCGGCAAATTTTCAAGCCGAAATTTGGAGAACTAAATTTAAGGTTGGAAAAACGAGAAACAGAGAGGACCAAAAGTGACAGATTTCCCCGTCCACCTCTGTATGGTACCAGGCATCGCAGAATAAATCAAGTATAGCATGGTGTGTGCAGTTGCAACTTTGAAAAAATTGACATCAACTGAAAGATGAGTGATGAATGAATGAATGAATGAGACAGTAAACTGATAATAGGATTGCTGGTGGATCATTGTCTTCCTCACGTTCTTCTACCCAGTCCATGCCCACTTCATTCCCCTTCAGTGAGGTACAATGTTAATTCTGCCACCCTATGGCTTCCTCACATACCCTCCCATCTGTGGCCCTTTATTACCTTTTCCCCAGTCTTTGTCTTTAGTTTTAGTTGCTTTGATTATAAACACAAAGCAATGGAGGGCAGGGGGAGGAATGTATTGCTCTTGTTCAAATCCAGTAGCACAGCCATTCTCAGACATCAGTTTTGGCTGCAGACTCCTCAGAGCTACAGATGTTTGCAATAACCTCCCGGCAACCTTATCCAACCTCCTGGAATTCCTGGCAATCTTATTCAGCGCATTTGGCCTGTGTTAGGGGGAGTAGAAAGATGCCATTTGTCGCGAAACCTGACTAAGTCCTAGTAAACGGCAAAACGCCGCAGACAGTTTGGATCTCGCAAAGTGGAAGTGACAAATGGTAATTTTATTTCCCTCTGTTTATGAGGCCTATGCTGCTTTTGAGAGCAAAAGAATTCTGCACCTGCAGAGTATAAAACCACATTCTGGACGATACACCACAAAGACGTTCTCTGAAACCATGAGAAGCATCTCTGTACCCAAACCAATGAATCTATCATCTATCATCTATCTATCTATCTATCTATCTATCTATCTATCTATCTATCATCTATCTATCTATCATCTATCTATCATCTGTCTATCTATCATCTATCTATCTATCTATCTATCTATCTATCATCTATCTATCTATCTATCTATCATCTATCTATCTATCTATCTATCTATCTATCTATCTATCATCTATCTATCTATCTCTATCATCTATCTATCTATCATCTATCTATCATCTATCTATCTATCTATCATCTATCTATCTATCTATCTATCTATCTATCTATCTATCATCTATCTATCTATCTATCTATCATCTATCTATCTATCTATCTATCTATCTATCTATCTATCTATCTATCTATCTTCTATATCTATCTATCATCTGTATCATCTATCTATCTATCTATCTATCTATCTATCTATCTATCTATCTAGGTATCCCAAGCCTTAAGTGAAGGTGCTTAAGGGACAGTGACCATTTCTGTATGGCCATGTTTATCACTAAGAAGCAGCAAACAAATTGTGCCTGGCACTTTATAAGCCAATGGAAGGCTACTATTATCAATGAGCCAGACAAATATCTTCTCGCACAGTCTCTGTCTTTGTAAGTAAATAAAAACAGCAGAAGCGAGCGCTGGGCTATTTGCAGAGAACTGCAACGTGTGTGAGTCAACCCGGCCCACACAAGAATGGAAGTTAGTGAGTGGCAGATGTCATTCACTTGGGGATTCCACCTCAGGGCTCCACAGGTCAAAGGCCTGGGCTTCCATAATTACCTTAATTGAGCACTAATTGGCAATTAACCTGCAACCTGTATGCCTTGGTTCTTTGGTAATTATTCAGATGGGGAGGGACATGTTAGATGTGCAGCAGCTATTTAAAGATCCTGAGTGCTTTCCAGGAGTCTTCATCGTATTGATCCCAGGATAGATTATTGCCGTCTGCATCAAAAGCGATGCTCTTTAAGGAACCCCGCCTTGAAATCAATGGGAGAGTTGTATTCCCAAATTCCACAAATTTCAACTATTGCTTAACAATTTTGCTTAACATTTTGATGTTCTTAACTAGCTGTTTTAATGGTCTTATGTTCTATCAAATAAACCCATCAAGATCAAAATATGGGGCTCAAAAGGTAGAGTAGATAAATAAAGAAAAAAGGAGGTCGTTCCAGGTGACACTCAAAGCACTGAGTTGGGGCAAGCCTTGGAACCTCTTTCTTAACAAGGCTTTGCTCACTTCCTTCTTCAGCGTTAGAAGAGTCCTGCTAGAACAAACCAAAGTCTCATCTAGTTCAGCATTTGGAAAGCGCACAAGCTGGGCATGGGTCCATAGCCATCTCCTGATTGTATTCTCCTGCAACTTCCCTTGCTCCTGGAAGTAATATATAGCTACCATGACTAGTAACCACTGAAAGATTTATCCTCTGTGAATTTACTCTGCAGTGCGGTATCAACAGGTGTGGGAACATTAGTTTTGCATACGAAGATCTCAACTTTGCCACTGATAAGTCTCAAATCCCTCTGATACACTTTTTTTTTTTTTGCCTTGTAGTTTGTCAAACTTGATGCTAGCTACATATAATAAGCCATCCTTAGCACTTACACATTGTTGTTGTTGTTGTTTAGTCATTTAGTCGTGTCCGACTCTTCGTGACCCCATGGACCAGAGCACGCCAGGCACTTCTGTCTTCCACTGCCCGCAGTTTGGTCAAACTCATGCTGGTAGCTTCGAGAACACTGTCCAGCCATCTCGTCCTCTGTTGTCCCCTTCTCCTTGTGCCCTCCATCTTTCCCAACATCAGGGTCTTTTCCAGGGAGTCTTCTCTTCTCATGAGGTAGCCAAAATATTGGAGCCTCAGCTTCACAATCTATCCTTCCAGTGAGCACTCAGGGCCGATTTCCTTAAGAATGGATAGGTTTGATCTTCTTGCAGTCCATGGGACTCTCAAGAGTCTCCTCCAGCACCATAATTCACTTGCCATCTCATTTTTGACCACATCCAACTTACCCAGGTTCATGGTTCTTACATTCCAGGTTTGGACACCTTCCTACCTGATGGGCTCATCTTCCAGCGTCATAACTTTTATACTAGAGACATCCTATTTAATGATGATGATGATGTCATTATTTATACCCCAGCCACCTGACTGGGTAGCCTCAGCCACCCATGCCACATAGCTTGGGTTCTGTGACAAGTACTAGTCCATACGGAGGTAGGGTTAGCATCATACCCTCCAACATTTCTCCCAAGAAACTAGAGACATCCTATTTAATGATAATGTTGATGATATTGTTGTTGTTTTATTTATACCCTGCCCATCTGATTGGGTAGCCCCAGACACTCTGGGCAGCTTCCAACATACAGTGGTACCTCGCAAGACAAAAAACTCACTAGACGAAAGGGTTTTTTGTTTTTTGAGCTGCTTCGCAAGACGATTTTCCTTATGGGCTTGCTTTGCAAGACGGAAACGTCTTGCAAGTTTGTTTCCTTTTTCTTAACACCGTTAATACAGTTGCGACTTGACTTCGAGGAGCAACTCATAGAATGCGGTGTGGTAGCCTTTTTTGAGGTTTTTTAAAGACTTTGGTGATTTTTGAAGCTTTTCCAAAACTTTCCCGACACCGTGCTTCGCAAGACGAAAAAAATCGCAAGACGACAAAACTCACGGAATGAATTAATTTCATCTTGCGAGGCACCACTGTATATAAAAACATAATAAAACATTGAACATTGTGGCGTTTGCCCTCCTAGGTGTGTGACATCATACTGGGTTCATAGGGAAAGGGTAAAATGACTAACCAATGGGAACCCAAGGGGCAGAGTTAACTGTGTATAAGGTTTAAGCACAGAGGTTTTTGGGAGTTAGAGTTAGGGTGGTTGAGAAGACAGTCTGGAGTTAGAAGAGACAGAGAAGATAAGTCTGTGGGTTGGGCTAGTCTGGTGTGAAAAAGTGAGACAATTTGTTAAGAGGCGTCAGTCAAACAGTTGAGATAATCAGTCAGAAGGTATTAGGAAAGTATAGGCCGGTAGAGAAACTAAAGTTAAGGTACTGACAGGAATATTATCGGAGAAACCATAAACTTGTTAATGTTTGTAAAATAAACTTGGTTTTTTCGGTTCACTTTTAACAACTGTCTGGACTCAGTGTTTTACCCGAGAGTAACGGGTTGGTGGCAGCGGGGAAGCGAGCACAGTGGTGGCACAGGGATCAATAGACCGTTAAACGTCCAGGAACCCTGTGTGAGTGCCACAAACATTTTTTTAAAAAAGACTACCCTATACAGGGCTGCCTTCAGGTGTCTTCCTGTTGTAGAGTTGTAGAGTTATTTACCTCCTTGGCTCAAGGGTCGCATAACTCTATACCCTCCAACATTTCTCCGATGAAAATAGGGACATCCTAAGGAAAAGCGGGACATTCCGGGATGAGATCAGCTCAGGGCCGGATTTAGGTTTGATGAGGCCCTAAGTTAAGGTAATGGGGCCCTTTATATGTCCAGCTGTCCTTTGTCAACAACAAATTGTCGCTGTGTTTTTGTGTTGAATATATGCTACATATAGTAATTTATGGACCTAATAGGTATCTTAAGCCATTTGCACATAAAAAAATGTGTATTTTATCAAAGTAATTGTTGAACTGAAATACAATTGGAAATATACTTCCAGTTTTCCTTTAAATTTGGAAGTGGGGCCTAAGAGAGTAAGGCCCTAAGCTATAGTTTGTTTAGCTTATATGTAAATCCAGCACTGGATCAGCTTCTGTAAATCCAGGGCTGTCCCTGGAAAATAGGTACACTGGGAGGGTCTGCACTGATATCTTGAAAAATGCCTGTGTGAATGAACAGGTCATCAGTTGTTTGGTCAACACCAGCCATGTCTCAGAAGGGGAGAACCATTTCACAAGTGGGGTGCCACCACGGAGAAGGCCCTCCCCATGTGACAAGATAGCCAGTCTCGAAAGAGCTGCAGCTCGGTCAAGAGAGCCTGCCCTGTTGATCTTCACACAAAAGCGGGTGGGCACAAGAAAGACACTGGTTGCTATGAAAGCTCTATCCATGGTCATGCTGCCCAGGAAATGCAGACCAGCAAATTGCTTTCTGTTTCCTGTTCTACAGTTTGGGTTCTTCAACAACTAATTTAGGCCTATCTGTGCACATTTGGAGCACAACAGATGGGAAACAATTTGCAGACCATTCAGTGACATATAGGAGTGCCCAAGGGTGGGGGTGGGGGGTCTGAAGAGATGTAACATAATTTAAAGAGGGAAGTGAAGCCATCCATCATGGTCTCTGTCATGGACGGCTGTGTGTGTGTTGTCATGTCAACTCTTATGCTGTTGTAAGCTTTCAGCCTATCAATCTAGCCATTTCTCTAGTGCTGCCTGTCACTCTACACTCCACCAGAGTCTCGGGTTTGGAGATACTCTGCATTAAAATCCTTGACCTCCCATCTGCTTTTCTGTCTGAGATAGGAGCTGAACCAAAGTTTCACATCTGTGAGTTTTTCTCCCCCATTCTTGCATCCAGCACCACATCTCTGAGCAGCGCATAATTAGGAAATACATCCAGTTGCTCTTCCATTGTGTGGTACATGAATCTTGTGGTTTTAAGGCTGAATCCATATATATATATATATATATATATATATATATATATATATATGACATATTGAAGCATTTTTTTAAAAAATGCTTTATTGGAAAGCACCTTGGGATGCTTTGCTCCAAAAGGTGGGTGGATCTAACAAATTCAGTGCATGAACAAAACGTCTGGAAACTTTTGTACCTCACTTCAGGCAGCAAAATGACTTCAGCCTGCTATGAAGTGTGTGCGTGATATAAATGCAAATAAATAATTCCCTCCATCACAGTTGGTTCCTTTGCATGCAAATTTGCAGCACAATCCTATGCATGTTTATGCAGCAGTGTTTGATAGGGCTCATTTTGGATTGCAGCCTTAATCAATTGATTCATCAATCAGAACTCTTGCAACTAATCACCTAACATTTCTTTAACTGGACAAACAGCTCAGGCATGTCAACTCAGAAGTGAACTCTGTTGAGGTCAATGGAGCTTACTCCCAAGTAATAGAATTGTGGCCGAAATGTTCTTTCTGGCATCATCTTGGCTACATTTGACAACTGAGCTCGTCACCATTTTTTAAAATGCTATTTATCATTTAATTAAACTATCATCATATGGTGCAGCCTAACTCTTTTTAATGGGATTCCGAGAGGTCCACCAAATAATGAAGTGTACAATCAAATGGGATGAAAGAAATGACATAAAATAATATTAAATGAATAACGAACCCGAAACGCACTGAACATCTGCTTCTGTGAACTTTAATAAACAAACATTTCAAATCCAGGCAGCTTTTGCTTTGGGTCAGTACAGTTGAGCACAAACAACTTGAACTTTACTCTGAGTATTTGCTTCATCACGAGAAAAATTACCTCCTCCGTTGGGAATTGAAAGTGCAGAAAAATTAAAGGCTGATCTGTCAAGTTCTCATTCACAATTTGGGAGCGAGTTTGTCAACAAGGGACCTGGTTTGCATGAAACTCCTCACCCATTGCAAAGGGGTTTTTGAAAAGATAGTGAGCCTTTTTTAAATAGCTAAAAGGAAAAAATGGGCAGGCGAGGAATATAGAACACTAGTTTCTTTTCTTTTTTTAATTGATTTTCCAAATTTATAACAAACATAAACAAACAAACAAACAAACAATCCTAATTATTTAAATCCTAATTATAATAGTTCCACTTTTGTTAACATTGTTAGGTGACTTCCTCGAATCCCCCTGGCCGAGTTTCAATGTATATCATTGTAACAGTTTTCCAAAACTAATTTCTCATAAAATTTACTTAGTCAATTAACATCTTTCTTTCTTTTCATATTAACTTTAGACATATTATTCTATAACATCACATATTTAAATCCTAAGCCAATCTAGTATTTGCAAGTATTACTATTTAAGTTATCTTAGCATATTTAGCTAAATAGTCTTTAAATTTCATCCATTCTTCCTGGTACTCCTCCTCTTTCTGGTCGTGGACTCTTCCGGTAAGGTCGGCTAGCTCCCAAAAGTCCATCATCTTCATCTGCCATTCCTCCACTGTTGGTACCTCTTGTGTTTTCCAATTTTTGGCCAGCAAAATCCTAGCAGCAGTTGTGGCATACAGAAACAATTTAACATCTTTCTTGAGCAATTCCAGTGCCCAATGGTTGAGGGTACTCAGATCTGGATGGTTTTAAATTAAAACCATTTGAACAAATTAAAGATAAAGTGAATTGGTTGCAATATTATCAAATTAATGAATTATATAAGATGGATAGGAGAAATGGTTTTGCAAAAGAAAAAACCAAATTGGAAACGGAGTTGTTAGATACTAAAGTTAAGAATATGTCTAAAATGTATAATTTGTTGTTGCAGTGGCATACAAAGGATGAACAAGTTAAATCGGTTATGATTGATTGAGCAAGAGATGTGGGACATAATATAATGATGGAGGATTGGGAGAGGCTATGGAAGAAAGGGGTTAAGTTCACTGCATGTATGATGTTAAAGGAAAATATTATGAAGATGATGTATAGATGGTACTTAACCCCTGTAAAACTAGCAAAGATTTATCACAATAGTGATAACCTTTGTTGGAAATGTAAAGAAAAAGAAGGTACTTTTTTCCATATGTGGTGGACTTGTCCCAAGGTGAAAGACTTCTGGAAGAAGATTTATAATGAACTGGAAAAAAATGTTGAAATATACATTTATTAAGAAACCAGAGGCCTTTCTTCTTGGAATAACAGGTTTGGAATTGCTCAAGAAAGATGTTAAATTATTTTTGTATGCTACAACGGCCGCTCGAATATTACTTGCTAAAAATTGGAAAACACAAGAACTACCAACAGTGGAAGATTGGTAGATGAAGAGGATGGACTTTTTAGAGCTAGCTGACCTGACTGGAAGAATCCGCAACCAGAAAGAAGAGGAGTTTCAAGAAGACTGAAGGAAATTAAAGGACTATTTGAACAATTATTGTAATATAAAAAATTAGAAATTACTTGAAAGAAACAAATAGGCCTAGGATTAAACTAAGTTATAATTAAATAAATGGGATTTAGAATATTAAGAAATGTGAATAATTTGGACTATAACTGGAAATTGTTTTAGTTTAATAATGATATTGGAAAGCTGTTACCTTCAACTACAAGGAATCTCAGAAGGGAGGGACTAGAGGAAGTCAACCAAGATGTTTAAAAGGTTGGATTTGTAAAGAATTAAGTTTATTGTTATTGTTTATCTGTTTATTGTTCTTTTTTCCTTTTTTCGTTCATTGATGTATTCTTCTTTTTTTCTGTTTTTGTGTATCATTCTGCTTTGTGGTTTTTGTTACCATTGTGGAAAATCTAATAAAAAAAAACAAAAACAAAAAACCAAACCCAGAAGGCTGTCAAACTATTTGTCTATCCAGCACCTTGTTGACTGCTCAGTCGGCCAGCAACACTCCACAGTGTCAGAGAGAGGGAGAGTTTTCCTACTGGTGTGATACCAGATAATCTTTTTAACCTGTGACCCTCCAGACCCCGGACTGCAGCTCCCATCGTGATCATGCAAGAGCTTTGCAAGTATGGGCCAGTTTAGTCATCATAATGTTCAGATCGCAAATTTAAAGCAGCAAGTGAGTGCTCCTCCACCCCGGCCCTCCCTCACACAAATGCCTCTGTCCTCCTTTCAGTGGCGATTCTGCCTGTGCCCTTGCTAGATAAATACCAGGAGCGCATCCCTGTACTGACAAAGCCATCTCCTGAGATGGGAGCTGGAGAGCTCATTCAGATAGTGATAGGCTGTTTTCAGCTTGGCTCCAAACGCAGCTGACAAAGAGGACTTTGCAGACTCGACTGTTTTGTCATGCAGCTAATTAGAAGCAGATTTTTTTAAAGAGAGAGAGAGAGGAAAAACCCAGAGCATTTTGTACTTCTGAGGCAAGTTATGAATGATGAAGAATCCATTTCAACCAGCTAAGGGGCCATACCAGCCATGAGAGCAAACATGTCTTTGCATTTAATACAGTATGCAGGTTTTTCATAGCAACCAAGCAGGCTGATAATTACTAGGATCACAAAAGGCGGGGGGGGGCAGAACTTGTACCATTTCCACCCGCCTGCCAGAGGAAAAACCACCCCTCCAAAGCTGATACAGTGGTACCTCAGCTTCAGGTTACATACGTTTCAGGTTACAGACTCTGCTAACCCGGAAATAGTGCTTCAGGTTAAGAACTTTGCTTCAGGATGAGAACAGAAATTGTGCTCTGGCGGTGTGGCGGCAGCGGGAGGCCCCATTAGCTAAAGTGGTGCTTCAGGTTAAGAACAGTTTCAGGTTAAGTACGGACCTCTGGAACGAATTAAGTATTTAACTCGAGCTCTGTGGGTTAAACCACAGAGCCTAGGATTTGCTGATCAGAAGGTCGGTGGTTCGAATCCCCAGGACGGGGTGAGCTCCCGTTGCTCGGTCCCAGCTCCTGCCCACCTAGCAGTTCAAAAGCATGTCAAAGTGCAAGTAGATAAATAGGTACCGCTCCGGCGGGAAGGTAAACGGCGTTTCTGTGCGCTGCTCTGGTTCGCCAGAAGCAGCTTAGTCATGCTGACCACATAACCCGGAAGCTGTACGTTGGCTCCCTCGGCCAGTAAAGCGAGATGAGCGCCGCAACCCCAGAGTCGGTCACGACTGGACCTAATGGTCAGGGGTCCCTGTCCCTGTACCTTTACCTTTACCACTATATTTGCATTGTGAGAAAGGCTGTGTACTCAGAACACATCTTAAAGCACAGGTCTCACATTTTAAAGCACCAAGACCCCTAGGTCCTTTTCGCATGTACTGCTAGTGAGCCAAGTGTTTCCCCATCCTATATTTGTGCATCTGGTTCCTCCTGCCTACTGTAAGCGCAGAACCTGACATTTGTCCCTATTGGAATTCGTTTTGTTAGTCCGGGCCCAGTTCTACAATCTGTTAAGGTCTTTTTGAGTTCAGATTCTGTCTTCTGCGGCAAACTCCTTCTCCAAGTCCTCATCCTTATATAGGCCAAAACACCATAAACACATGAGAGGGAGACTTCTGAAGCCTTAGAGGAACACAAGAGCTTGCAGTAATACATAGAGACTCTTTAGGGGGGAACTCTAAAACAGGCCAGCCTATTCCGTCGGTGTGGAATGCTTAGAATCTGTTGAGGGAGTGGGAACTCAGGCAAGAGGCAGAAGGGAATGGAGTATCCAGAAAAGGGGACAGCTGGCTGGTTGGCCAGAACCCTGGGAACGCCACACTGAAGCATTTTGTTGTGTGTCCCAGTAGTGGATGTCTAATCCCGACGCTGAACAGAATTCTAGCATAAATTAACAAAAATCCATTTTTAACGGCACAGCTACCCATCGCGTTGCTGTACGACACTGCATATTCAGCCTGACCCAGTTGACTTTGCAAAACACACAAGGAGGGAAGGATCTATCACACACAACCTAGGCTGCATCTAAAGGGATTTCTGAAGTTAAGATCCACGCACAACAAAAAGAGCCTAGCCACAATTCCTGGCGCTGGAGTGCTCCTTTTATGAAACCTCTTCCTTTCCTTCCATCTCTTTGAGTATGTCTTTCTCTAGAAATAATTTAATCCAGCATCAGCCTCAACTGCCTTCCTTTTAACTCACTCAGTAAGTTTTTTTTCTTCTTTCTTTTTTAAAAAATCAATTAAGATAAAAATAGCTTCCTGACTATTGATCCTTGCAAGTCAAGCCACCTCTGCTTTTGCTCATTTTCAATCAGAACATGCTGCCACTCAAGCTTTTATCGGGCATAATTTATGCATACAGAGATATAACTTAATTATGGATGTCTCATTTAATTAAACTCTGCTAAAATGTTTAGGACGTCCAAGTGACTGATCGTGGGGACTCCTTTACAAAATCAATGTATTTCATCCTCTTTCCTTGTTCTTTTTCTCAGGGACCAACATCTACAGAAGCCCTTCTCTGTAGTGCCAAGAAGAAGAAGAAGAAGAAGAAGAAGAAGAAGAAGAAGAAGAAGAGGAGGAGGAGGAGGAGTTTGGATTTGATATCCCGCTTTATCACTACCCGAAGGAGTCTCAAAGCAGCTAACATTCTCCTTTCCCTTCTTCCCCCACTCTGTGGGGTGAGTGGGGCTGAGAGACTTCAAAGAAGTGTGACTGGCCCAAGGTCACCCAGCAGCTGCATGTGGAGGAGCGGAGACGCGAACCTGGTTCACCAGATTACAAGACTACCGCTCTTAACCACTACACCACACTGGCTCTCTCATCGCGTAGAACGGATGCTGATTGTGTTCAAGGCAAGCAGAACCAACAATGTGAATGGCAGGTTGGAGAGTTCAACTGAAATCAATAGGAGATACCTCAGAGTAGACATATATACAGTCATACCTTGGTTTTCAAATGTCTTGGGAGTCGAACGTTTTGGCTCCCAAACAATCAAAAACCAGAAGTGATTATTCCAGTTTACGAACATTCTTTGGAACCCGTACGTTCGACACAGCTTCCGTGGCTTCTGATTGGCTCCAGGAGCTTCCTGCAGCCAATCAGAAGCTGCGCCTTAGTTTCCAAACATTTTGAAAGTCGAACGGACTTCCGGAACGGATTTTGTTCGACTTTCAAGGTACCACTGTATAGGATTGTGCTGTAAATTATTATTATTATTATTATTATTATTATTATTATTATTATTATTATTATTATTAATATCCCACCCTCCCCAGCCGAAGCTGGGCTCAGGGCGGCTAACAACAATAAAATAGTACCACATTATAAAATAATTCATTATAAAATTAATTCAAATCAAACTGGTGGCAACCAATCGGGCTAGAGATTCTGTGAAGGTTGCCAAAGGAGGGAGTCAGGCTGTGCCCTGACCAAAGGCCTGGTGGAACAGCTCTGTCTTGCAGGCCCTGCGGAAAGATGTCAAGTCACAATCTTATGCTCATTTATTGAACTCGTGGGTTTTTGGTTTTTTTTAATGCACAGAATCACAATTCCCAAAGGCAGAAAGTCTACAACCAAAATGAAGAACCAAAAGTTGGTTCAAAAAATATTTTTCGGAGACTTCTGTCTCATTAAGGGAACTATGGATGCAGTGCATGGTCAAAAATAGAATGGCTCATTCTTTTGCGGCGGCTACTGGGCCCTGGTGACAATTCGTTTCAGGAAATCCAGAAATGCCTTTTCAGAAGCAAGCAAATCTCTGCTTGAAGACATAAGTAACCACGGGCAACAGCTAATGATGGTACCAATGTAAAAACAATAGCAGCACTTGCAACAACAAAATGGTTTTCTAGGAGCCAGTAGGAACACCACAAAGCAAAATAATAACTCTAGACACATACCAGCATGTCCACTGTTAGGGATATTGGTTGCTAATGGTCCAGGATTGAAGATTTTTTCCCCCAATAGGAGGTAATGACAAATGTCCCCCTGATGACTGTGAATCGCTCACCAGCTTTTGAAATGCAATACCCAGCAGTGTTTGAAAGGACGGCACCAAGTAGCTGATGGGTGGGGACAAAGAAAGAGCTTAAAGTGAGCTGAATCCATGTCAAGAGAAGGAGACAAGAGAAAGGGCTGTGGTTTTGCTGAATTTCAGACACTGTGTAGAAAAAGAACTTAAGCCATGTGCCACTTCTTAAAGGTAAAGGGACCCCTGACCTTTAGGTCCAGTCGTGACCGACTCTGGGGTTGCGGCACTCATCTCGCTTTATTGGCCGAGGGAGCCGGCGTACAGTTTCTGGGTCATGTGGCCAGCATGACTAAGCTGCTTCTGGCGAACCAGAGTAGTGCACGGAAACGCCGTTTACCTTCCCGCCGGAGCGGTACCTATTTATCTACTTGCACTTTGACATACTTTCGAACTGCTAGATTGGCAGGAGCAGGGACCGAGCAACGGGAGCTCACCCCGTCACGGGGATTCGAACCACCGACCTTCTGATCAGCAAGTCCTAGGCTCTGTGGTTTAACCCACAGTGCCACCAGTGTCCCTATGCCACTTCTTATATACAATAAAAAACCAAAAATATATGTATATTACCCAGCTCCCTTAAAGGGTCTGTGACTTTCCTTTCCTTTCTTTTTTTACATTTTTATTTTCAAATTTTCAAACAAAACTATTTTTTACACACACACACGTTTACATTAAAACTGTAATCCATTTATGGGGTTCCCTGAACCCCGGACTTCCCTTTCTAATGGAAAAACCACCTTGTAGCATTGCTTCTGAATTTCCCCCCATTTCTGCTCATGAACTTTAGTGTACTCCACTGGCGGGGGGGGGGGCGGAGATCACTGTAATTTTAAAAAGTAAACAGAGTAAGAAAAGCAGAAATGCGGTCATTCAGTAATACCATATACAGTGGTACTTCTGGTTACGAACTTAATTCGTTCCAGAGGTCCGTTCTTAACCCGAAACCGTTCTTAACATGAGGCACGGTTTCGCTAATGGGGCCTTCCACTGCCACTGTGCCGTCGCCACGCAACTTCCGCTCGCATCCCGGGGCAAAGTTCGCAACCAGCAGCATTGACAGTGCTGCCTCTGGATACGAATGCTTCTGGTTGCGCGTGCGTCGGGTTACGAGCTGCACTAACCCGGAAATAGTTGCTCCCGGATTCGAACTTTGCTTGCCCCAGGATGCGAGCGGAAATCATGCGCGGGAGGCACTCTTTCGCTAATGGCGCCTCATGTTAAGAAGTTACAGGATAAGAATGGAACTCTGGAAGGAATTAAGTTCGTAACCAGAGGTACCACTGTACTTCCGGGTTAGTGGAGCTCATAAACCGAAGTGTTTATAAGGAGGACGGTACATTACCCGAGGTTCCACTGTATTCAGCTAGTGATGGATGCTGATATGAAAAGCTTACAGGGACTCTGTAGGATTGCCATGTGCCCTCTTTTTCCAGGACACATCCTCTTTTTCAGGGGTAAAATATCTGTCCTGGTGGATTTTTTTATAATTGCCAAAATGTGTCTGGATATACTTTCTAGAGGAGACATTAGACATAATTGGTGGTTGAAGACTTGCTTTCCTCTTCTCTTCTCCTGCCCACCTCAGCAATATATCACAACTTCTATAGTAGGGGGTATTTAAAATGAGAGTCATAATAGCGTGCTCTTTTTCTGCTCTTCAAAATAGGGCACCCCTGAGAGGAAGTGATTACACTGAAAAGTCACAGGTCCTCCCATCAAGAGGCATGGGCATATATGGAGGATGTCAGGAACTGGCTGGATAAGGAGGAGATACCTGACCAAGATACCTGACCAAGAACACACACACACACACCGGGAAAGCACACAGAGAGAGGATTTGTTTGGGGGGGGGGGTTAATAAATATTTTATTAATTTCCAAATATAAAAAACCTTCAATATCAAACAAAAAAGTTGACTTCCCTTCCTTCGTTCCAATGTTTATCAACATACCGCATGTCCAATGTAAAATAAAAACCATTAAAATTACTTATTGTTCATTCATAATGTAGCTACAAGTAGTCCTAGAACCCTGCCAATGTATTAACCTGTGTGCATCGATTCTGTATATATGCAATAAAGTCCTTCCATTCTTCCTTAAATTCATTGTCATCTCTTTCTCTTTGTTTCATTGTCATTTTCGCCATTTCAGCATATTCTATTAATTTAACTTGCCAATCTTCTTTGGTTGGGACACCTTCTTCTTTCCAGTGTTGTGCAAGCAATACTCGTGCAGCCGTAGTCGCATGCATAAATAAGTTCTTTTGTATATATACCTATATCTACTCCTGTAATTCCTATTAGGAATGCTTCTGGTTTTTTAAAAAAAGTTATTTTAAATATATATTTTTTCATTTCATTATAAATCATTTCCCAATAGCTTTTTACTATTTTACATTCCCACCACATATGAAGAAACATCCCTTCCGTTATTTTACATTTCCAACACTTAATTCTTTAGATTTGTACATTTTTGCTAATTTGACTGGAGTTAGATACCATCTAAACATCCTTTTCATATATGAGAGAGAGAGGGTTTGGTTCACGGCTCCTGGTGGTGGGAAACTGGCCACACCCCAGCAGTGGCGTCACAATGGGGGCATGGGGGGTGGTACACCCAAGGTTCTATGGCTGCGGGGGTGACAAGAAGTCATCCTACGGGGGCTTGTGGCGGCGCAAGCAGCCATCACACTGCCACAGCCGCATGTGGAGGATCGCTACAGCCGCGAGCAGAGGATCCCGGTGCCAGCAGCAAACCACTAAGTACAGCACATGTGTGGCATCACACGCATGTGCTGTATGTAGCAACGGCGCACATGCGCTGTATAGCGGTTTGCCACCGGTGCCACTCCAGTGCCGTGCAGACAGTGCCAGGCACACTAATCAGCAGAGTGAATAACTCTTCACAACGGAAGTGGCGGACAGAGACATGTGTAAGCATTATTTACAGGCGTTTATTCAGCATAGTTCAGGAACAAAGGAAAAAAACATGTCTGCTTCCCTTCGTGTCCAAACAAACAGCAAGACAGCAAAAGCAATATACAACGGAAGTTCCCAGCAGACTTGTGCTGGAAGTAAACAGGCATGTGACACACAACAGTCATGCCTGTTCCTTTTAAGGTGAGATGGAACTATATCCCAACAGCGACACCCGCACCGGGTGTCACGACGCCTTCCTTTGCCCCTGCACCCCAGAGACGGCAGACAAGCTAGGAACTACTGGAGGAAGGGAGTTTGAGGGATAGTGAAGAGGCAGAAACTGGCAGGTGTCCTAGCACAGGGCAGGGACAGGAATCGGTAGTTCTCCCACAAAGCCACTCTGAGAAACGTGTTGTGTGCTGGTCATAGTTCCATCTCCAGGGATCATGTCCATTGCAATCAGAGACCAAATAGGCATTAGACAATGAAAATGCTTTGTATCTTTCTTTGGGCATTTCTTAAAATCTATAGCCTTCACCTCATTTGTGTGCCCATTGCCACTTTGCCACTGCAACCCTCTATTTGGAGTCTATGCTTTGCAATCGCCCTCCCCAAAAAATAATAATCCCGTTGACACCCGTGCACTGAATTCAGATGCATAGGCTATGCATGATGGACAAGTGAGAGGCTCTCTGGATGAACAGTTGACCATGTAGTAATTTCCTAGATGGCAATATTAGAGACTGCAAGCACCCGATTGCATGACTGAATGCTCCCTGTATTTTTTATTTTACTTTTTTTAAAGGCAGCAGCAGCAACTTCCCATCTATGGAAAACTGCTTGCTAGGGAGAAAAATGCTTTCTGACCCAAGAGGATATTTAGTTAAGGTAATATTGAATCTACAAAGATTGGGTTTATTTTTCAAATGGGATCATTACTTGGATTTGATGAATAAGGTCGAAACGGGCAAGAGACTGACATTTTGCTGGAGCCAAGAATGAAGATCTGGAGTTCAGCTTCTTAATAGCGTCACGTAGCTTCACAAGGAAAATACATCCTTGTATGCCTTGCGCTAGAAATTTTGCAGCATCCTCTTTTTATGCATACAGTGTGAGTGTGTGTGTGTGTGTGTGTGTGTGTGTGTGTGTGTGTATGTGTGTGTGTGTGCGCGTGTGTGTTAGCTACGTATACGCTTTGGACTTGCATTTCCATCAAGGTAAACCCACTCTCTTTTATTTTTGTGTTCTAACTCAGGCAGGGGCAGACTTTAGCCTTTCAAATTCCAGCGGCCCCCTTTGCGAGGCAAAAATTTGGTGCCTCCCTTGCCTCTCTCCTTCTGTTCTGCTCAGTTCACTACAGTGGTGCCTCGCAAGACGAAATTAATCCATTCTGTGAGTCTCTTCGTCTTGCGGTTTTTTCGTCTTGCGAAGCACGGCTATTAGCGGCTTAGCGGCTTAGCGGCTTAGCGGCTATTAACGTCTTAGCGGCTTAGTGACTTTAAGAAAAAGGAAACAAACTCGCAAGAACTCGCAAGACGTTTCGTCTTGCGAAGCAAGCCCATAGGGAAATTCGTCTTGCGGAACGACTCAAAAAACGGAAAACCCTTTCGTCTAGCGAGTTTTTCGTCTTGCGAGGCATTCGTCTTGCGGGGCACCACTGTATGTCATAGTTGTGGTGCCCTGCAGCACCACTAGGCTCAGCACCCAGTACAGCAGAACCAGCCATTCTGCCCTAAATCTACCTCTGTCTCGGGACCAGGGCGTTTTTTCAGCCAAAACTCACCAGAACTCCATTATAACTGCCATTACAGGAGAACAAGGGAGGTGTTCATTGTGAGTTCCGGCACCTCTTTATTTTAGAAAAACAGCACTACTCAGGATATTATTTCTCCCTCCATCTCCCCACTCCGCCAGCATCTACCAATAACAGGAAAATATCTGAAACACTATATTTAATTCTATGAAGGGTAGGACCTATGCCTGTTTTTAGAGTATTGCTATTCTACAACTGGGACGCGGGTGGCGCTGTGGGTAAAAGCCTCAGCGCCTAGGGCTTGCCGATCGAAAGGTCGGCAGTTCGAATCCCTGCGGCGGGGTGCGCTCCCGTTGTTCGGTCCCAGCGCCTGCCAACCTAGCAGTTCGAAAGCACCCCCGGGTGCAAGTAGATAAATAGGGACCGCTTAGTAGCGGGAAGGTAAACGCCGTTTCCGTGTGCGGCTCTGGCTCGCCAGAGCAGCGATGTCACGCTGGCCACGTGACCCGGAAGTGTCTCCGGACAGCGCTGGCCCCCGGCCTCTTGAGTGAGATGGGCGCACAATCCCAGAGTCTGGCAAGACTGGCCCGTACGGGCAGGGGTACCTTTACCTTTACCTTTATTCTACAACTGGTTTGATGCTTTCCTTTTGTCTTATTAATTTTCTTAATTAAATGAAGGGCACTTTTAACATGGGACCCACAAATAGACTCAAGTGAGTAGCAGGGTGAGTTTGCAGGTGCAAGCCCTATAGTTTTAGACCTTAATATCGAAACCCCTACATAGTCTATTATCATGTGAATAATATTACAGACCCTCCAAGTGTCCCTATTTTGCAGGGACAGTCTCTGCCCCGGTTTCTGATTTGATCCCAGAATGCCCTTTTCCTCATGGATGTCCCTATTTTGATTGGAGAAATGTTTGAAGGTTTGGAGTTATCCAAACCCCGAGCCGTCTGAAGGCAATCCTGTATAGGGAAGTGTTTTTTAAAAAATGTTTAATGTTTTATTATGTTTTATACATGTTGGAGTGGCTGGGGCAATCCAGTAAGATGTGTGGGGTATAAATAGTAAAATTTTCATCGTGGAATGGGACGTCCCTATTTTCATCGGAGAAGTGTTAGAGGGTATGGTATTGAAGATAATGCTGAAAGTGCAACTGGCAATGGCTATTAAAATTATTGTTTTAAAAAGGAATTCCTGTGAAGGGTGGGTTTGTTTGTTTTTAAGAAAATCCTACCTTCATATCTTATTAGACAGAGGCCATGGCATGCCACAGTTTTACAGGAGAAATTAATTTCTAACAGATTTTTTATTATTCTTCTTTCTTCCCTCTTTCTTACACTGGTGACTGACACACAAGGAAACAAAGATGCACCAATGCCTCTCTGTGGAAAAAGCATGCTACAGCAGAAACCTCAGCTGGAGGAACTTAGAATCATAGAATCATAGAGTTGGAATAGACCACAAGGGTCATCGAGTCCAACCCCCTGCCAAGCAGGAAACACCATCAGAGCACTCCTGACATATGGTTGTCAAGCCTCTGCTTAAAGACCTCCAAAGAAGGAGACTCCACCACACTCCTTGGCAGCAAATTTGCTTGGAGTCAAGTCTGCATTGGCATCAATTCTCATGGGTGCAAACAGAAAAAGAGGGGATGAGAGAAATCGTTAGGAGAGGGGCAATTAGGCTTATAATACTAATGTAAAGCTGAGTCCAATGGACAAAGAATTCTAAAAGAAATCATTTCTGTAGCACTTTCTGAGCTATCAGCCCGCAAAGAGGGTAACAGGATAAATTTGAGCACCCCAGGCTTCAAGATTTACATAACTGAATTCCTGGAATAGCATCTGTGCGGCAGGATCCTAATATGCTATTTTTAGATCCTCTTATTTGATTTTAAGATGGCTTTGTACTGTTTGTGATGTTACCTTTTTATTCGGAATATTACCAATTTTTGGCCACCTTGGGAATTTTTATGGAAAAGCTTGAAATACTTATTTGTTAGACGTCTTTCTACAAAAAAAACAACAACCCCAATTTCAAAGACAGTGCCAGAAGTGCCCCAAATAAAACCTTTTTAATTGAATGACCTTTCGGTCACCGGATGAGCATTTTCATTGTTGAAATTCAACTTTTATACATATTTAACGTACAGATAAAATCAAAGCATCTTTTGTTTTAAAGCAGTAATAACAAGAGCAATATGGCAATGGTACAACAATATCGTAGTAAAATTAAAATAAAAGCCACAGAAAGCTTGTGATCATAAATAAAGTAATTTTTAAAAGGAGCAGCTAACCTTTGGCCCCGAAGTTGCTGGACCAGGATTTTTACTATCTTCCCTGGTTGAAATGGATGGGAGCTGGAGTTCAGCAACATCGAGATGGTCACATGTTAGCCATCCCTGTGATCAAGCGTCACAATCTTGAAATGGGTGAGCATTATGCCATAGTAGGCATGGATCTTTGCATTTGTAATCCACCTTGGGCACACGTACACAAGGCTTGGCTATAATCCTCCCAAAATCTAGTCCTTTCCGATTCCCCTGATTCCAAGGGGAGAGATTTGTGTGATTAACTCTGACATTAAAATCAGCGGTTCTTGAAATTGCTTCAGAAATTAATAACAGCCAGGCCTGTGTGTATTTAACTTTGTAGGCAAGTCAGCAGACTGGGGGAGGAACGCCATTTTTGCATCAGATGTCAAAGAAATACACAACTACCTGACGTTTGGAAGACATCTGAAGGCAGCCCTGTTTAGGGAAGTTTTTAATGACTGATCTTTTAATGTATTTTTAATCTCTTGTTGGAAGCTGCCCAGAGTGGCTGGGGAAACCCAGCCAGATGGGTGGAGTATAAGTAATAAATTATTATTATTATTATTATTATTATTATTATTATGGCTGTTCCCTCCCTGCAAGAAGTGAAGCTACAGGGAACCAGACAGATGGCCTTCTTGGTGGTGGCGCCCGCCCTGTGGAACGCTCTCCCATCAGATGCCAAGGACATAAGGAACTACACAACTTTTAGAAGAAATCTGAAGGCAGTCCTGTACTGGGGACTTTTTAATGTTTGGTGTTTTATTATGTTTTTATACATGTTGGGAGCCACCCAGAGTAGCTGGGGCAACCCAGTCAGATGGTTGGGTTATAATAAAATTATCATAATCATAAACGACACTTTTAAGTGCATACGTCAAAACTTCTGGTGGTACAAGCTGTTCACCAGTGGAACAGACTGCCTCTGGAAGGGGAAGGCTGACTCTTGTGGGAGGTTTTTAATTAGAGGCTGGTTGACCATTTATCAGGAATGCTGGTGCAGCAGTGAGCATTGGCAGAAGGTTGGACTAGATGACATCGAGTCCCTTCCTGCCCTGTGATTCTATCTTAGTATATGCCTACAAACATAATGAAGTGATCCCAAAAAGTAGCAGTTGACAGGGCTGTGGCATACCAGGAAGGAGGGGGTCCTCCTCCCCCTCCCCATTTGCTACTATGATGCTGCTGACAGGAGGTCAGGTGAGCACCCCTACCTTGCCAGCTGCTATGGTGAGCTCCTGTTGCTCAGTCCCAGCTCCTGCCAACCTAGCAGTTCGAAAGCACACCAGTGCAAGTAGATAAATAGGCACCACTACGGCGGGAAGGTAAACGGCGTTTCCGTGCGCTCTGGTTTCTGTCACGGTGTTCCATTGCGCCAGAAGCAATGGTTTACTCCTGCTGGCCACATGACCTGGAAAAGCTATCTGAGGACAAATGCCGGCTCCCTTGGCCTGAAAGCGAGATGAGCGCCACAGCCCCATAGTCGCCTTTGAGTGGACTTAACAGTCCAGGGGTCCTTTACCTTTTACCTTTACTTATACCCAGAACAAACTTAGTTGGTCTCTAAGGTGCTGCTGGACAATTTTTTATTTTTATTTATTTATTTTGACTGAGTCAGACCAACACGGCTACCTACCTGAATCTTACTGACCCTGATTCTGAACCCAAAGGATCTTTCGGAAGCATGGCTTGTATGTTTTAGCCTGGTTTTCAGGAACCACATCTATCCTGTGGCTTGCTAGGATGGCCATTAACCAGGCATAGCTAGTGAAAGGCAATTCCACACTCTAAATATTTCTGAAAGAGGCTCATTATTATTCTCTTTTTCTATACATACAGTGGTACCTCTAGATACGAACGGGATCTGTTCTGGAGCCCCGTTCGCATCTAGAGGTAAACGTAACTAGCGACGGCGTGTCTGTGCGCATGCGCATCACTTTTTGCCGCTTCTGCGCATGTGCGTGATGTCATCTTGAGCGTCTGCACGTGCGCATGCGCAAGCGGCGAAACCCGGAAGTAATGCGCTCTGTTACTTCCGGGTTGCCGCGGAGTACAACTCGAATGTGTTCAACTCAAAGCGTATTCAACCCAAGGTATGACTGTACACACATACATTGTTGTTGTTTTTTCTTCTCTCTCCCTATCTCTTGCTACACACAAACACACCCACCCACACCTAACTCCTGGGCAAGTGTCACGGTCCAGTTCACAGGCAATCAAAGTCCCAGCTGGGGACGTCGGGACTGGGGGCAAGATGGCGGGGTGGGAGCAGTCACGAAGTCAAGGGTCCGAGGGTCAGGAAGCAAGGAACCAAGAAGTCATGGGCCCGAGGATCAAGAAGCAAGGAGTCAAGGAACCAAATGCAGCAAGGCAGGGAACATGTTGCTGTGCCAAAGAGCCGATGGGAAATGCTGACCTTATATCCCTTCCCAGCTCTTGCCACCAGGTGCTGTGAGTTACCAATCGGCCTCACCTGTGAGGCTGCAGCTTGCCTCTTCAGAACAAACTTAGGAAGGCCCCAGTCCTGCAAAGTCCTACTGGTCACAGGGCCTGGCTCCTGCACGCACTCCTGACAGCAAGTATTTTTGGCAAAACAAACAAGAACTGGGTTTTAGATGCAGCTAACCAGTTGTGCAATTAACCGATGGAGACTTCGCATTCACAAAGTAAAGATGTGAATCAATCATAGGTTCTGTCTACTCGGATTAATTTATATTCAGATCTATTAATTAAGAAAAGCAGTTGGTTGAACTAAGTTACTTGATAGATCCTTCTCAGATGGACACATGATTATTGACATGCGAAAAGATTAGTATAAATAAATCTTTCATCTTTACGCTACTTAAATTAAATAAGAGCCATGCTTGATGGAATACCGGCCAATAACTTTTAGATCATTAATAATCATCAACGTATCAATGAATAGGTCTGGAATCCTCTTAGATCAGCACAAATCAGAAAAACAGCACCAGACAATCTATAGCAGTCATTTATGCTATGGCCTCAGAACCATTAAAACACACCCAAATCCCTTGCTTAAAGGGGCTATCCTTGACCTTTATTTAGATGTCTGAAAGCACTTGGTAAATAGAATATCTATTTAATTAGTACTTGGCTATCATTTCACTTTTTCTAGGGTGAACAGCCAAGGAGGCTAGCAGGCTGAAATTCTAGAAGAAGGATTGAAGAAATATTTGCACTATAAACATATTGGTTTTACACCAACTATCATGGCTTCACTGCCCCCTAAAATCCTGGGAAATGCAGGAAATTATCTTGGAAATCACTAATCAGGATCAGCATCTGATTACTTTACTTTACTTAGCAAAGTTCTATCAGACTCCTTCCCTTCCCCAGGGCTACAACTGTTTTGCACAAAGATACAGCAACTTGGGTTTTCAAAGGATTTCCTGGGTGCTGTGGCTTTTCCAGTAGCCAAGGCCATGTTAAAAACTAGGCTGTGGGACATAGATCGCCAGGAACTAATTTCAGCTGTGGAAAAAACACGTTCCCCTCTTTATTTTTGACTCTCTTGGGCGCAGGAATTTAACCTCAATTATCTACAATTTTCATTTAACCTGCAAGAAAGAAGGGCTTTTTCACCGGCTAGGTTCAATTCTAATCCTTCTAACCTCCTTTGGCGTAGGTTCACGGGGATGGCAGAAGGAGATAGGATCTGCCCATGTGATGCCCACCTGGTAGAAACTCTAGCTCACATGGTCCTTAAATGTAAAATGGATGATGATCTCCGCCAACAATTCTTAGACCAACTATGTATCCCAATATGGAAACCAGAGACGGAGGTCATACTCTTCTTATTACAGGGGAGAGACCAGGAGCTCACCAAGACAGTAGCTAAGTCCCTCTATTTGATTTTTTTTGTCACCGAAGTACGCTATGGGATCCTGCCCTTGCTGGAGACCCACAGAGGTGAAATAGATTGCTCACCTCTTCTTCCCTTTGGCAAATGGGGTCATCTTAATAGATGGTCCTGGTTGCGGGCAGGCTCTCAACCTGGTTCCCCCCACCCTGGCACGGGTGGAGCTATCGCCCTCATGCCTGGGTGGCACCACAATCACCCAGAGCTATTGCCCAATCATGTCATTGGGTGATATTGGGGGGAAGTATAAAAGCGGCAGTGTGACGTGTGCCAGGCTCCTGCTCCGCGCTGCCGAACACCCGCCCCCCTCCCTTTAATTTAGATCCTTTGGCCTTGCTTTGGACTTTGGTTGGTTGCCCGGCTTGAGTCGGGGGCCGGGTAGGAATTTTTTCCATTTGGCAAATTGGCATGGGCCACTTGGTTTTTGCCTACGTCACAACTTTGTAAGGTTTGGCAGTTAGGCATTGGCTTATGGTGAATGGGGGAGGGGAGGTCGGCCATCGCCTGCCCCTCCAGTTTCAAGGGTATTCCGTTAAAAGAAGCCGGGGCCTGGATCCTGTCCAAAGTCCGCTTGAAGGGTGAGGGCCATGCCAGGCCTCTGGGAACACCAGGGGAGATGCAGGCTGGTTCCCCCGATGCAATTTCCCTTTGGGTGGTTTACCCTTACAGACTTCCTGCAAAGCGGGCAGGAGTCAGATATAGTCTTGCCCATGCCTAAGCCAATACCGCTTTCATTCCTGTAATCAATAAAGTTGTGGCCAAATTTTTGCCCAAAAACCTTAAACAAAATATCCGTGTCTATGTGAATTTATTTACCCTAAGGGGGGGTCGGCTTGAGGGTCTTGCCACGCAAATGACTGTACTGTTGAAATGGCGACGAGATTGCACCGTGCCTATTTATTCTGAATGTTTGTAAGTGATGCCAATAAAGGTTTGATGATGATGATGATGATGATGATGATGATGATTTTCTTTTCTTTTAATCTCTGTCTCACAAATTATTATTATTTTTTTCAGCTCCATTAAAAAATACAATCATCACACATAGTACTGTATGCATCAACGTTTTATTACGTATTTTGTGTTTTTGTTTTGTATTTTTATGCTGTGAACTGCCCCGAGATCTTTGGATGAAGGGTGCTACACAAATTTAATAAATGAATAAATATAAATGCTCCAGATTTCCTTAAGAAACGAGCACATTTGTGGTTTTATATTCCGATTTTATTCTCTGAACCTCTATGGTTATAGGGTGGCATGTAAATTCAATAAATAAAATAATAATAATAAATACTTACAATATTATGCAGCAGAAACAAAGCACTGCATGGTTCTCTGATTCTATGGCATTACATATATAATAAATGCAATGTTTTGCAAATAATTTTGCATATAATTAGCTAGGCTTTTTTAAAAATAAACACTCACTATGCACAAGCAGCTCAGACTTAAGAGGCAGTCTTAAGATTAAGTCGAAGCGTAATATATTTATTTCACAAATATACTGCTTGATTGTAGGGGGGAACCTCAAAATGGGTTTTAATTGGGTCAGAACTGCTGAATTCAGTGCATAAATCATCTGAGTGAATTCCTCCTCTATCTATATAATCTTGTTGGCTTCAGTTTCCTCAGAAAATGAACTTTTGGTTCGCAGTCCTTTTAACAATACAGAGTGCTTTCTGTCCTTTATTAAAAAATAAAAAAATCAATGTGTTATTCAGGATAACTGAATAGGCAAGTGGCTATTTTCTCCATGAAAGCTTTGCAAGGGAAGCCCAGAAACACGAGGGCGATATTAGTTTTGTCAGAAAGGCGAGGCCAAAGATGTTGCAAATTAAATTGCATTCAAGTGCCTTGGGAAGCAAATGGGTAGCTGACGTAAAGGATTCGCAATGGGCCGTGGGTTTTACATCCAGCTCCCTGTTTCTAATTTAATCCTGTTTGGTAGCGATCAAGAAAATTTTGGAATCAAAAGCCAGCTAATACCTGTGAAATGACTTGATGGTCTCAGGCCCTTCCTGGCACACAGGTATCCATATCTCTGTTGCTACTGTTGGGGCAGAAGCCAATAATTGATGGTCTGTGACAATTGGATTTATCGATTCGAGGATTGTCTGAGTCAAGGAAAGAAGTCAGGTTACTTACCTCGCTAGATCTCCATGACAAATCTCTGAATTGGAGGTCCTCTATCTAGTCAGGCGTCCCATGCTAAGGCTGGAAGGTTCGGCGACTATATGGCTTTCAAAAACCATCAGCGAATCGCATTTTTTTAAAGGTGCATCATTTGAAAAAAAACGCATTGTTATTTGCTCCACAGGAGGTGGGGATCTGCAGCCAGGGGTGGAGGAAAGGGGGTGCGGGTTACCTTCAAAGGTAGCCCCACATAGAGCGCATTGCAGTACTCCAACTGGGAGTTAACTAGAGCATGCACCACTCTGGAGAGACAGTCTGTGGGCAGGTAGGGTCTCAGCCTGCGTACCAGATGGAGCTAGTAAACAGCTGCCCTGGACACAGAACTGACCTGTGCCTCTGTGGACAGCTGTGAGTCCAAAATGACCCTAGACTTACTCCCAGTGTGTACAAGATTGCACCCTAAACCCCTTGCCTAAATATCTCCTATAGCATCATTGAAAATTCTCAAGAGGGCATGTCTACTCAGAAGCAGGCTTACCCTTGGGTAAGCAGGTAAAGCTGGAGGAGACTCTTGAGAGACTGCAAGAAGATCCAACCGATCCATTCTGAAGGAAATCAGCCCTGAGTGCTCACTGGAAGGACAGATCATGAAGCTGGGGCTCCAAGACTTTGGCCACCTCATAAGAAGAGAAGACTCCCTGGAAAAGACCCTGATGTTGGGAAAGATGGAGGGCACAAGGAGAAGGGGACGACAGAGGACGAGATGGTTGGACAGTGTTCTCGAAGCTACCAGCATGAGTTTGACCAAACTGCGGGAGGCAGTGGAAGACGGGAGTGCCTGGTGTGCTCTGGTCCATGGGGTCACAAAGAGTCAGACACGACTAAACGACTAAACAACAACAAGCAGGTCAAGGATTGCAGCCTAAATTCTCCGGGATTGTGCTTTGCAGTTATATTTACACCAAGCTGAACATTTATGGCGTAAGATGTTTTCTTCAGAAGCATTTTCCTGGAGGCACATGTTGTTTTCTTGTTACGTTTTTTAATCTATCTGTGAGATACCTTACGAAAACTTTAGCCTAATGAACAAAATAGAGATATTGTAAATAAATAAGAAAAACGTCGCAGTCACCCGCTTTCTTGACTGAAGGATATATATATTTTTTTCCAGACACTGTTAAAATGTTGACGTCCAAGAGCAGTGAAAACAGCTGGTTAGGTTTCATTACACAGTACGCTTGTGAAGACGCTACTGTCCCTCCCCATTTGTTCTGCCTCAGCAGGGGTCCTCTGCTCTGATTACTTTTAATTGGGGGACCCAGGATACCAGCCTCAAAGACAATCATTTAGTTTGTTTAGCAGATAAGCCTCCTAATGAGCAATTAAAATAATCAACACTCAAGCAATAATTTAAAACCAAGCAAAATGCCCCATTGGAAAACTTTTTTTTTAAAACGTTCCTGCAGTTTTAGCAAAGCGAGTGTGCTCTTAAGAACTTTCCAGTATTCCCTTTAGCTCACAACCACAGGGAAAACTATAGTTGATAAGTGCTAATGGTTTAATTGGGAAAATGCTAAGCCCTTCAGCAACCTTATCATCTGTATATACATAATTGCATTTTCAAGTGCACCCACACCATTATGTCGAAGGCATTAGCGCGCCACCCAAGAATCCGAAGAACTGTAGTTTGCTCAGGGTGGGACCTCACAGAGGTACAATTCCCAGTGACCTGGATGAACGACATTTCTTAGAATTCTCCATGACTGTTTAAAGTAGTACAGGAGGCCTTGCATTGGCCCTTTCTGGAAGGAAGTTCAAGTCCTCTTATTCCTCTTTGTTATGTACTGAAGTTCTCACCCTGGGCCAGCAGGGGGATACTGTAGATAGTTATGCAAATAAGGGATTGAAAGTGACGTTCAGTGATTGGATAGTTTTAGAAAATTGTTACAGTTACGTTGTACTGGAGGTCTATATAAGCAGGCTGACTGAAGCCTTCAGTTCAGTTCTGTTCCGGCCTGTGAATAAACAAGAGCTGTTTGAAGAATCGCTGTGTCGTCTGATATGTTCACCCACAACTTAACACTCTTGTCCTTAATTGAAATTGAAATACTTTATTGTCACTTGTACATCTTGTATACAATGAGATTACACGAGCACCCCTCACTCAGCTCTCTTAGTCTTAATTCCCTCATTTACTGACGCACACCCACCAAACCCGAAAGTCAGTTGCCCAGTTGTTATCTTTTCATTCAGTAGCCTAACAGCCCATGGATAGAAGCTGTTCGTTACCCTGTTGGTGCGACTAATCATGCTTCTATATCTATTTGCCCGAGGGCAGGAGATCAAGAAAGTGCCGGCCAGGGTGTGAATCATCCCTGAGAACTTTCCTCACTCTCCTGAGGCAACGTTCTTCCGCTATTTCATCCAGCGGATTCATGGGACAGCCCATAATATCTTGTGCTGTATTCACCACCCTCTGTAGGCACTTCCTATCAGATGATGTCAAACCAGCATACCACACCGTGATGCAGTATGAAACATCAAACACATCAGCCTGAATAGTAGTAGTAGTAGTAGTAGTAGTAGTAGTAGTAGTAATAACTACTATTGTTATTTATTATTTATACCCTGCCCATCTGGCTGGGTTTCCCCAAGCCACTCTCTGCAGCTCCCAACAGAAAATTAAAAACACAGTAAAACGTCAAACATTAAAAATTTCCCTAAACAGGGCTGCCTTCAGGTGTCTTCTAAAAGTCAGGCAGGTGTTTATTTCCTTGACATCTGGTGGGAGGGCATTCCACAAGGCAGGCGCCACTACCGAATATTGTGCGTTCTTGCTTACAACCGTGATTCTAAACACAGGACTTTTGCTGCATATTTAAGATGCCAGTGGGCAGGTTGTGTGGAGCGCTGAAGAATCTCCCACTCCTGAAATCTGATTGGTTTAAGATTGCAGGAAGAGCCTCCCTGTGTGACATAAAGGTTCCATCTTCCCTGGTCCCCTGCTTCCCATGGTGGCCAGCCAAGTAACTTCTGCAATATTCACAAGCAGGGTGTGTAAGCAACAGCCCTTCTTGTTTGCACCTGGTATTTGGAGGCATTTCTGCCCCTGAACATAAGAGGTTTCTATCCAGATGTCGTGGCTAACAGCCATCATGACGACCTTTCTGCGCTATGCACTCAAAGAAGATTCACGTGACTTTAAACAGTCACGGCTTCTTCCAAAGAATCCCAGGCACTGCAGTCTGTTAAGGTTGTCCATGTGCTACAGCACTGATGGGCAGCTTGTGGAAGAAAACTATTATTATTATTTTTCTTTTTTATTATTATTTGCATTTTCAAGAACAGGAACAGAGAGCATCTTTAACCCCCTTCTCCCTCCCTCCCTCCCTCACTTACAACTTCATACCAAATGCAGCGTGTATACATATACCATATCACCTCCCTTCCACCCTTTTCCTGGTTCCTTCACTTTTCTTCTACTCCACGTAATCCACATCTTTTTAATCATCCAATTTGTTATCTATTAAAAACTCTTATCTATTTCAACTCTGCTGGATTCAGTCGAGACCTGCTAAGCTAAGTATTTGTCTATACTGGTTGTTAAAATATTCAATAAACATTGTCCATCCCTCCTTATATTCCTTATCATCATTTTCTCTTATCCTGTTCGTCAGACCACTCAGTTCAGAATATTCAAATATTTTACAATGCCTTTCTTCCTTAGTAGGTACTAGACTTGTTCTCCAACTTTGTGCCAATAAGATTATTGCTGCAGCAGTGGCATATAGTAATAAACTCTTTTGTTTTGGGGGGGGACAACCATTGTTACCATCCCCAAGAGGAAAAATTCAGGTGTTTGGGGGAAAGTTTTTTAAAGTATCTTTTTTTTAATTCATTGTATATAGTTTCCTAACATTCTTTAATTATTTTACAGGACCACCACATGGGGGGGGGGGGTCATTTTCATAACACTTCCAACATGTACCTTTTTCTTTTTTGGACATTTTCACCAATCTGTTGGGTTGTTAAATACCATCTGTGGGCCATTTTCGTCATATTTTCTTTCATCGCAAAACATGCCATGAAATTCATATTCATCTTCCACAACTTTCCCCATAATTCATAATCAATCTTGTGACCCACATCTTGTGCCTGATTTCACAAATTCCTCTTTAGTTTCCCACTCCAAGAGCAGTTTGTACATTTTTGATAATGCTTTTACATTTGTATGTAATAGGTCTTTGGTAAGCTGATACTTTTGTTCCGCAAAGCCATTTTTCCTATTTATCTTAAGCAATTCGTTAATCTGATGTAGCTATGGAAGAAAATTATGAATGAAACTGACATACATTTCAGTATCAAAGTGAGCAGTGTGGGGCTGACAGTCAGGTACAGATAATTTGTGGCACATTGCAACAAAAAGACGGGGCTTCTAATAAGATGGCGAGACAAAACTCCAGCTCTTCTAAAAGAGCAACTGCATACATCATACTCTTTCTCCCCGGGGAAGGAGAAGTTGGCAGTGTGAGCTGACTGGCAGCTTGTCTTGGCTTCAACTCAGCCAACTCACACCTCCTGGAAAAAATTAACTGTGCAGGCAAATGAAGAATAAATGAAGCAGGCTGTAGCATTTCCTGCACCAGCTTGGTGTGAACCATTGCTCCAGTTTTGAACACTATGTTGTTGTTGTTTAGTCGTTTAGTCGTGTCCGACTCTTCGTGACCCCATGGACCAGAGCACGCCAGGTACTTCTGTCTTCCACTGCCTCCCGCGGTTTGGCCAAACTCATGCTGGTAGCTTCGCGAACACTATCCAACCATCTCATCTTTTCCAGGGAGTCTTCTCTTCTCCTGAGGTGGCCAAAGTATTGGAGCCTCAGCTTCACGATCTGTCCTTCCAGTGAGCACTCAGGGCTGATTGCCTTAAGAATGGACATGTTTGATCTTCTTGCAGTCCATGGGACTCTCAAGAGTCTCCTCCAGCACCATAATTCAAAAGCATCCATTCTTTGGCGATCAGCCTTCTTTATGGTCCAGCTTTCACTTCCATACATCACTACTGGGAAAACCATAGCTTTTACTATACGGACCTTTGTTGGCAGGGTGATGTCTCTACTTTTTAAGAGACATCACCTTGGTGATGTCTCTACTTTTAAGAGATTATGTCCCTACTTTTAAGAGACATCACAAGGTGATGTCTCTACTTTTTAAGAACACTATAGTTAGAACCAGTTGGAAGAGAGCTGTTCAAAGGTAGGCTGTGCCATGGAGGAAGATGACCTCTTTCGTCACAGTAGACAGCAAGGTCATCTCTTAATTGATCTGGAAATCAAACACAAAACCTAACAGGTGGGACACCCAATTGGGTTTTTCGGCACCCTGCTCTAGGATTCCTCTGCAGATTTCTCTGCTTCATCTGTAAAAAAGGGCTTATGCTATATCAGTCTTTCCCAACTGAAATGTCGGTTCACGTTTAAGCAATTTAAGAGAGCGGAGACTGTTGTGTTGTGTTTGTTTCATACATGCAGAGACTTAAACTATCCTCACTGCAACTCTCTGCTCACTTCCTTCTCCCACTTACGTTAGGGAAAAGCGCTTGCAGAGAAATAAGAGGCAGGTTTCAGCCAGACGATGGCGCTGACCATGGTACTGTTTATAAACTGTCAGTTTTAACCGAAAGCGACAGCAATGTGGGGAGAAGGAAGAGGCCTTCGATTATGTGCTTTTCTTTTTATCAAACTCATTCAATTTGGGATTTTCTCTTCCTAAGAATGCTTTCAGCCTATTTTTTCAGGATAAGCCATTGTCTAAACATGTTCATAATATACATCCATAGACGGATCGATCCTGTTGGGAGTTCACCAAGTTATTTTTCCTAAAATTTACAAAATGCATCACTAATCACCAGATAGTTTTGTGAGAATAAAGGTTGCTATAATTTCTCAAGGAGCTTTGCATTTACAGTGGTACCTCGGGTTAAGTACTTAATTCGTTCCAGAGGTCCGTTCTTAACCTGAAACTGTTCTTAACCTGAAGCACCACTTTAGCTAATGGGGCCTCCTGCTGCTGCCGGAGCACGATTTCTGTTCTCACCCTGAAGCAAAGTTCTTAACCTGAAGCACTATTTCTGGGTTAGCGGAGTCTGTAACCTGAAGCGTATGTAACCTGAAGTGTATGTAACCTGTAATGGACTCTTGTTCCAACCCTTTGCATGTAATATTTAACCAGGCTAAGGTTTACCCTTCTGGATAAAATGCTGAACTAATGGCTACTAATTCTTGTCCGTGGTTAACTTCAACTGGATCAAAAAATATAATCCCAGCTCTTATTGGTTTGGGTTTGCTTGTCAAACAAAAAGCACACACCTCCTTTCATTGGTTTCTTAAATTGCAATGAATGTGAGCGGCCACAAGATGGAGATCGCTGGCTTTAGAAGCTAATTCGGTTAAAGGAAGATTTCCACAGAGCTATGAAATGAAGAAGTGTGTAAGGGGGAATCTGGACATTCATGAGAAAGTTTAATAAATGTATCACAACGGCTGTACACCAGGAACAAATATTCAGGTTAATCACTCGCATTTTTCAACTGGCCCAAAAAGTCAGAGCAAAACTTGTGAATAGGGATATAAACGTAGGAATATAAACAGATTTAATCCTAGGTTCTCCGTAAACATGAAGTGCCCTGTGGGTAAGAGAAACACCATATTCTGGACTTGTTTACACCCCAGGAGGCCTGACTTTAAGATGACAGCATGGTAGCTATTCTGCTACAAATGAAATTCAGTCCCAGAATCAGTTTGTCTGCAAATGATTTTATAGGGGAGGGAGAGACAGATGAACAAAATATTGCTAATGTATCGCCACCACTAAGTGAAAGTTTCCATAACAAAGTTCTGCTCAAACATAAGAAAGCTCTAGCCTGTAGATCACCAGTGGGCTGTTGTTTTATTTTTATTTTATTTTATTAGTTTTTCAATAGACAGAAAAGATGGGGAAATATGCAAGCTTCATGAATACTCCTGCACAAACTATTCCACTGACTTTTTCAAGCTCTTTAATAGACACAGAACATACAAGGATGTATCCCTGATCTTTGTCTGAAAAGCTTATGTAAGATGTGGTACACGTAACATGATAAAGAGATTTGTTTTTTTCAAAACGCATTGTAAACAAAAATGCTTAGTCTGTTTCATAAAACCTCTTTTTTTATCACACCCTGGGAAATCACCATAGATGGAGATACGGCTTTCATCCTACTCTGGAGATGGGTTAGATTCCTTATGTGCATATATTTTACTTTCAAGTAGCTTTTGCAGGCCTTACTATCTCTTTATCTCTCTGTATGGATGACAGAGTGAACGCAAAAATGCAGAAAACTGATTGCTTTCACCAAAGAGTCCTGACAATCCCTTAACATGAACAGTGCTGGATTTATGTATAAATTAAACAAGCTATAGCTTAGGGCCCCACTCTCTTGGGGGGGCGCTAAAAATTTAAAGGAAAAAAACTGGATGTACATTTCCAAAATATAAGATAAAAAACAAATAAAACAAAACCTACATACAGCAACAGTGCTTTGAGTTGTGTAGGGTCCTGTTTTGCTATGTGCAAATGGCTTTAGATACCTATGAGGTCCATAAATTACCATATAGCATATATTCAAGACAAAAAACAGTGACAATTTGTTGTTGGCAAAGGACAGCTGGACATATAAAGGTCCCCATTACCTTCAGTAGCTTAGGGCCTCATCAAACCTAAATCCAGCCCTGAACATGAATACTCTGCAAGTACAGTATATTCTCTGTATAGCCTCTAACAGTCATTGACAATATTCACTTCTGTAATGTCATAATTTTGGACTTAGGCATTTACGGTATATACATGTTTCTGCCAAATGCTCCAATAACTCCCCGCCCTAGACAATTATGCAAGCAGAAACCATTTTTTTAACTGCACCCTATCCCACACAATCAGAGCAGTCACTTTTACCCATTTCAAATTCCCCTATCATTGCATTCATCAGCCATTTAAGGCATGGCACACTTATCTGAAAGCAACTCTGAGCAGACATGGTTTCTATCCAGGCAGCTTACTGGGCTACACATGCTAAGATTCGGAAGCAGAAATTCTTCATGCGCCTTCAGATCCTGTTCTGACAATGTATAAATAGTGCTTAGCACACTTGCTGCATTTGGATGAAATATGATATGGCCTCATTAGATCTCTCCTACCCTCTCTCCTCTGGCACAACTGAGAAAAGGAGATCGGAAGACTTAACTTTTGTTTTTAACTAGCTGCAGTTTAGTGTTAGGTTCACACCTAAACAAACGGTGGTTAGTCTTAACAAAGGTTTGCTAAAACATGTCAAATGCAGACCATGGTCTATGATGTTGTCTTGTTTGAAGAAACCAACAGGAAGATTAACCAGCTGAGGGTTCAGATGGATGCCTAAGCTGGTTAGCTGAAAATCCTAGTGAAAGCTTTAATTTTCCTCCTTGCATCCATACTACAGGAAGAAAGGTGAGGCTCATTCACACAATGCTAAACCTACATTGAGCATTACATCCAAACCAGGCCATTCTTGTATTTTTTTCATGCCTGGGAACCAAAACCCACATCATAAAAGAGTGCTTATGCACCCAATTCCTGATCACTTTTGATAGAACAGTTTATTATGCCCGGTATCCAACTGCTCTCAATATCATACATTTAAGATCCTTTTTTTGAATCAAGTGTCTGTATTTGGGGGGAAATATTCCAATTTAAAAACACTGAACACATCAAATATCTAGGGAAAGGACAACAGGGAGTCCAACCGCAAATATGCATTGGATTTCTTCCACGTTTCAACTTCGATCTTCACTCACAACCTCTTAAATGTCACTTTATTTATTTTTTTCTTCCCCAAAAGTATAAACATGAAAAATATGTATACAAAAGCTCATCTTTAAAATCAGTGCTGATTTTAAATTATCTCTTAACAGCTATTATTCTGGATTTTTCTCAGCTTTCAATCTGTTTTATGTCAAAATAAGGAATCCCATTAAATCCTGCTTAAAAAATAATAATGATAAAGCATTAGAAACTACTGATTAGCTAGAGGGGTAACAGTGTTAGTCTGTTGCAGCAAAAAAGACTAAAGGGACTTTGCTAGTTTAAGTTGCCACAAGATTCTTTGTTCTTTTTTGCTTATTCGCTCTTCATTAGCAGAAGGCACTTCTTGGAACTTGGGCTTGTATCCAGAGCAGCACTAAATAACCATCAAACAGCACAAGGATTCCCATTTCTGCAACGGAACTTTCTTCCTTTCTGTTCCCCCTGTGCCATCCCCAAATCTGCTCTGGAGGGTTGCGGGGAAACCCAGAATAGATTTAAACGGTGTGCTGGGAAGGAGGAGAAGGGGCGGGGGGGTCCCATTGCACAAGTGAAAACCTTGTAAAAAGGTAAAGGTAAAGGACCCCGGATGGTTGTCCAGTCAAAGGCAACTATGGGGTTACGGCACTCATCTCACTTTCAGGCCAAAGGAGCCGGCGTTTGTCCACAGACAGCTTTCCAGGTCATGTGGCCAGCATGACTAAACTGCTTCTGGTGCAATGGAACACTGTGACGGAAACCAGAGCTCAAGGAAACAGTGTTTACCTTCCTGCCGGAGCGGTACCTATTTATCTACTTGCACCGGTGTGCTTTCGAACTGCTAGGTAGGCAGGAGCTGGGACAGAGCAACAGGAGCTCACCCCGTTGTGCAAATTCGAACTGCCAACCTTCTGATCGGCAAGCCCAAGAGGCTCGGTGGTTTAGACCACAGCGCCACCCGCATCCCTTGAAAACCTTGTGCCGATGCAGCAGCTACTTGAGAGCTGCAGTGGATACAAGCCACAAGGCCCAAAAGCAATGACAACCCACTTAAATAAGTACTACAAAAAATAATAATCAAGATTTGATGCATACACTATTTGTGTTCTTCATTCAGTCTAGTGTAGATCTTGCTACTGAAACTGTCTTTATTGGGGAAGTAAGATGCATCTTTGATCATTCCTGAAAAGGAATAGTCCATTGCTGGGTGGAAAGGCAAGGCAGGAAACAGTCCTGTCCTAAGGTAGGATGGCATCATTCCAGGTAAGGCTCTCCCAGGTGGGGAATATGCCACTCTCAAAGGTCCAATTCCCAGTCTAGGGCTTAGACCATAAAGATTCGCCTCATTCCCAAAGGAAGCTGGACTGCTTTGTAGAGGAGAAAAGGCTGATTTATTGCCAAGTGCCCTGACATCGATTCCTAGGAGGCTAAAATCAGAGGCTCGCTGGAGGACGCTGCATTCTGGCAATGGTGAGGTTGCAAGGTCTTGCTTCTGTTCATTCACGTTCAGTATCTGCTCTATAGCTTGGACTATGTCTCCTCTGCAGAAATGCAGGACTCTCTCTAATCTGCTTTGCTTGTGATCTGGAAAGACCTTGGTAAGGATATCAAGCGGGTCTCTGCGTCTTGAAGTGCTAGAAGCTGGAGGAGGAGGAGAAGAAGGGATGCTGGAAGTGGAAGCAACAAAGTCCTTGAGACGCTCGCTTTCATTCCCCGATTCCATGTCTGACGAAGACAAAGATGCTGAACTATCGGTGCCTTTTAACGAGTCGTCGGCACCTGAAGGACAAATGGTCATCTCTTTACCTGAAATCTGTGGACCAGAAGAGTTCTCTTTATGGTCTCCAGTAGCTTCAGGGGAAGACTTCAAGGAAGGTATCTGCAAGTAGGCTGCAGAGCTCCTTGGTTCACTGTAGTGAAAGCCGTACTTCTGAATCTTCTCTTCTGCAAAAGAAAATTAGACATGGAATCAAATACTCATGAGCTTATAAGGCACATCCAGTATCCATGTCTCCCTCCTTCTCTCTCACCCCCCCCCCTTCTGTATTCACAGCTGTGCATCATATAGAGCAGGCATGTCCAAAGCCCGTCTCAGGGGCCTAATCCGGCAGTTTATCTCCTGGGGTAAAATCTGAAAAACAACTCAAATCCTAAAAAAAAGGTCAACAACTTGAGCATGTTCCTTTGAAAAAAGTTTGGGCACCCCCAATACAGAGGAATTAAAGTGACCACACATCTTTCTCTTTTTTACTGGCATTATATATGCAATGCAATCCCTTTGGAAATTCTATTCATGAGTTAACATACTTAAGAATTAAACTAATAGGAGCACAGCCATGCTTACACATGTTGGATTTTCTACACAACTACCATTTATTGGCCCAGCACTGTATCCATTTATTCTGCACATATGGCAAGACACCCAAGCAGCCATGCAACCTGTGCTCTTACTGCAGCTGGAAGTATAAACATGAAAACGTGAAATACCCACTGAGATCTACTTGTGGTTTTGCCAGTTTTAAAAAACTAAACCAAGGATGAGAATCCGCCTTGCAAATAATAAAAATTATTAATACCAGCCCCCATTGCCTACAAAAGAAGACAACAGCATTCCCACTTTATTTTTATGTAGTTTCTACTAGAGAAATTCCTGGTGGTTTGCACCTTTAGTCACTACGATTTCCTGTATGAGGGACAGTCTACAGTAGGGTTTGTAAAAAAAAAAAAAAAGCGCTCAACAAATTTGGGGTCCGGATTTTCACTTCTTGAAATATGGCAACCCTATGGATCCAACTTACTTGGCCTAAACAATGTTCAGCTGAATGTCAGTAATTTACATCACTGATAGAGAATAGTAACTTCTGGCACTATGCCATAATGAATATCCTGTACTATGCATTGTTTTCGGTAATACTGCATACTGTGCAAGGTATTATGGCTTTCCTAATGATAAGCTTTAGGAATCCAATTTCAATATATGATGCTATGTATTTGGGAGTGTCATGGGAACACCGTAGATGCATTATTATTGAGGCATTTCGTTCTGAATCTGCTAGACTGAGCCAGAGGATGATGACAGGTTGGTGCCCTGCCTCCCCCTCCCACATTAATCCTGCCCCCCGCCCAGCATCAATCCCTGTCCCCACCCGACCCCGTCGCCGTCCATCACCCCCGCAGTCGCACCTCTTCGTCCGCGCGGAACCTCCGGGCAGTGGCCGTGGCGCACGGGCTCCCCTCCTGCGCTCGCGCTCCCCGGTCCGTCTGCGCTCCGTCGAAGGGCAACGGCCGTCGGCAGCGGCGGCGTCTGGCTCCCGGCGCGGGCCTCGCTCTCCTCGTGCGCCTGCTGCCTCCGCAGCGCCACCTGCGCGGCCATGACCCGCTGCCGCTCGGCGATGAGCGCGCACTTGGCGCACGCACAGTCTCGCCAGCGGCAGAAGCGCTTGTGGCCCTTGAGCGCCGACACCACGCCGTGGTTGCGGCAGCGCGCGCACTTGGGCGTGCGAGGGTAGCCGCCGCCGCCGCGCTCCAGCCCCGACGCCCGCGGGAAGGAGCGGCAGCCGCCGCCGCCTCTGTCCCCCGACGGCGACGGGCCGGCGCTGGCAGCAGCAGCGGCAGCCGCCGCCACGGCAGCAGCCGCCGCGCGCACAAAGAGGCTCGGCGGGCGGAGGAAAGAAGGCGGCATGGGCACCCCCGACGGCACGGGTAGCGCCGGAGAAGAAGGGGGCGCCCTGGGCGACGAGGCAGACAGCGCCGGCTGAGGCAATAGGGGAGAGTTGCCCGTCGCCATGGAGCAGGCAAGACGCGCGTCCTTGCGCGCCAGGCGCACGTCGGAGACTGGAGGGACCCGACGGCTAGAGTCGAAACCTGTCCTGTGCCCGTCGTGCGGGGTCTACACCATGTGGGCGTGGCCTTCTAGTTGCCACGCCCATTGGCGCGCGGGGAAACGCCCCCGAGAAGAGAGAGAGAGACGCCCTCGACGGGCGGATTGAAAGGCAAGGCAAGCCTTTCGCAGCAGAAATGACTAGGAATCAGGATTTTTGTTGGGGATGGGAAGGTCTTTTGTTAGGGATGGGGGCAGAACCTCAGTTTGCTATGTATTTTTTATTGATTTTGGGGGGCAGCTGCCGCTCCCTGCCTCCCAACTTGGCTATGCCCATGCTGGGAGTGTTTCTCCAGCTTACAGACCAGAGCTTTCCAAATTGTGTGATGCCCACGACTTTGTGTGTAGGTGTGTTGCGCAAACGCTCCTCGCCAGAGGCATAGCTGGGGGAACGAGGGACACTGGGTACCACACTGTGGGGGGTGGCACTTACACTGGGGCCTGCAGTGTGCCCGAGCCACACATCTCTCCTGGGAGTGGTGCAGTGGCTCAGGCACCAGCCCGAAAGGTCAGTGTGCTGCTTGCATCTGCCCACTGCCCCCCTCTCAGGATACCACCCTACAGCTTGCCCTGCCCCGGCTTGCTGGGACGCAGGTGGCGTGGTGGTCTAAACCAACAAGCCTCTTGGGCTTGCTGAACAGAAGGTCGGTGGTTCGAATCCCTGCGACGGAGTGAGCTCTCATTGCTCAGTCCCAGCTCCTGCCAACCTAGCAGTTCGAAAGCACACCAGTGGTAGTAGATAAATAGGTACCACTGTGACAGGAAGGTAAACGGTGTTTCTGTGCACTCTGGTTTCTGTCACTGTGTCCCGTTGTGCCAGAAACGGTTGATTCATGCTGGCCACATGACCCCAGTGGCGTAGCGTGGGGGGTGCAGGGGGGGCCGGCCGCACCGGGCGCAACATCTGGGGTTAGGGCAAATCCACAGGTTAGGGGGCGCAAATCCATGGGTTAGGGGGCGCAAATCCACAGGTTAGGGGGCGCAAATTACTTGCCTTGCCCCGGGTGCTGACAACCCACGCTACGCCACTGCATGACCTGGAAAGCTGTCTGTGGACAAATGCCAGCTCCCTCGACCTGAAGTGAGATGAGCGCCACAACCCCATAGTCGCTTTTGACTGGGGTCCTTTACCTTTTTTTACCTTTGCCCTGGCTTGCCCTGGCCCCCTCCGCCTCGGGTGCCCAAGCGACTAACTACACCGCTGCTCCCTGCACTCCTCCCAGGGTTGGAAAGGGGTTAGCTTAACCTCCAGTTTCCTATTAAAACTGAATTACTGTGTCACAAAATGAGGCGTGTCTAAAAAGCGTGTCACCACCATGAAAAGTTTGGAAAGCTCTATTGAACACTTTCTAAGGTTCTTACCCCTTGCCCAGCGCCAAATGAGTACCTGTGATTTGCAGGCACATGCACAGCACTACGTTGGACATGCCCCACCTCCTGTTATTACTCTCTTCAGCCCCAGGGCAGTAAAGCCAAATGGTCAGGGCTGGTGTGTTGAAAAGCAATCAAAGCTCTTCCCTGAAATCACTACTAATGTTTCTTGAACCTATAGACCAGTGGTTCTCAAACTTTTTGGGGCCAGTTCCCCGTTGGTTCCATAAAGTGGTCACACTATTAAAAAAAACATTATTCAGAATAGCAGTTTGCAGAACCCACTGAGGAAGGCAACAACAATAGCTTGCAGATACTTAATATGCTTAGGATTTTGTTTATGTTAAGTGATGTATTAATATGTTTAATTATATAAGGTGAAGATTTAAGGATGTTAATGTTTAAGTTAAATTTCATAAAAATTGGGAATTGGAAAACCGTTAAAAGGACATGCAATGAAATTCAACTAAGGGGAAGCAAGGAAGTCACTTAACAAAGTTAATAACTGTAATTTTCAATAAGGTTATGATTTATGTTTGTTATGTTTGTTTGTTTGTTTGTTTGTTTATAATATTGTGAAAACCAATAAAAAATTTTTGGGGGAAAACAAAAACAATAAAATCCAAAGCAGTAGCAATTAATTGCACGTTTATTCAAAGCTCATCTATTTAATTCAACGTAATGAGTGAACTTGATCCAAGTCTGTGGAATTGACTTTAGTCTGTTAAAAAAACCTATTGCTATAATAATAAATGTTAACCTTTAAGAAAACAACTCTATGCGTATCTACTCAGAAGCATGTCTTACTTCAGTGGGACGTTCTCCACAAAGGGCCACCACAAATGTTGGCTTTGCTGCAACAAGCTGGACAGCTTCCCTTTGGAAATGCAGGTTGGTTACTGCGAAAAGATCCTGGGATGTGTGAGTTGGCTGTTGTGTTAATTCAAAGTTGCGTTAATTGAGGACAGAGATCTTAGTGAAGAAGAAGAAGAAAATCAGCAGGCCGTGCAAATCTGAAGCCAGCCAACTTCTGTTATTTTGGAAGGCTTCCGTAAGTGAAATCGCCGGAGAATAACTTCGGAATTTGGCTTCCTTTCGTGCTCCTTGTTAAGCATCCGTGGGCTGTTCCACATCTGCTGTGGAAAGCAGAGTGTCCCTGTCGCTTTGTCTTCAGGAATTGGCCAGTATTCTTTCTGCGGAGACGCTTAGGGTGTCTTCATTAGCTGGTGGTTTTTTTCCTCCCAATTAAAGGATCTGCTTGATTGGGAAAGCGGTTAGCCTTTCACAAGGAGGGCTTTGATGAAAAGGCAAAGCCACTTGCTCCATAGTTACCTGATGGGACACATCTTTTGGTTTCATGTCCCCCTTTTAACTTGTTCTTTTGTGAGTAGAAGATCATTTTCAAGAGCGGGTTGCCAGACCTCTGGCAGATTTATTGTACATGATGAATGACAGCAGTTTGTTTGATGAATGACTTCAAAGTCAAGGGTTGGGTTATAGCACAAAGCAAAGCATTTTAGAAAGGGAAATAAAGCAAAGCCTGTGCATCTAAATCGTATAGTATAGCTGCATGTGGCAGGAAATGGGCAATTTTAATATATTTCATAATTAATATCCTTAAATCTAGGTGGTTCCTGAAATAAGTTTCTTTAAAATCTATAAGCATAGGTGAGTTAAGAATAACATTATCTAAGATGTTGCACGTCTCTTTAAACAGCTCGGTCATTTCAATGTGTTAAGCCCTAAATTTGTAATCTCAGAGCCAAAATAGATGGTACACAAAATGCGCCCCATGTCTCCCATTTATGTCATTGTTAAATAACATCCCTGGGTGCCTATCAGGATTGGGATCATAACACTGAGAGGGGGTTAACCATTTCACCCTGGGGACAATCCCAACAAAAATCTCATCCCTTCCTTGCAATAGTGGCAGATAGAAATGTGGGGGGATTTTTCTATGAACCATTCCATTAAAAGAAAGAGTTAGCCCTTGCGTGGTGAGTTCCCCCCTCCCACCAGTAGAAATAAAGACACTGGACAACATTATTTAGGTTAATGGGCTAAAATTGGCCACAACTTTATTGGTTACAGGTGATGAGCGGTATTGGCTTAGGCATTGGTCCTAATCAATAATAATAATAATAATAATAATAATAATAATAATAATAAATTTTATTTATATCCCGCCCTCCCCAGCCAAAGCCGGGCTCAGGGCGGCTAACAACAATAAAACAGTACAAACGTACAGCATAAACAACATTCTAAAATCATTCATTATAAAAATTAATATCCGGCTTCAGTCTGTCTGTCTGAGAGGCCGGGAAGGGTTAACACCAGTAGGGGGAGTCCTGCTGATGCACATCAACTAGGCACTCCCCTGGGGTCACCGCTCGGGGGCGTGCCTTGGGCCCTGGCCTCCGTAGACTTCGGACAGGGCCACGCCCCCCAGAGTCCTTTACCAGACTACCCTTCACTATCCGGGGGAGGTGATGGTGCTCCTCCCCCCCCCCCCCGTTCATCTGCATAACAAAACCCCGACGAATGCCTAACTGCCACTCGAACAAAGCTCCCCAGCTGATCGGCAGCAAAAGAGGATGCTCCTCTGCCGCGCTTGGCCTTAAGTGGGGCAAGCCACACGCCCTGAGCCAGCCAATTGGCTGGCCAGGGAATGACGCGTCAGAGGATTCCCCTGGTCGCGCAGGGCTGGGAGTCAGCCACCGCACGAGTGTTGGGGGCGGGAAGCCCACAACAACAACAACAACAACAACAACAACAACAACACCTCCTTAGGTCGGAAGTGGCTTTCTCAATGAAAAGAGATTTCCCTCTTCCTGCCTCTTTCACAGGAAGCATCCGATTTTCTTTAGAAAGTCTGTTTCATCTGTTTGGTGGATTTGGGATTGAGCTTCATTTGATCAATGCATAGACTACCCACATACAGGTGCGTGATTATTTTAAACACCACATGATGGGGTTGAACAATAGGAGGAAAGCCATTTTGCCATCCTTGTGAGTAGCACCCCTTGTGAGCTTTGCATGCAGAAGGTCCCAAATTGAACCCCTGGCTTCTTCAGGTAGGGCTGGACCAGTCAGTGTGGACCATAATGAGCTAGAAATTCCAGTGGCCTGACTCTTACATGAAGCATTGGTCTTGGTGATGATGGCAGTTTGATTCTTCACTTTCAACTTCTTAATAGCAATAATACCTAAAACTCTCACTGAACTTTCTTCTGCAGTCCTCTCTGCTTATCTGATGGAGATCAAAAAGTGTTGCTTCCTTGTTGCATTGAAATAGGCTACAGAATAATCACTTTAAGGCCATTGTCACTGTTTCTGCTCCGTAACATTTTAGTTCTGGCATGATTCCATCCCAGGTTCTCACAACGTGACAGATCAACAGGCAACATAAAAGCACACCTTGAGTAAACATCGGCTTTATTTCCAGTGACTGCTCCATCCACTCTCAGCTTCTTTGTAACTTTCCACTCAAGCGTTCAGAGATGCCTGATGGGAGAGCTTGCAGGACCAGAAAGGGAACTTGACACATTCCTCTTACTTTCTCAGAAGACCACCTTGGATGTTTGCACACCAATCTCAAAACATCATCCGCAGTTGAGTGCTGGTGGTTTAGCTTTCTTCAAACATCCAATATATACTTACAAGACAGATTCCCCTGTCTGATGGCTGAGGGGAAATGGGTTGAAAAAAGGGCATTTCTTGCTTAAAGGCAGATTAAGAAAAGGGAAAAAAGAATGGAGTTACAAAGTTCAGATCCAGAAGCATGTCCTAGTTTTTATTACCAGTACTTCAGTATTTAGGCTACAGCCCTAAACACACTTTCATGAAAATTAGTTTCCATTAAGCTCAGAGGAGGCATATCATATATATAGAGAGAGAAAGAGAGATAGTTTTATACCAGTCTTCCACACCCCAAAGCAGATTTCTGGGAACTGTCATTTGTGTCTAGTAGTAGTAGTAGTAGTAGTATACTGCTCTATACTCACAGGTTTCAGGGTGGTTACAACACAAAACCACAATTAAAAAACACAAAATACGTAATCAAAATCAAAACAGAAACAACCCAATAATGCTGAGAATTCTCTTCAGTGTCAAGGTATTTAATCAGCATCCTGGGCCGCCCTTCCCAGAGGTCCCTGTAGAAAGAGAGTACCAATATAACTACAGTGGTACCTCTAGATGCGAACTGGATCTGTTCCGGAGCCCCGTTCACATCTAGAAGCAAACGTAACCTGTGTCCACGCATCTGCGGGTACGCAGGTCACGTTTCGGCGCTTCTGTGCATGCGCGTGACGCCATTTTGAGCGTCTGCGCATGTGGAGAAACCCGGAAGTAACACACTCCGTTACTTCCGGGTTGCCGCGGAGCGCAACTCGAATGCACTCATCCTGAAGCACATTCAACCCAAGGTATGACTGTATAGTGTTGGTCTGTCCAGTGGAACTTATTTCATATTTGGCTGCACGACTGCTATCCTAAATAAGCTCAGTTCTTTTTCTATTATTATTTTACATTTTACATAAAATAGGAAAAAACAAGAACAAAGTTTTACAACCCATCGAAATTCAGGTCAGCCTCCCTCCCCCCCTCCTGCGGATACTTATATCATTCCCTCATCACTGAACACCAATTTCTAACCTATTTTTTTAATTCCCATTCATGCTCCCTTAATTTTTTCCTCGCTGCTTGATTTTACATCAGTCCTGCTAACATTGTAAGGTCCTTACAGTGGTTCTTTAAATAGTTCGCAAAATCCCCCCCCCCTCTATATTAAAGAGTCCTTCTTCTATGATTTCATATTCTTCTGAAATAAGCTCAGTTCTTGTTGGATACAAACTGAAATCCTTAAGTAGATGTTGTTTGGACTGGTCAAAGAACATTTGGGAGTTATAGTTGAGCAACTATGTGGTGGGAGCTATAGTTGAAGTAAACGGGTTCTCCCAATTCCCAATGTAAGTGACTATATCTTTACTGTGTCAGGCTGCAGAGCAGGACAGTCCTATCTTCACATTTCAGCCTATCTTCACAGTGTTTGCAGTAGAATAGGCAAAGCAGTATCCTAGTGAAAAGTGAAGACCTTCAAAGACCTCTAACTCCCTCTTATTTGGTACAACATTGTCCTGAAGCTAGAAGGATGTTGTTGTTGTTTAGTCGTTTAGTCGTGTCTGACTCTTTGTGACTCCATGGACCAAAGCACGCCAGGCACTCCTGTCTTCCACTGCTTCCCGTAGTTTGGTCAAACTCATGCTGGTAGCTTCGAGAACACTATCCAACCATCTCATCCTCTTTCGTCCCCTTCGCCTTGTGCCCTCCATCTTTCCCAACATCGGGGTCTTTTCCAGGGAGTCTTCTCTTTTCATGAGGTGGCCAAAGTATTGGAGCCTCAGCTTCCAGTGAGCACTCAGGGCTGATTTCCTTCAGAATGGAGAGGTTTGATCTTCTTGCAGTCCATGGACTCTCAAGAGTCTCCTCCAGCACCATAATTCAAAAGCATCAATTCATTGGTGATCAGCCTTCTTTATGGTCCAGCTCTCACTTCCATACATCACCACTGGGGAAACCATAGCTTTAACTATACAAGCCTTTGTTGGCAAGGTGATGTCTCTGTTTTTTAAGATGCTGTCTAGGTTTGTCATTGCTTTTCTCCCAAGAAGCAGGCATCTTTTAATGATAGTGCCTTGCAAGTCCTTTGGAAGAGGCACAAATCACCACTTGGTACAGAAGAACATGAAAGCTGGCAGTAGATTTGCCCTTTTAAAAACATAAAACAAAAACACCCTCTATACAACTTTGTATGTGTGTACAGTGAAATATAGACTGTGGTTGATATAAACACCTCTGCAACAGAGACATCAAGCTCAGATGAGCTGGAGGACCACATTCCTCACTCGCAACATAATTTTTTTGGCATTTAAAGTATGCAAGTTCCACCTGAGTGAATCGCCGTCACAGCTCTGAAACAGATCGCTCCAGCCTGTTTAATCACTCCACACAACTCCAGTCTATTTTGGGTGCAGTATCTTAATAGCATGGCTATTCGTTATTTTCCTCTTGTGAGGAAGCAAGATCTGATCACTGAGGTTACTGGAGGACCCCTCCTGACTTGTTGATGGTGCAGGAGAACTGGAGCTGTTTGCTTTGAAGTCACCCTGAGCAGGAAAGAGAAGCTGCTAGGAGCAGACTTTTATCCCCTGTTATATCAGGCAGCTAATCTCCTCTAACAGTTGACAAGCAGGAGAGATTAGCTGAGTGGGCTAGTTAGAGGAAAAAACAGATCCAAAGCTAAGAGAGGCTCAGCTGCCTCTCTTTTTTATCAAGACAAACCTCTCCAGTTTTCTTCTATGGCTGGGAGAAAGCTTTCTGATTTCTTGAGAGTCATAATGTGTGTATTCATGCCCAGCTTGGTCTACACATACAACAAAATAGGATGGTAGAATGGATTGCAGACTTCAGGAAGGAAATTGGTTTTGAATCTTCCCATGGATTTTTGTTTTGTTGTTGTTGTTTAGTCATTTAGCCATTTAGTCGTTCATGACCCCATGGACCAGAGCACACCAGGCACTTCTGTCTTCCACTGCCTCCCACAGTTTGGTCAGACTCATGTTTGTAGCTTTGAGAACACTGTCCAACCATCTCGTCCTCTGTCGTCCCCTTCTCCTTCTGCCCTCCATCTTTCCCAAAATCTTTGTTGTTGTTAAGAGCCACCATATAAGCAGAAAACTAGCAAGTCAAGGTGTGGGCCGGGTTGGAAACTTTTTTCCTGATCTGCTAGAGGCTGAGTAGGCTTATTATATTTTCACTAGCAGGAATGATTTTATTTTTTTTTTAATGCATTCAGAATGCCACACTTACACATAGAAGTTTGGAGTGTTACAGTGTCACCACTTTTTGCTGGTGTGAGGTTTAGAGCTCAGACAGAATTGGGGGGGTGGGATATGAATGAGAGAGAGAGAGAGAGAGAGAGAGAGAGAGAGAGAGAGAGAGAGAAGACCTGCCAGTATAGGGTGGTATACAACTTTATTAAACAAAAATAAAGAGAGAAGGAGGATTTGAGTAAGGATTATAGTGCTTGAAGAGAGAGGTTTAACCCAACCCCTTATACTATTTTCCTAGGGACACAGGTGGCGCTGTGGTCTAAACTACTGAGCCTCTTGGGCTTGCTGATTGGATGGTTGGCGGTTCGAATCCCCACAACAGAGTGAGCTCCCGTTGCTCTGTCCCAGCTCCTGCCAACCTAGCAGTTCGAAAGCACTCCAATGCAAGTAGATAAATAGGTACCTCTGTGGCGGGAAGGTAAACGGCGTTTCCGTGCACTCTGGCACTTGTCAAGGTCCTCTGTGCACCAGAAGTGGTTTAGTCCTGCATGGCCATGACCTGGAAAGCTGTCTGTGGACAAACGCTGGCTCCCTCAGCCTGAAAGCAAGATGAGCGCCACAACCCCATAGTCGCCTTTGACTGGACTTAAGCGTCCAGAGGTCCTTTACCTTTACCTTTTACCTTTTACTATTTTCCTGATATCACCACCACTGCCACAACCACCATTTCCCCTCAAGCTGCCATTTCCCCAATTAGGGAAAATGTCCATTTACCCTCATAGAAGTTTGCAAACCAGCAGAAGGAAAAAGAAACTCATTATTGCAAAGCCACACCCTTAAACATCTTAACGTGAAAGTTGACGGGGCTGCAAGGAGGTGCACGCGCAGGCTAGGACTTTCGGGTCCCTCCAATGAGGAGTTGAAAGCTCTTTTTAACCAAAATGGTAAGTGAAATCTTCGCCTGGGCATCAATATCAAGTCACAGGAGACACAATAATGAGAGGCGCCGCTGCTGTTTGCTCACCTTTCAGAATAAGACGGGCCCCTTCCAGGCATCATCGCCTCAGTGCAACTGATGGGCGCATGACTGAAAGATGAGCCTGTTGAAGTTCGAATAGATGGAGCCTGATAAACACATCAGCACCAACATTTGCTACAACCCGGCCCATTCCGCAGGCAGCAGTAGCTGATTGCCTTGTGTTGTGAAGAATGAATTCTTTCCCAGTGATTCACCATACAGTATTTTGGTGGCATTTACATTACCAGGTTTTACATTAGCCCATTTAACACTTGCGCATTGAAGGTGCTGGCATTGCTCACGGAGAGGAGGCGGTGTACATGGGTGGCACTGTGATCTAAACCACTGAGCCTCTTGGGCTTGCCGATCAGAAGGTTGGCGGTTCGAATCCACGTGACAGGGTGAGCTCCTGTTGCTCTGTCCCAGCTCCTGCCAACCTAGCAGTTTGAAAGCACACCAACGCAAGTAGATAAATAGGTACTGCTGCGGTGGGAAGGTAAATGGTGTTTCTGTGCACTCTGGTTTCCATCATGGTGTTCTGTTGCGCCAAAGTAATTTAGTCATGCTGGCCACATGACCTGGAAAGCTGACTGTGGACGAACACCGGCTCCCTCAGCCTTTGACTGGACTTAACTGTCCAGGAGTCCTTTACCTTTACCTCCTCACTTGATGATCCAACAAATGCTTATTTGACTAGTATTGGATTTCATCAGAGAAAAGCAAGCAGAACTCTGCAGCGGCTCCTTCTCCTCCTTCTCCCCTCCCAAAAAACTGATTCTGAGGGTCAAGGGACGCTCTTGCACAGTGTGGAATGGTTTTCAGCAGACCAGTGCAGAATGGACAAATTTGAAGAATTTGGTGAGCCTGCCTTGCATTAGCAGAAGAGCCTTTTTAGCCACATGACCTGGAAAGCTGAAGATATTAAAAATAAATTTCAGGAGCCTCAGAAAGAGGGGGAAGGAAGTCAAGTTTTGAAATGTCAAAATGATTGTAAAATTATGAAATGTATAAATTTGAAAAGTATATATATTTTTATTATTAAAAAAAGCAAAACAAAAAGTTGGCAAAAGGATACCTTAAAAAAAATATCAGAGAGGAAATGTCTAGTCTACACCTTTAGTGGGATTACTTTCCAAGTATCTGTTCCAGTTATTCTTAGCTAAATCTAAAGGATTTAGATTTAATAAAAACTTAACAAGCAAAGCAATCGCTTATTTTTAGCACTGCATTGCTGCAATACACAACTTTTTTTTGTGAAATTGGTATGATATGGGGTATTATTTGAAATTATTATCTATATCAAATTGTGTGTGTGTGTGTGTGTGTGTGTGTGTGTGTGTTTCAATTCAAGCAATGTATTTTTCTCCTCATTTTTATGTTAATTAAATTTCGCTCTCCCATAATCCCTGCCTGCCTTCCCCACACTTTCTCTGGTCAGCTTTCTCTCCCCCAAACCCTGCTGGGCCCAAAGGGCTATAACAAACTAGGAAGGCTTCACACCTGCCCAGAAACCGCAGGAGAAAAACAACCTACACACTTGGGCCTGACCTATGAGTAGCAGGGGTCAGCTGGTGAGAATGTGGCTCATTTTTAAACGAAGCCTAATGACAGGGCAAGGCAGCCTGCTGATGAGAAAAAAACCTCCCCGAGCTTTTGATAATGTGAACAATCCCCTAAGCTGAGAGCCCAACAAAGTCATCGCTTCCTACTTTTGACACTGACTGAATACGACAAAGGTCATTGGGGGGGGGGGATGGGGGCAAGGATGAAAGAAGTGGCCTTAAAAAAACGGTGTCGCTGATGACAGGCTGAAAAGATACCCCTTGTCCACCATATCAACTCAATGACAACCAATTAGTTAGACTAAACCTGCTGGATTTTGCAGAAGTAAGTAGGATCTAAGCTTCTCTCATTCACCACTGGCTTTCCATGAAGATCCCTTCTCTGCCGAATCCCCCTTTGGTTCACTGATTATACGGTACCCAAGTCGAAGGTGTTACAGGTACCGATATACCAAAGGAGCAGAAAATACTTTTTATGTGTGGAACAACAGCCCAGAGCTGGAAGAAAAGACAAAGTCCCTACCAGAGAAGAACGGCAAACCAAGCTGGTCGACTATGCTGAGATGGCAAAGCTGACTGGAAAACTCAGAAACCAAGAGGGTGAAAGCTTCATAAAAGAATGGGGAAAATTCATAAGTTAGCTTGAGGTTTACTAGCTTCATTTACGCACTGAATTTATATAGCCACCCCCCCCCCCCCAGGATAGGGGGGGAATTCAAATAAGTTTGCATTTAAGGCAGAGGGCCTTCTTGGTAGTGGCACCCATCCTGTGGAATGCCCTCCCATCAGATGTCAAGGAAATAAACAGCTATCTGACTTTTAGAAGACATCTGAAGGCAATCTTGTTTAGGGAAGTTTTAAATGTTTGATGTTTTACTGTGTTTTTAATATTCTGTTGGGAGCCGCCAAGATGATAGATTTTCATGAGGGCTTTAAAAAAAAATTGCAAACTGATGTGGAAACATGGAGGACTGAATTTATGGCTTATCCTCACTTACCTTTCCTCTTCACTTTCCGGGTGTGGACTGTGCGTTAAAGCTGTTTCCAAGTGTTCCTGGAGCTTTTGCAACAAAAACTAACTCTTTACTGCTAAACTGGAGCAAACAGCCATCCGTGGTAAACCCAAGTTGCCATCCTTTATGCTTCAGCTTTAAAAAGCTGCTTTGTGTGGGGTGAAAAGAGAAGAGAAGAAACACTCAGACACAGAGCTTTAAAGTATGGATCTGGGCCTGGAAAGGGCAGGGCAAAAGATAAGTGAGGATAATCCCTTTTAGAATGGAATAATGAGCAATGCAGGAAAACCAAGTTTGAGAGAAAGACCCAACCCTAGCCTCATCCTCTTAGTTCATGGATCTCATGCAATAAACTCTTGGCGAAGGGTCATAAATAAAACGTAAAGGTAAAGGTACCCCTGCCCGTACGGGCCAGTCTTGCCAGACTCTAGGGTTGTGTGCCCATCTCACTCTATAGGCCGGGGGCCAGTGCTGTCCGCAGACACTTCCGGGTCACGTGGCCACGCCGTTTACCTTCCCACTAGTAAGCGGTCCCTATTTATCTACTTGCACCCGGGGGTGCTTTCGAACTGCTAGGTTGGCAGGCGCTGGGACCGAGCAACGGGAGCGCACCCTGCCGCGGGGATTCGAACCGCCGACCTTTCGATCGGCAAGTCCTAGGCGCTGAGGCTTTAACCCACAGCGCCACCCGCGTCCCCAAATAAAACGTACTGACCTTTAAGACCAAAATCCAACGTTTTTTAACCTGAATTAAGATATCTCTGCAGTGCTGAGTCTTCATTTATGAGCACAGAAGGAGTAAAAGTTAAGCGCTGTTGTTGTGCGAGTGGAGCAACCATGTAAGGCAAAGAAATGTTTTCTCTTTTTAAGTGCCATCTTGTGTGGGTTTGTGGGTGTGAGCAAATATACTCTTAACCTGAAAGGGGTTTTGCAGGGCTTTCAGATTTGTGCTACTTGTTAAAACATCAACATGGAAAAAGAAAACAAATCTGTGATCGGCCAAGTTCTTAATAAGAAAAAAAAAATCCAGGAAAAAATTTAAATACCGCACTGAAGAGTTATTAGGCAATACGAGCGAGTGAAATGCTTTTCATTTAATAAGTAACCTGTTTGAAAATACCATTTCATTATAGTCTTTACAGCCAGCAGTGAGAGACTGTAACAGTACTCCAACCAGACGAACAATGTTAGCAGAATTAAAATGCTAGAGTTACCCTTTTTTCCCTTATAGGTTATTAGTTGCTGGGAAGGTATCACATTTTGTATTCATTGCTGGAACAATGTGGAACCATGACAAAACCCTTCTGAGCATACAAAGACAAGCATTTCTTGGCAGCGAGGTTTGCTTGCCTTTGCCCCCAGCTAAGCCAAAGGTCTTTATGTAGAGATACAAGCATAAAAACAAATCTCTGAGTATATCTTGGCAGCCTCACCTCATTCCTGGGGCAAATACAGCAGACATCTGCAAGCCAGGAAACAAGGAACAGCAGCTCCTTACAAGAGAGGATTCCACAAGGAGGAGGAAGAGACTTCAGTCCAGGCCGCTTGGGAATTTCTAAGACGCAAGTCCACAAAATTATCACGTTTGGATGTTTTGTCTAAGAAGGTTCATGGTAATTTGGAGATGAGCAATGGTTAAAGTACTTGTCCAGGAAATCATTCGATGCGGCCCCATTTAAATCATCTTATCAAGCACAACGTGCCTTAGTAGCATGTCTGCTGGTCTGACATCTTTTGCACATTGCTCATGTGTTCATTTCTTTGCTGATAAATTCGCTCTGTGGCCTAAACCACTGAGCCTCTTGGGCTTGCCGATTGGAAGGTCGATGGTTCAAATCCGCTCTGTGGTGGTGAGCTCCCATTGCTCTGTCCCAGCTCCTGCCAACCTAGCAGTTCGAAAGCATGCCAATGCAAGTAGATAAATAGGTATCGCTTTGGAGGGAGGGAAAACAGCGTTTCCATGCGCTCTGGTTTCCATCATGGTGTCCCGTTGCACCAGAAGCGGTGTAGTCCTGCTGGCCACATGACCTGAAAGCTGTCTGCAGACAAACTCCGGCTCCCTCGGCCTGAAAGCGAAATGAGCGCAGCAACCCCATAGTCGCTTTTGACTGGACTTAACCATCCAGGGGTCCTTTACCTTATGGGTACCAGGCCCATAAGCAGAACTGTCAAAAGTACCCGTCTGTCACAATTGCTCACTTTGTTTCAGCCCATGGTTTCTCCCAAAGGTCGTAACAATGATGGTGAGGAATGGGAAGGCTACAGCCTGTGTTCTAGATCTTTGTAGCCTCTGAAGGTCCAGGAAATTAGCTATTCTGGATGGGTTTGCCTTTAGAGGAAGGTGAGGTAGAGACCCATCTGGGTTTGGGGTTTTGTTTTAATTTATCAACTGCCCCTGTCCATTAAAAAAGACAAACTCTATTCAACTAAGGAGTTATAGGGCTCTATTCTATTTTATTTTATGTGTGTGTGTGTGTGTGTGTGTGTGTGTGTGTATGTAAAGGTAAAGGGACCCCTGACCATTAGGTCCAGTCGTGGCTGACTCTAGGGTTGCGGCACTCGCCTCACTTTACTGGCCAAGGGAGCTGGCATACAGCTTCCGGGTCATGTGGCCAGCGTGACTAAGCCACTTCTGGCGAACCAGAGCAGCACACAGAAACATTGTTTACCTTCCTGCCAGAGCGGTACCTGTTTATCTACTTGCACTTTGACGTCCTTTCAAACTGCTAGGTTGGCAGGAGCTGGGACCGAGGAATGGGAGCTCACCCCGTCGCCGGGATTCGAACCACCGACCTTCTGATCAGCAAGTCCTAGGCTCTGTGGTTTAACCCACAGCACCACCCACATCCCTATGATATATATATAATAGGTAGTAGACAAACTCTAGGAATCTTCAAAGTAGGCACCCTTCTTCAGCCTTCACTATCTGGCTTCTCAGAACTGGTTTGAGGATGAAAGGAGCATTGCAGCTCTGGTGGAGGATGAACTGTGCCTAGATATTACAGACCCTCCATGTTTTCCTATTTTTCCAGGGACAGTCCCAGATTTACAGAAGCCGTCCCAGTTTCTGGAATGTCTCGCTTTTGCTTAGGACACACCTATTTTCATTGGAGAAATACATGGAGTTATTCAACCCCCTGAGCCAAGGAGATAAGGAACTACACAACCTTTTGAAGACAACTGGAGGCAGCTCTGTATAGGGAAGTTTTTTAACGTTTTATTATGTTTTTAATATATGTTGGAAGGTGCCCAGAGTGGCTGGGGCAACCCAGTCAGATGGACAGGGTATAAATATTTAAATTATTAGTAGTAATAGTAGTAGTAGTAGTATGGAATAGGACGTCCCTATTTTTCTTGGAGAAATGTTGAAGGGTATGAGATTGACATAGGGGAATACCCAGTGGCTGGTGTCGATTGGCTGCTTATCGGCAGCTTTTGACCACTGTGCTATTTTCCTTAGAAGACAAGGATGGGGAACCCAATGACCAAGTGCTTTACAACTCTGAATCCCATCAGTCCCAGTCACATTGGGAGTTGTAGTCCAACAACTTCTGGGAGGATCTACAGGTTTCCCACCCCTGTTAAGATTGAACTGTGGGATCTGGCAGCAGGGTCCAGGTGCCACACACTCTAGGTCATGAGGGCAGCTCATATAATTCCCTCCAGACCATTTGGAGGCACTAAGTTAAAAGAAAAGAAAAGTACTATATATGAGCCTCAGAAGGACAGAAGATACCATATGTGGCCCTAAGAGGATGTCCTGGGAACAAACACTCTGCTGTCTGTTTTAAGGGATCTTCCAGAAGGGATTGCATCAGGATGAGAATTGAAATCCCAGTTCTGCCGGTTCACACCATCCCATATCATTTATTACGAATCCAAAATCTTTTTTGGGGGAGAATCCAATAGTTGGACATCCAAAACAATGCTTATTTTATCTAATAAAGTAAAAACGAGATTCTGTTGCCTCAAAAAAAAATGGACTGAAATGGAAATTTGTCTGGATGACATCTACCCAGCCATTCTGTGATGTGTGTGTTTTCTCTTTTTTTACTTTTTTTGAAAAAAGACCTGAATAATCCTCTCCAATATGGCACACTCAGGATCCCTTATAACAGATGATTAGTCATGCTGAAATTGAAGGGAATATTCATTGAATTTATTCCATATCATGTTTTCCTGCATACATTTTATAGTTCGTGGGTAAAATCACAAAAAACACATTCACTTACTTCACAGCCGCTTTGATTAATGCGCTTGATGATCTATGGCTGTAAGTAGCTGTTCCCTCTTTTCAATAAATATACATTTCCCTGAGCAGTGCAAATAACTTTGGCATTTTTTTCGCATGAGATTTTTAATAACACACTGTGCAGGCACGATGACAAAATCTTTTAACAGCATTACACTTTTGGTTAATTTGTAACATTATGAAAACGCTTCTCAAAGAAGGGAGTCTGCCTGAAGAAAAACTCCCTTTCTATATTTGTTCAGTGCTAATCCACAGAAAAATCCACTGACAGAAGCCAGACAAAAGACAAATTACATGGCTGTTGAGTAGTTTATTTTTCCAGATGGTCAACCTTCCACTATAGTTCACGGCTGAATAAAAGTCTAACAAACACAGTTGAAAACAGGCCCTTGCCATGTCATCCAAGTCAATTTAATAAATAGGGGGAAAAGCACAACCTGTGCTTCTTCTAAGCAAATTATCTGCAAGTTTGAAAAGCACTCCTGAATTGTACTGGAGTCGAATCACACCAGCAGGACAGCATATTTGGTCTGTTCTTAACAAAACCAACTTGTAAAAACTTCTATCCATTTCACTTGTTCCTGTGATTTGATTGCCTTATTTGTTGGCTCATGAAATATACGCTGGTTTTGTTTGCATAAAAAATAAATGTCATGTTGCTCCTGATTCATTTGGTCAGGATTCTTGTCTGGGTTCTTCTCATTGCCTATTTTGAAACGTTTTAAATTCAAATGAGCTTTCATTTTTTTTATTGCATGGTTTAGTAGGGTTCTGGAAAGGCTATGAATATGTCGGTCCTTTCGGTGTCCAAACCAAGTGAGGGTTCTCCCTATTAAATTTCCTTTTTTTTCCATTTGGTGCAGTGAGCATTAACCATTATGAAAATCAAACAAAAAACACATTTCTGTATTGAGAGCAATTCCCAAATTATTATTTTTTGTACATTGAGGTGCATACTTAAATAAATGTAAGAAGGTAAAGGTAAAGGACCCCTGGGTAGTTAAGTCCAGTCAAAGGTGTCTAAGGGGTTGTGGCTCTCATCTCGCTTCAGGCCAAGGGAGCCAGCGTTTGTCCTAACCCTAACCCTAACCCAGCGTTTGTCCACAGACAGCTTTCCGGGTCATGTGGCCAGCAGGAGTAAACCGCTTCTGGCACAATGGGACACTGTGAAGAATGCCAGAGCCCATGGAAATGCCATTTTTGCGTAAATATTTTTCTAGCTCCACATAACCTCAACTGGGACACTGATCCCTACATATTGATGTATTGTATTTAAATGTAATAAACCTATTTTTGAATATTGGTTATATTGATATCAGGGACGTGGGTGGTGCTGTGGGTTAAACTACAGAGCCTAGGACTTGCCGATCAGAAGGTGGTTCGAATCCCCACGATGGGGTTTGTTCCCGTTGCTCGGTCTCTGCTCCTGCCAACCTAGCAGTTCGAAAGCACGTCAAAGTGCAAATAGATAAATACCTCCGGCGGGAAGGTAAATGGCATTTCCATGCGCTGCTCTGGTTCTCCAGAAGCGGCTTAGTCATGCTAGCCACGTGACCCGGAAGCTGAACCCCTAAAAAAGGGGGAGTAGGTCACTGCGAGTTTTTAATTCTGTAAGTAGATGACAGTCTCTTGGGAGTTGGCCACCCCTGCCATATTTGAAAGGATCAATCACAGAAATAGAGACACAACATGCAGGCTGATAACTATTAAATCATATGTAATAGAATAATGATATCATTCAAAAGATAGAAATAAATCTATTGGAGTTCATATATACAATGGAACAGACTAGTGTGGAGAACGTCAAGCCATGTGTTCTACATGCTGATATGACAGTGAGCACTGATCCATAGCATGAATCTTACATATTTTGTGAAAAATACTGGCTGATGAAGACTATAGGTAAAGGTAAAGGGACCCCTGACCATTAGGTCCAGTCGTGACCTACTCTGGGGTTGCAGCACTCATCTCGCTTTATTGGCCGAGGGAGTCGGCGTATAGCTTCTGGGTCATGTGGCCGGCATGACTTAGCCTCTTCTGGTGAACCAGAACAGCACACGGAAACGCCGTTTACCTTCCCGCCGGAGTGGTACCTATTTATCTACTTGCACTTTGACGTGCTTTCGAACTGCTAGGTTGGCAGGAGCAGGGACCAAGAAATGGGAGCTCACCCCATCACGGGGATTTGAACTGCCGACCTTCTGATCGGCAAGTCCTAGGCTCTGTGGTTTAACCCACAGCGCCATCTGCGTCCTTGATGAAGACTATATAGGTTAAAATTTAACAATTCAAAACATTCCCAAAATTATTATTATTGTTGTATATAATTTTTATTAGTTTTCCATTTAATAATATACATTCATATCATTGTTATCCCCTTTACCTCCATGGCTCTTTAGAGCCCCCCAACTAACTTCCCTCCCGCCTCGAGGCTTTCAAAATCAACCTTTATATCATTGCATTTTATACATTTTCCAATTCTAATTTCACTGATTACGAAAAGAAATTAAAATTTAAGCTAGAATAAAAAGGGAGAAAGTTTCTCATGACAAGTCTTCAGACAACCCTGCTAGTGTTGTTAATAAAACATTCCAAAAATGAAAATCAACAATAAGCTAAAAACAGATGAACACACACACCAACAATCTAAATATATAGGTGGGCTTGTCTAAACAAAAATGCTTTTAGCAGGTGCCAAAGAGAATGCAGTGAATCTCAAACCACAGGGTGTAGGCAGACTCTCTTAAATCTCCATATACGTTTAGATTTAAGCAAAGAAATGTTTGCTGAAAAAGATTGAAGCAAAATAGTCACAGCATGAAAGAACAAGACGCATGAAACCTAGTATTCTAAATACACTGCCTTCTGATCGAAGTTTGTTATCCTAGTCATTAGAAGAATCATAGATGGTAATTGACACACCTAGATAGCATCTTAAAAAGCAGAGACATCACCTTGCCAACAAAGGCCCGTATAGTTAAAGCTATGGTTTTCCCAATAGTGATGTATGGAAGTGAGAGCTGGACCATAAAGAAGGCTGATCGCCGAAGAATTGATGCTTTTGAATTATGGTGCTGGAGGAGACTCTTGAGAGTCCCATGGACTGCAAGAAGATCAGACCTATCCATTCTGAAGGAAATCAGCCCTGAGTGCTCACTGGAAGGACAGATTGTGAAGCTGAGGCTCCAATACTTTGGCCACCTCATGAGAAGAGAAGACTCCCTGGAAAAGACCCTGATGTTGGGAAAGACTGAGGGCACAAGGAGAAGGGGACGACAGAGGACGAGATGGTTGGACAGTGTTCTCGAAGCTACCAGCATGAGTTTGACCAAACTGCAGGAAGCAGTGGAAGACAGAAGTGCCCGGCGTGCTCTGGTCCATGGGGTCACGAAGAGTCGGACACGACTAAACGACTAAACAACAAAAGATGGTAATTATCCATCTAGAATTAAAACCTTATCTTCCACCTCCATTGAATATCAAGCTACCAACAGGTTAACTATGATGAGTGTTTCACAGAGATTGCTTCTTGCTATGTAGGGCCCCTCCTGGCTTTTAAGTGAAAATAAGTTTTCCCCCTCCCTTCGTCCATTTGTACACACACCTCATTTACACAAGTCTTCCGTTCACTTTAATGGCGCTCAACTCTACTCTTCCTGCATTTCCCCTTTTCCCCTAAGCAGCTGTGGACCATAGTTACCCAAGAGTAGTTATTGATTTTGGAGGGCGGGGGGTATTGATCATTCCGGGGGGAAACGTCTCAGAAAATATCAATGCAGGATTTCCAGGCAGGAAAACAACAGTTGACAACATGTCTGCAATTACTATCTGGTTCATGTTTGGTACCTGACACATGTTGGCAGCCTTGGAAGTGATCAGAGAAAGAAAGAAGTCTTGCAACAAATAGCTTGCAGTCTAACAAGGGAAACTCAGCAAGCATTTCAAAATGTAGGCTTCGCAATCAATGGGCAGCAATAAATGCATGTAGCTGATGGAACTGGGGTGTTTCCAGATCACCTGTTTGTTGAGCATTCATCCTGATTTCTTTTTCCAGGGAGATTTGATGATGTTGGCTACATAGTGAGTATTAATTTGGATTTGTTTCTGAGCAGCTTAGTTGATGATGCATCAAAAGCTCTACGTGGGGCTGCCCTTGAAGCTGTCCCAGAAACTCCAGCGGGTGCAGAATGCTGCAGCGAGGCTCCTCACGGGGTCTCTGCCATGGGAGCGTATCCACCCAGTGCTTTTCCAGCTGCACTGGCTCCCGGTGGAGTACAGGGTCAGATTTAAGGTGCTGCTTTTGACCTTTAAAGCCCTTCACGGCCTAGGACCCTCATACCTACAGGACCGCCTCTCCCGGTATGCCCCACGGAGAGCCTCAAGGTCCATAAATAGCAACACCCTAGTGGTCCCGGGCCCTAAGGAAGTTAGATTAGCTTCAACCAGAGCCAGGGCCTTCTCAACACTGGCTCCGGCCTGGTGGAACGCTCTGCCTCATGAGACCAGGGCTCTGCAGGATCTGATTTCTTTCCGCAGGGCCTGTAAGACAGAGTTGTTCTGCCTGGCCTTTGGCTTGGAGCTAATTTGATTCCCTCCCCCTCTTTCTTTTTTCTTTTTCCTTTCTCCTCCTGTGATGAGGCTGCATTTTAATATTTTAATGTTTCAATATTTTAATGTTGTATTTTAATCTTGCTTTTAAGTTGTATTCATTCAACTTGTTTTTATTATTGCTTGTTAGCCGCCCTGAGCCCGGCCTTGGCTGGGGAGGGCGGGGTATAAAAATTATTATTATTATTATTATTATTATTATTATTATTATTATTATTATTAGTGTTCTACACTTCGCAGTTCATTTTCCTGTCACTTTCCTTACTGCATAATGTCCAATATTGGGAGCAATTGTTGTGCAAGTTCTGCCTATCAGCTGTCACCCCACAACATGGATCTCCTGATATGTGATTGAACCCCACACGGAAAAAGTAACACTTCATCACAGTTGCATTCAGCATGTTTTGTTTTAGGAATTCAAGCCATCTGACGTGATTCTTTTACAAAATGATCTGCGGCACTGAAAGGAGCTAAAGTTACAGTACAGCAGCCACACACTGAAATTTCAGATTGCAATCTTCATTGTTGTAAATAAATCACCCACATTGATTCATGAGCTCAGTGAGTTTTATTTCATTTCAGGTCTTAACAGGACTTCTGCCTGATGTATAAAAGACACAGTGAGTCACTTTTCCTATTCTACATCACATTTCCTTAAAACTTTAAAGTCATTTCTCCTGGGACCTGAGTAACAGTAATTTTACTGACCACAGTGATATTTGTTCAAAATCAAGATAATACTTTGTTACCCTTCTATCCATTCATTTTATTTGCTTTTATTTTGCCCTGTGGGTTTTTGCAGAAGGTGTTGGACAAATGCAGTTTATGTCATATTCTTTAGTCATTCTTAAATATGGCATTTCAGTTTCACACTGCAGGGACAGCTTATCAGGTTAAACCCATGGGCCATAACAAACTCTGAAAGGCACCTGACATAAGATTACAATTTCAGAAATAGTGCAATTCAGTTTTGCAACAGGACATGAAAACACATTGCAATGGATGGGTTGTTCTTGTCAGCAATTCATGTGTGCAATCTGCTATTGAATGTCAAGGCTCCACTTCTGTTCACCAGAATGTGATTATAGCACAATGTATGGTCCAACTATGGAACACAATGATTACAAGATGCAGTCATGGCCACCAGCTACCAAGTGTATATTTTGATTTTGTGTGCACGCACTCAATAAATATTCTCATTTTTAAGACCTGTGTGAGTGTAAGTTACCAGCTAAATCTGTGAGGACAGACTATTGCCACTGTCTAAAGATAAATAGGTACTGCTCCGGAGGGGAGGCAAACGGCGTTTCCATGCACTGCTCTGGTTCACCAGAAGCGGCTTAGGCATGCTGGCCACATGACCCGGAAAAACTGTCTGCGGACAAACGCCGGCTCCCTCGGCCAGTAAAGCAAGATGAGCACCGCAACCCCAGAGTCGTCCGCGACTGGACTTAACGGTCAGGGGTCCCTTTACCTTTACCTTAAAGATCCTAATATATGAGATTCCTAGAATGTGTGTGCGTGAAACACATGCTAGCACTGGGCAAACAGAACCTGCATGAAGGTTGGCTGTTCTGATTTATATATACATTTTGGACTCACAGCTGTCCAGGGAGGCACAGGTCAATTCTGTGTCCAGGGCAGCTGTCTACCAGTTCCATCTGGAATGCAGGATGAGACCCTACCTGCCCGTGGACTGTCTTGCCAGAGTGGTGCATGCTCTAGTTATCTCCCGCTTGGACTACTGCAATGCGCTCTACGTGGGGCTACCTTTGAAGGTGACCCAGAAACTACAACTAATCCAGAATAAAACATAAACTCCTACGGCTATTAAAAATAACCCCAGTGTAGGACATTTCCTAGGAATCCTCCCTCTGTCAGTTATTATTATGCAACAAGGAAATGTTCCAAATGTTGCTGACTTTTAAACTGAACAAGAAAAAACAACAACCCTAGCTGCATGGAATATTTCTTTTTCCACTGGTAAGGACACAGCTATCTCTGTTCGCTTCAAGAAGACATACAAATAAATGCAATCCAGGCCCAAGCAGTGCCACAGAATGAGAGTTGTCAAGTTGTCTAGCAGAGGTGTGAAAGATGGCTTCTCCTTACACTTGAGATAGGGGAGACCACTGAGCTTTGTCTTCAGGATAAACCAGCAGCAGTTTTAATAATAATAATAATTTATAATTTATACCCCGCCCATCTGGCTGGGTTTCCCCAGCCACTCTGGGCAGCTTCCAACTGAATATTAGAAACAATACAGCATCAGACATTAAAAACTTCCCTAAACAGGGCCGCCTTCAGTTGTCTTTTAAAAGTAAAATAGTTGTTTATTGCCTTGACATCTGATGGGAGGGCGTTCCACAGGGCGGGTGCCATCACTGAGAAGGCCCTCTGCCTGGTTCCCTGTAATCTCACTTCTCACAGTGAGGGAACCGCCAGAAGGCCCTCGGTGCTGGACATCAGTGTCCGGGCTGAATGATGGGAGTGGAGATGCTCCTTCAGGTATACTGGACCAAGGCCGTTTAGGGCTTTAAAGATCAGCACCAACACTTTAAATTGTGCCTGGAAACGTACTGGGAGCCAATGAAGATCTTTGAGGACCAGTGTTATATGGTCTTGGTGGCCACTCCCAGCCAAGTGGACAGAGGGCTCGGTCATGATCTAAAGCATCATGTGAGCAATTCATTCTGGAAACCTCATCTGAAGCCATACTGTAGACTATGCACAGGACAATGTGTATTTCTAATAAACCCAAAGGATAGTCACTGGTAACATTCAATGAGTGTACAATATGTGTGCCTGTGCATAACCTCCAACATTTCTCTCATAAAAATAGGGACATACTATTCCATCATCATCATCATCATCCTCATCCTCATCTTATTATTTATACCCCGCCTATCTGACTGGGTTGCCCCAGCCATTCTGGGTGGCTTCCAAAACATATAAAAATATAATAATTTTTTTTAAAAAAACACTTCCCTATACAGGGCTACCTTCAGATGTCTTCTAAAGGTTGTATAGCTACTTATCACCTTGGCTAGGGGGTCACATAACTCTATTCCCACCAACATTTCTCCGAGGAAAATAAGGACGTCTTAAGGAAAAGCAGGACATTCCGGGATCAGATCAGAAACCGGATCTGCTTCTGTAAATCCAGGAATGTCCCTGGAAAACAGGGGCAAATGGATGGTCTGCCTGTGCAAACAACTGTTTGAGATGAACATTTGTACGGTTATTATTCACATGTAAAGTTCAGTGATTGTCGAGTCTGCGTATCTGTGTGCACAATAATTCAGCTGCGCAAATCAGCAACTCCACACAAACACTTCGCATTTGTAGAGAGAGATTGCACTCGTGATCTGTGGAAGGTAAGAATGAGCCACCAGGGACTTCATAAAACCAGCAAATAAATATGGGGAGAGGTCTCCCCTTAGTTGGGGTTGCCATATTTCCAACAGTGAAAATCCAGGCAGAAAAGTTTTTTGGGCAAAGTTGTTGAGCTTTTGTTTCAGTTTTGTTTGTTTTGTTTCTTTACATTCGGTGTACAGTGGACGCTCGGGTTGCGAATGTGATCCATGCGGGATGCACGCTCGCAACCCGCAGTGTTCGCAACCCACAGCGGTGTGTCTGCGCATGGGTGGGTTGTGATTTGACGCTTTTGCGCATGCGCAAAGTGTGATTTAGCGCTTCTGCGCATGCGTGACCCCCGAAACCCAGAAGTAACCCGTTCTGGTACTTCTGGGTTTCAGCTGGTCCATAACCTGAAAAAATGCAACCTGAAGCTCCTGTAACCCAAGGTATGACCTACCATCAATACACTGCTACACACAGGTCCCTGAAAGTGGGAGAGGCCTGTCTCTTTTGGCAACTGCACACACATGCAGAAAGCTGCTTCCGATATAATTTCTGGAGCTTCATGGTTGCTTTAACAAGTCTGTCCTGCATGTGGAAATGTTACACTGGAACCGTCACAGTCTCTTGGTGTATCAGTGAAGACGTTCCTATGTTTGCATTCCTAGACACATCTTTGGGAAAGCCATATGCCCACATTTCTATGCAGAAGTGTCCCCCTGCTTGCTTGCCTTTAGAAGTCTGCTTGTGTTGTGTTGGAAGTAACACAACAAACCCTACCCACACATACACATCAGCTGCTAGAAGTTGGAAACAAATTGACTGAATTATTATGGGGTAGTTTTCATCCGAGAGCCAACTGGGAGTCCATCATCTTTTGGAAGATCTGAACATCTGTCCCAGAGCTGAACGTAGACTGCTGAAGTGCTGGAAAAATATCGCTGAGGGAGTCATTAGGGTTGTAGTCCCACAAGTAATACTCTGAGAAGGAGCTTAAGTAGCAGCAGAAAAAATCCTACTGCCCGGAAAACCATAACAGACAGACCTGAGGCACATTGCAGTTTTATTCAGATGACTCTAGAGCCAAATCTTCAATCTAAGGTGGCAGAACATTGCCAAAGATTGAAAAAAGCCATATAAAACCAGTTGGTATGTGTACAGGATAGGAATTGCTTTTATGTGTGTGTTGTTGCTGTTTTAACGTGTGCATGTGCATGTTTCTGCTTAAAAAATGCTTTATATATACAGTTGTGTTAACTGTTTTTATACGTGTTACTGTTGTATGCATGTTTTTATTACGTTGTAAATCGCATCGGGGTGCCAAATGGGAAGTGATTCGTAAACGAAATGCATATTAATAAAACATTTGTGCCAACTGGAAATCAGCAAGTCTATTTTATTTTCTTTCCCCACCCAGACATATCAAAGATGGCCAAAGCTGAACATGGGATGCAGGGAAAATGTCACAGAAGGCCTCAGTAGATGAATGTTGCTTTTCTACACAAAACAGCTTGATATGCTGGGGTCAGGGCCGACCCATGCATGAGGCAAGGTGAGACAACTGTCTCAGGTGGCGAAATCCACAGTGACAGCAGATCTCAACCTAGATCCTTATTCCCCCCTTGTTTCTGACATAGATCTTCACTCCGCCCTTCTTTCCTGGCAGTAAGTGGGGACACCATTTTGTGGTTCGCCTCAGGTGTCAAAATGTCTTGGACTAGCCTTGGCTGGAATCACAAAGGTTTTCCTCCTCTGGTTAAATCAAATACTGAGTGATTTGGATACGCTCAACCACGTTGTTCCATGTGATGTATCTCGGGGGAGCCAACTTGGTATCTCCCAGATGTTGCTGAACTACAGCTCCCATCATCCCTGACCCATTGCTAGCTGGGGCTGATGGGAGTTGTAGTCAAGTGATCTATGGAGGGCACCAGGTTGCCTACAGCTGATGGTTCACAGCTCGCTGGTCCATTCAGCACAACCAGAGCTGTTTGATGAGTAATGTTTGGCCATGACAGAAGTTGTGATGGCTCAGAAAGTTGCCTTTCTCCCTCTTTCCATCCCCTTCAGTCCTGTGATTCAGAGTTTGCTGCTTAGCATAAGTCATTTAATTGCCTAAAACAACCTATCGACAGTAGCCCTAATCACAGAATGCACCAACACTCCAAATTATACAGGGAGCCCAATCCCAAAAGGTGTTGGGTGCCGCTGTGAGAAGCTAAATTCCTTTGTCTGCCATTGAATGGCGAGAGAAATTAGCCTTTCTTAGGAAGCATCTGTCACTACACAATATCAGGCCCCAAATTAGCATTGATGGCGAATGCTTCCTTGAAAACCGTGCAATTATGGTCAGCCGAACACATTCTTTGTCCAATTTCAGGATTAATATTACACTTTTAAGCAGCCCAGAAGCCAAAAGCGTAATTAAGGACTGCCATTTCCCATATTGTCCAAGTAACACTCCTCACAATGAAAGCATTGTGACCACTTTGAAACCTAGGAATCTTGGGAGAAAACTTTGAGGCTGGTGTTGGGAAACTGAATTCAAACACAGCTCTCGGGGGCCCGGACACTCATATTCTTCCCTGGGCTTTGTGCCGCTCAGCCGTTCCCCATTGCACCGCAATATCATTTGTGCACACATGAGTGTTAAGATTTTTCTACCCGACTGAACTTGAAAACCTTGTGCTTTAAGTACTAAATGTTTCCCTAAGGCTTGAATGGACTTAAAAGGAGAAAGAAAGAAAGAAAGAAAGAAAGAAAGAAAGAAAGAAAGAAAGAAAGAGAAAAGCTGCTTGTTAAGTTGTTGCAATAATCTCACGCTGAGCATAAAAACTTTCGAGGCTAGGAAATGAAAAACACACTTCTAAATCAATCTTCTTTTGTTTCACAGGTGGAAACGCCTGGAAAGACAAGATATATGTTGGCACCCCAAAAGCATGATAAGGCTCAGCATCTTGTTCAGTCTAGAACCTGCACATTTTTATATATGTTTTCCAAGATTTCTTTTTTGGGAAGCTAGCAGAGAATGCTTTAGCATTTTAGTGTATGCAGGGAAGGGAAGTTCCATTGCACTGGAAGAAGTCATTGCACAAGCACTTGCATTAAATATTATATTAAATACATTTCATCCAGTGGTGCATTTAATGTTTTTTTACTGAGCATGATGAATGAACATTAAAAAGCTACACAACATGAATCTCAAGCGGAGGCTTCAAAGTTTCTGGTTTAGAAGTTAGAATTTGACAACCCACACCTTGAATGCTTTTTATTTGTGTATAGATGTGCAGTTGCATGTCTTGGGGTGGATTCTTGCTTTGGGAAGAATTTGGAATGATGTCCTTTGTGTGCTACACTCATTCGTTTTCTTAAGCCACATATTTTGAGTCGCAAAGCTCTAATACTATCCCCCAAAGTATGAAAGTCATAAAACGTGACTTCAAAAGGAGCACTCTCTATGCGAACACAATATGCAAATTTGTTGTTGTTGTTTAGTCGTTTTGTCTTGTCCAACTCTTCGTGACCCCATGGACCAGAGCACGCCAGGCACTCCTGTCTTCCACTGCCTCCCGCAGTTTTATAAAACTCATGCTGGTAGCTTCGAGAACACTATCCAACCATCTAGTCCTCTGTCGACCCCTTCTCCTTGTGCGCTTAATCTTTCCCAACATCAGGGTCTTTTTCAGGGAGTCTTCTCTTCTCATGAGGTGGCCAAAGTATTGGAGCCTCAGCTTAAGGATCTGTCCTTCCAGTGAGCACTCAGGGCTGATTTCCTTTAGAATGGATAGGTTTGATCTTCTTGAAGTCCATGGGACTCTCAAGAGTCTCCTCCAGCACCATAATTCAAAAGCATCAATTCTTCGGCGATCAGCCTTCTTTAATAAGCTTCCCTAAAAGGTTCAAATCATATTCAAATATGGAATAATTTGATGGGATTTGGATATCACCAGATTTCCATTTTAGGGCTTCAATTCAAAAAAGGCACTATCCTTGAATAATAACATTGATTCCAATGGGTTTAAGCCAGGCTTCCTCAACCTCGGCCCTCCAAAAGTTTTTGGCCTACTACTCCCATGATCCCTAGCTAGCAGGACCAGTGGTCAGGGATGATGGGAATTGTAGTCTCAAAACATCTGGAGGGCTGAGGTTGAGGAAGCCTGGTTTAAGTATTAATTCATTATGTGTTGGTCAGAACTGAATCTAATCTTAGCTTATGAATGCATGCTGATTCCAGTCAGTCACTATGTCCATGAATAATTTCTATTCCACCTATCACAGAAGGTATTGGGATTTTAAATATGTCCTAAACAGATTGCAAGGGACGCGGGTGGCACTGTGGGTTAAACCACAGAGCCTAGGACTTGCTGATCAGAAGGTCGGCGGTTCGAATCCCCGCGACAATGTGAGCTCCCGTTGCTCGGGTCCCTGCTCCTGCCAACCTAGCAGTTCGAAAGCAGGTCAAAGTGCAAGTAGATAAATAGGTACCGTGCTGGCAGAAAGGTAAACGGCGTTTCTGTGCGCTGCTCTGGTTCTCCAGAAGCGGTTTAGTCATGCTGGCCACATGACCCGGAAGCTGTACACTGGCTCCCTTGGCCAGTAAAGGCCAAGATGAGCGCCGCAACCCCAGAGTCGTCCATGACTGGACCTAATGGTCAGGGGTCCCTTTACCTTTACCTTTAAACAGATTGTAGCCGAGTGCAATATTAATGCTGCGCCAAAAACATCTACTGTGTTTTTTCTTCTGACTATTCTCAATTAATGAGAATTAATTAAAGTGAGGGGGGTACAGTTGTCCACATACAGTGTACCAGGCACAATAAATCCTATTGGCGTCACTGATAGCAGCTTCTCAATGTCAAGCTGCGGGAAATCCCAAAGTACAGAGGCACTGACACGGCTGTGAGATTATGCAAAGATGCACACAAAAATATGCATTTATGAGGAGCAGTTCACACTAAAATGATGATGGATTTTCATGAGGGCTTCTTTTTAAAACAATACTTAAAGGTAAAGGGACCCTGACCATTAGGTCCAGTCGTGACCGACTCTGGGGCTGCAGCGCTCATCTCGCTTTATTGGCCGAGGGTGCCGGCGTACAGCTTCTGGGTCACGTGGCCAGCATGACGAAGCCGCTTCTGGCGAACCAGAGCAGCACACGGAAACGCCGTTTACCTTCCCGCCAGAGCAGTACCTATTTATCTACTTGCACTTTGACATGCTTTTGAACTGCTAGGTTGGCAGGAGCAGGGACCGAGCAACGGGAGCTCACCCCGTCGTGAGGATTCGAACCGCCGACCTTCTGATCAGCACGTCCTAGGCTCTGTGGTTTAACTTACAGCGCCACCCGCGTCCCAGTAAAACAATAGTTACTGATATGAAAATGCAGAGAACTTCCTGTTCACTGCGCTTCCTTGTATTCTCCACATATAAGAGGTTTACATATAGTTGCAAAAGTTGAAATTAATATCCAAAGAGGTGCTAAGAGCAGGAAGAGTGGGTCTCTTGCACTTCCTATTCCCTTGCAGTATGTAACATTTAAAGCCTTTCTGTTCTGAATTCAGGACTTCCAACGTAAGTCTGTGTAAGTCGATGACACAGAGAGACACACACAAAATGTCAGGATACTCCTGTGTTGTGTTGCTAGACACTCCTTTTTTGCCATCCAAGGCACTGTAGGCTGGTTAGAGGTACAGATTCATAACAGCACCCAGCAAAAAGTGAGCCTGTGTTTCAGTTCATGCACTTGAGTACAATAACAACTCATATATCCTTTTGCAATTAGATCTTGCTAGCTTAAGTCAGTGACTATTGGAAGGAGTTTCCTAGGCAGGCCACACATTAAAAGAGTTTTCGATATACAGTTACATGGCTTGCAATTCTATCCCTTCCATCTCCAGCAGCTTGTCTGTTCAGAATATATAATGGGAGAGTATTGAGAACTTAAAGTGCTGTGCTACACCTCAAATCAATGATCTTCTGTACCTGTTTGATATTAAATATGGATTATTCCAAGAGGCTAAGTTGTCATCACAGATGTTACAACATTTGTTTGCACCACTACCCTGTTTATTTTCAGCCACGCTGGTCAATAAGTATACAGCAAGCTTTTAGAAACAACCCTCTTTTCCACAATTAGCCTCTATAGAGAGCAAATGCACTTTCCTTTTCAATAGGGAAGGGGGGGAATTAGATCTTAGCAATTAGATCTTTGGTCGCTGAACTATGGACAGATGGTGACGATGCTGACACCATTGTTCTCATTTAAGTGCATTTAAGAATGATATAATTATGTACAAAGAAAGATCTCCGCCTCAAAAGAACTAATTGATGGGAGACAGTGTCCTCAGTGTACAAGGGGAGATAAGTTTGCTGATCGTGGAGACACCTGTTTGAGATAGTTAATTTGGGGTTGACCACATAGAGCCTAGGGCTTGCCGATCAGAAGGTCGGCGGTTCAAATCCCCGCAACGGGGTGAGCTCCCATTGCTCGGTCCCTGCTCCTGCCCACCTAGCAGTCCAAAAGCACGTCAAACTGCAAGTAGATAAATAGGTACCACTCCGGCGGGAAGGTAAACGGCATTTCCGTGCGCTGCTCTGGTTCGCCAGAAGCGGCTTTGTCATGCTGGCCACATGACCCGGAAGCTGTACGCCAGCTCCCTCGGCTAATAAAGCAAGATGAAGACCACAACCCCAGAGTTGTTTGTGACTGGACCTAATGGTCAGGGGTCCCTTTACCTTTACATATTGCTTACTATCATGAATCATTGCTCTTTGGGCTTCTTCTGCTGGTTTACCTGTTGTGCAGTCAACTACTGCCTATTGCAACACACACACACACACACAAACATTGCATCTCTTTTCAAATTTGGGGGGGCAAGCACTTTCACCTTCTGTCCTGAGAGGCTTTCCCAGTGCTTACCCATTCTTTCATAAACAGGAAGCATTTTTTTTGCAGCTGGAGGGGCACATTCCCAAAGGCTATATGTGGGGTGGGGTCAACAGTGGGCACACTGAAATCACCTGACATTATCCTGTCAAATTTGCCCTATTGAGCCAATTCCCGAGACCAGCTCTGCAGAATCCCATCTTACAGATACGAAACCTTCAAGAGAACCAAAGGTGTCCGTACCTAACCCCCAATCTATAACAATATTATTGTTGTTGTCTCCACAGACAAGCAGTTTAAAATGGTCCACTTTCTGACATTTTCCAGCTGAAGAAAGCATGCCATTTTCTTCAAGATCAAATCCAGGATTTGACACAGTTCTGATTTATATAGTTAACAGTAATTCAGATAATATTTTATTTATTACACAGGGGTAATGGCAGCTCAGTCTACACAGTGCTGTTTCGGTTTTCAATAGGAGTTGTGTCTCCAAACGCCGCCATCAATCCATCCATTCTGAGGTGTAAGACCCAGAAACAAGCACACTTTCTATGTGAGCAGTTGATTAATCAAAGTGCAAAACTTTAAATTCGGCTCGCTGAAGATGAGGTAGTTGGTTAATTTCAAGGCCAAAATATTAATTCTGTTTTCCTGGCATAAACATGAGCTGTAAACCTACATTCTTGCCCACTTGCTTGGGCGCCATTGAAGCATTTTGTCAAAAGACAGACATGGTCTTTTTTGCCGAGTTACTTTGAAACGTCATTTTGGGTTTGTAAAACAGAAAGCAACTTGCTTCAATTTTTTTTCTGTTCTGTAATCCTGTTTGCGGAGAGAAAACGAATCTCTCTCTCTCCTTATATCCCCTAAGTCTGCAGCCTCCGATTCTGGATGCTAATTGAATGCGACTTTGTGTTTCTCTGAGGTAAACACTTGACTTCCAAACATCCATTTAGCCAAAGTTGCTTGGTACGTCAGTGGGCTGAGCCGGCTTGCAATAGCTGGCAATCCCAATTAGCGAGGAACTTTTAATGACAACCATCTCTCCTCCTAACTTGTAACTTGTACTTTACAGATTCCCCGTTTCCTTAACACAACATTTTACATGTTAGCTAATATCGCAGCTATGTCCACGGGAGTGATGAATATGCATCTGAACAGCAGCTACATTGTATGTTACCCAGCCACTCTTTCAGAGTCACCCTTTCCTAATTTCCCCCCCAATTATCGTGTTTTCTCGGGAGAGAACACTGTCATGCATTCACTGGCAAACTATTTGTTATCTTCTGTCGTGGCTATTTCCAACAAGAAGAGCGTCTGCTACAGTGAAGGCTTACATTGACACAACAGCTATTGACATAAAGCACAGATTACATTTTGTTTTGGAACAACCAACATCAGCCATCTTCTTCTTTTTCTTTTCCAGAGCGGCCTACTTTGGATTATACGGCATGGTTGAAGCAAACACTTCCCCCCGCCTCCCTTAGGACAAATTCCTGGATGGTGACTTAAATTACAAATAATAAATAAGGATTGGGAAGTAACATAAAGTTCTTTCTCAAAGTACACCTCTTTATATAATGCAAAGCTCTGCTTGGCTGTGGAGCACACCTAGAACTTCATATGTTCAGTAAAGAGAAAGGTTACTTTTGAGCGCAGATGTAAGAAATTGAAAAGAACCTATTGGATCAGACCAGTGGGGTATTTGGCTCATTGACATCCAATGCCCTTTTAAAATGTGTTGGGGGTGTTATTGATTTGTTTTTGTTATGTATTCTGTGTTTTCATATTGTTGTAGGCACCCTGAGACCTGCAGGGATAGGGCAGTATACAAAATAAATAAATGAATTGTTAGGTTGTGAGTGAACATATCAGACAACACAGCGATTCTTCAAACAGCTCTTATTTATTCACAGGCCAGAACGGAACTGAACTGAAGGGTTCAGCCAACCTGCTTATATAGAGCTCAACTACAAAGCAACAGTAGCAACTTTCTGTAACTATCCAATCACTGAACGTCACTTTCAATTCCTTATTTGCATATGTGGACCTGAGTGAAAACTATCTACAGTATCCCCCTGCTGGCCCAGGGTGAGAACTTCAGTACATAACATGAATGAAGTCGAGTTCCATGAATGCAAGGGTTTATTATTCTCGACTTTCTTGTTAGTGGGAACACGTCTTGCCAGCACTGGAAGAACTTCGGTAAATTCTGGCCCATTTCTGAGCACCGAGAAAAGTGCTGGTGATTTCCTCTGAAGGATTACATGGCTTCAAACCCAGGTAGCTAAAGGAAAACCTGCTCCCCTGCCAACTTGCCCATGTATTGAGGGAATCTTTGTGTGCTCCTAGATATCCCCAACACTGGTGGTAAGGCAGGTTGGCAACCAGAGGGTGAACGTTTTCGAAGGCAACAACTTGTTTGTGCAATTCCCTCCCCAGGGAAGCCCAGTCAACACCAACATCGACAAACCATAGTTAAGCTGACAGGCAGGGCTCACATATAACACAAAGCTAGAAGTGAGGAAACTGTGGCTCTCTGGATGTTGTTGGGCAACAGCTACCATGGGCCATGGGAGATGGGGTCCAAAATCACTTGGACGGCATCAGGCTTCCCATCTGTTAAACTTTGATTAATAAAGCATGGTTTAACAAACCATAGCTTAGTGTTATGTGTGAACCAGGTCAGGATTTCTTTTCCTCTGTCCCTGCAATCTCTGCACTGCACACATGCAGTTAAAGGCATTTAAACAGTCACACTGCTTGTCGAGTACCATACTTCAATGTGATTTTGATGTTAGCTATCTTCCATTGCTTCAACATTTCATATGTGTCCATATATATTAGCAGCATCATTTGAAAAGAATTAGGCAATCCTTGCCTTTCTTCCCTAGTTCCTTCCTTGATTTGGTCTCTACCTATCCGTCTTCAGTAAATATTATTTCGAACATCTCAAACTCAATGGAAAACAAAACATCACTTGTCAGATTCAGCATACATGGCCCTGTTTGCTTTTAGTACTGAAGCACCATCGTTCCCTTTTGTTTTCCTTTAGAAAAGCTACAATTCACATGGGTAATCCATTAGTCTCAATCAATGTACATGATAAAGACCCTACTGTTCTAACAAACAGGGGCGGGAAATCGCTTTTGGAGTAAACATGTCACAAGTAATCACAAGTAAATGTAAGTTTTGCCTTTTTTATGGAGAAGCCTGACTTGAACAACGGTTAATGCTCCATGCGCAATGAGGAATTCTCACTGTGTAACGCATGGCTGAAAAATGTGAAGCTATGCAGGAAGTGGTTACTGGAAAGCCAAGCAGCCTTTCTGTTGGACTTCCTATCATCAAAAAGTTGGCTTCAAGGGTTTCCTTATCTCCTCATCTTCCCCATTCCCTGTCCTCCCTTTCCCCCCACAAAGCCATGCTTCGCTCGGTCATCTTTGCCATAAGACTTGAGTTTTGCAAAAGTCCAGTTACTCCAAGCAGATATTTTGAGTTCAGGTTCTACAATCAAGGCAGGTCTGATGGCCCTCCTCATGTTTATCCCCCTTTCAGAGAACTGGTCTCCAAGGAAAGTCAAAGGAAAGTCAAGATGATGAATAAGCAACCCAGGTGAATCTCATAGGAATGTTTGGAGAATTTCAGGTCTGAGTGCGATCTTGCCCTCTGGAAAACCACCAGTTTAGCCTGGCTGAGATAACAACACAGTAATGCCCAAAGTCTTTTGCCCAGCTCAAGGAAGAGAAAAAAGGGTTTAAAGATACATGACTAGGAAATGAAACACACACGCATGTGCCTTAGAGTTCTGTAGGTCCGCCTGCTTTAGGATTCATATGTGAGACTTATACAGAGAAGGTAAATTAATATTTGCCTTTTGATTCTTATTTACTTTTGACTTTTTCCTGATCCAACCTATTTTATTAATATACAAGAAAAAAGTATTTATTGGTATATAATAAGATTGTAAGGTTGTTGTCACGCTGCAGTTCATGTGGCCGACTATTGGCAGCCACTCAAACTGCAGAGTGAAAGTGGATTGCAGGCAGGCAGAGCAAGCAGGTGAAGCAGGTGAGCCAGGAGGTGGATGGAGTTGAGCGGACAGAGTGAGCGAGCAAGTCAGCAGGCAAGTGGACAGCCCAGGCAGGGCTCTCCATTCTCCTTCCATTCTCACTGCCGCCGCCACCACTGATGGCAGTGGAGAAGAGGAGGGGAATGAGAGAAGGAAGCCTGCACTTTAAAACTTTCTGCAGTCTTCGGAACTCCAGAGGCAGTGTTCTAGCAGACCACCTCAAATTGCAAAGCCCATCGTAACCTGTAAAGGGGGCGGGGAGTGAAACTAATGGCGTTTTAGTTGGGCTAACAACGGAATTGCCCTAAAATAAATTATGGAGGACCTATCTGTCTGCAACGCGGCATGCTTAATCCACTCTAGAGTGGCTCCTGTGCCTGCACATTTCATTCACTTTGGCCAAAGGGGGAGAAAGTGATATCTAATTTTTAAATTATCCATTATAATGATGCAGAGCTTTTTCTCTTTTTTTTGAGACAGAGCAGCTCCTAACCTGAAACACAGATTAAAACAGAAAGAGCACAGAATGGGCTCAGGTTGGAACTTTTTGAAATGCACAGATAAAAGGCAAAAATTCAGCCTGTCTACAACCCTGTGTTATGTACTCAATATTACATTGAATGTAAATGACACTTTCTCATGAAGCAGCAAACATTCATTACTGTATATGCATGTGTCAGAGCTGCCTCAGGTCCCAGCTCACAGAGGACCAATGCCAGTCCGTTGTTATGTAAAATAGTCTTTATTCAAGTTCAGTTTCTCTTTTACAGCCACGGCGCGCAGCTCTACGTCTTAAACCCTAGACCGCCGAAGCTCCGTCTGAGTCTCCTCCCCCCAGACACCAGTTTAAGACCCTAGCCTTGCTCCACCTCTTCCTCTGCTCCCTCCTCCTCTGGGTCCGCTTGTCCGCCGAGGTCTTGCCCTTCCTAGACTCTTCTGACGCTGATTCCCCTGAGTCTTCCCCCTCCCTCCGGCGAGCTTTAGGACCTGGTTCCCAATCCGGGTTTTCTGCTGTCCCACGCGCCTGTACATTTGAACTTGGCGAACACGCCCAGCCTGCCACCTTCCTTCTGACCGTTATACTGCTCCTGTCGCTGCTTTCCTCTTCGGGGATGCCAGCTGGGCCTGACTCCTCCTCCCTGCTTGCTGGAGGAGACCCTGACTCTGACCTATGGGGCTCTTCCCCCCCACTACGCTCTGGTGGGGAAGCTGGTCCTGATTTCCAGCTACTGCTTTGGGAGTCTCCGCTGGCCCCCTGCTTCTGGTGTGTCCCCCCTGGGACCCCCCTTGCCCTGGCCATCGGCGCCCCCTTCTGGGAATCTTCTGATTCACTGGAGAGGCTTATGGAATCTCTCGGGTCACTGTCATTCTGCCCTCCGCTGCCCTCAGATTCTTCCCCTTCGCTCTCCATTTCCTCTCTCCCCTGCGCCTCTGCTCCTGAGCCCCTGACAGCATGCTTCGTGTTAAGATTAAGCATAACCGATGCTATTGGTATGGCCAGAATCTATGCTTAGAACCTGTATACTAGGGAAATGAAAGTAATCCATTGAAGACTTTTTAGAAAGACAAAACAGATTGTTTATTAAAACATACCTCCACCTGCTGGCTAACGTCTAGAATGACACATAAATGATTCTCAGAGTGGTAGCAGACAGAACTCCTCTCTTGCAGCAAAAACAAGAAGATCACATTCACACCATACTCCCAAAGCACATGGATTAGCCCAAAGCATCATAGGGCAGGGGTGATGTTGTTTGTTACATGTTTTGGAAAATGTAGCTCCATAAGGGATAAACTATAATTCCCAGGGAGAATCCATGCACTCTAAATTAGGGTTACCATGTTTCAAAAAGTAAAAACCAGGACACCCCGAAAGTTATTGTTGAGTTTTTGTTTTGTTTTTTAGGAAAGCTTGTTTTTAGGTGATCTTTTCATTTCGCATTCCAACTGCACTCTCATCTTCTGAGTTTGGCCTGTAATACAGACCCTCCAAGTGTCCCTGTTTCCCAGGGACATCCCTGATTTAGAGAAGCCATCCCAGTTTCTGACTGATCCCAGAATGTCCCACTTTTCCTTAGGATGTCCCTATTTTCAGTGGAGAAATATTGGAGGGCATGGAGTTATTCGACCCCTGAGCTGTCTGAAGGCAATCCTGTAAAGGGGAGGTTTTTTAAAATGTTTTATTATGTTTTTATATATGTTGGAAGCAACCCAGAGTGGCTGGGGCAGCCCAGTAAGATATGCGGGGTATAAATAGTAAAATTATCGTTATGGAATGGGGTGTCCCTATTTTCATCAGAGAAATGTTGGAAGGTATGTTTTGTGTTTGTGTGTGTGTATCATCTATCTATTTATCAATCTATCTATCTATCATCTATCTTTACATTGTACTAATGACTCATGCAAGTTGCTGACTACTGTTGTAAATCCTGGCACACCAAACAGCTATTTATCCCACAATATAGTTAAGAAAATTAAAAGTGGTGCAATAGAATAGCATTCACTTACCATTGGCAACGGTGCTAGCAGCAGGGCCCAAGACAGTCATTATCTCTGTTGTTTTAATGCTCATTTTCCCGTTGGCTAAGCTGGAAGTGGAAAGACAGTCCCAGGGCTAATTTCAGACTTCACTCCATTTATCCAATGCAGGGCCAGTCTGCAGGCAACAACAAGCAATTACGTTCCACTGATGAATGTGCTTCAGTGCATTTACAGGCTCGATGGGCCAAAGTCGCACCTCCGCTAGGTGAAATAATGAAGAGGAGATTGTTGGATTAATTAGCCAGTCAGACCTTTAACTTTTACCATATATATATATATATATATATATATATATATATATATATATGGTTTTGGTGTCCTCGGGTGTCTTCCCGTGTAAAAGATGGGGTGTCTAGGCGACGTTTCGACGAGGTCTCACTCGTCATCTTCAGGCTGGTGCTTTCGGCTTCTTGTTACTGGAACAGAGCAGGATCTCAGTGTTTGAGTTCCTATAAATACTGTTGAGGAGGTGTGGTGTATAGCCTCCAATGTTCTGGGCAGAGAGGAAGTTCCCAGGCTAGTGTGCCTTTTCTTCTTTTGTTCCTTAATTACTTGAGGGATATCTTGAGTGATTTCTTGAGTGATATCCTGAGTACCACTTAGGTGGGTCATTAGGTGTGGATTAGTTGCTAAGGCCTTTGTGTCTTGACCTCTTGAACTTTGTGAAGAGTTTTTCTGAGAAGATGGCTGTACTGCACTTAGTTGTGCTCTGGCTTGGCTTCGTGTATAGGGGCGAGCTGTGGTTTTGTGGCCTGTGCCAGCCAGATCTGTGTAGGGATTGCAGGGGGGTGCAGCATCCGGAGGTGCCACCATGGTTTGGCTACTGGATGGTGTCTGTAATTTATCTGTGGAGAGGGTCTGGGTTTGGGTCTGGTGTGGTTGATTGGTGATGGCGTTCTGTGTGCCTCTGGCTCTGGTGTCAGTTTTTGTGGGGAGGGCTAATTTCCAGATGTCTGGCAAGCGGGATGTGTCGTCACGCTTGTTCATGTTGTGAGGGTGTTTCTCTATCTCGATGGCTTCCATGATTATTCTCTTGTGGTGATGTTCCACCTAATGACCCACCTAAGTGGTACTCAGGATATCACTCAAGAAATCACTCAAGATATCCCTCAAGTAATTAAGGAACAAAAGAAGAAAAGGCACACTAGCCTGGGAACTTCCTCTCTGCCCAGAACATTGGAGGCTATACACCACACCTCCTCAACAGTATTTATAGGAACTCAAACACTGAGATCCTGCTCTGTTCCAGTAACAAGAAGCCGAAAGCACCAGCCTGAAGATGACGAGTGAGACCTCGTCGAAACGTCGCCTAGACACCCCATCTTTTACACGGGAAGACACCCGAGGACACCAAAACCTGCATTCCTGTACCCGTGAAAATCTACGAAAGCATATATATATATATATATATATATGCCAATGTGCTAAGAATAAGAAGGAATAGCAGCTTAAAAAGGCCTCATCCTGGATTTGCTTGAAACAGAATGGCAGCAAAGGTGATTGAACTCACAATCCTGTACATGTCTCCTCCAAAACGAATCCCAATGAGTTCAACAGGCTAACTGTCAAGAAAGACGGCATAGGATTGCAGCCTCAGAAAAGCATTTTAAAGAATAATAAGAATAAGAATAATATTTATACCCCAGCCATTCTGGGCAGCTCCCAACAGAATATTAAAAACACAATAAATAATCAAACATTTAAAACTTCCCTAAACAGGGCTGCCTTCAGATGTCTTCTAAAAGTCAGATAGTTGTTTATCTCCTTGATAACTGGTGGGAGGGTGCTCCACAGGGCGGGCGCCACCACCAAGAAGGCCCTCTGCCTGGTTCCCTGTAACTTCGCTTCTCTCAGGGAGGGAACTGCCAGAAGTCCCTTGGAGCTGGACCTCAGTGTCCGGGCTGAATGATGGGGGTGGAGACGCTCCTTCAGGTATACTGGTTTTAAGTCAGGGGAAAATGTGCCTGGGGTGACAGAGGAGTGCCTATCCCCCCCCCCCCCGTGCCTCAATTCCTACAGGCATCAATAGCAAACCAAAATTAGAGTGAGTTGCAAGCTCAGTTCATATATTCACCTGAAATGAGATTAGGACTTTCCTGCCCTGATCTAAAATTCTGGGGGAGAAAGAGTTCGCCATCTGCCATAATTCAGAATACAGTGGTACCTTGGGTTAAGTACTTAATTCATTCCAGAGGTCCTTTCTTAGCCTGAAACTGTTCTTAACCTGAAGTGTCACTTTAGCTAATGGGGCCTCCTGCTGCTGCCGCGCTGCTGGAGCACGATTTCTGTTCTCATCCTGAAGCAAAGTTCTTAACCTGAAGCACTATTTCTGGGTTAGCGGAGTCTGTAACCTGAAGCGTATGTAATCTGAGGTACCACTGTACTCAACAGATACAAGAGCATCTGGGGGGCTGTTTGGCTTACCAGTACCTCCCCCACCTTTGGCTGCTTTTTGAAATCAAGCCCAGTAAGAGCTGAGTGGGTTCTGGACCTGAGAGTGTATCTCAGAAGGACATTGGGGGCATCCTCTCATTTTTCTTCGCCCAACCCTCTACTTCTGACTGGTTTAGGAGACCAGATAACCATCAAGTGTCCCTATTTTCCAGGGACAGTCCCGGATTTACAGAAGCTGTCCCAGTTTCTGGTTTGATCCCGGAATGTCCCCCTTTTCCTTAGGATGTCCCTATTTTCATCGGAGAAATGTTGAAGGGAACGGGAGACCCTGTGATGGCCTTTTCTTCAAGAGTTTCAAGAATCCCTGTACAGTCGTACCTTGGTTGTCGAACTTAATCCATTCCGGGAATCTGTTTGACTCCGAAACCATTCGAAAACCAAGGCGCAGCTTCCGATTGGCTGCAGGAGCTTTCTGCACTCAATCGTAAGCTGTGTAAGCTGTGCCGGATGTTTGGCTTCCAAAAAATGTTCACAAACTGGAACACTCACTTCGGGAGCCAATTTGTTTGACAACTAAGCTGTTTTGGAGCCAAGGAACCATTGTACTCCTTCATGATGGGGGAGAATGAGCCTCCAGGCAACAGTGATCACTCTCCCATGTTTATGGCACCATCTTCATCATCATCATTATGTAGTTTGTGTCACGGTCCAGTTTACAGGAGATCAAAGTCCCAGCTGAGGACACTGGGACCGGGGGCAAGATGGCGGCGTGGGAGCAGGAACAAGAGTCCAGAAGCCAGAAGTCAGGAAACCAAGAGTCCGAGGGTCAGAGAGCCGGGAGTCAAGAAGCCAAGGGTCTGAGGGTCAGGAAGCAAGGAATCAAGAAATCAGGGATCCGAGGATCAAGAAGCAAGAAGCCAAACGCAGCAAGGCAGGAAGCGTGTTGCTGTGGCAAAGAGCCAAAGGGAAATGCTGACCTTATATCCCTTCCCAGCTCTTGCCACCAGGTGCTGTGAGTTACCAATCGGCCTCACCTGTGCAGTCGTGCCTTGCCTCTTCAGAACAAACTTAGGAAGGCCCCAGTCCTGCAGAACAAACTTAGGAAGGCCCCAGTCCCCCCAGGGCCCGGCTCCTGCATGCACTCCTGACAGTATGGGAATACAGCCTAAGGGTGTTCTCTCACACGAGTTTCGAAGCACTTGTGTCCAAAACACCTTTGCAATGCAAGTTTAAAATCAACGTGGTCCAAAATGCTTGTTAGCATTTCCTATGCTCCTTCTCCTCTGCATTATCCGTGAACACATGTTAACATAAATAGCTCAAGAGAGCTTTAAGCCGCAGAGGTGAAAATGCCCTTAGCCTTTTCTGTTTTGGAAGGTGAGGTACATATAAGTGACTACAAGGCCTTTGAAAAATGTTTGCCTTCATCCCAGTTGCAAGTGGGGTCTTTGTTGGAGGATATGACTAGCAATGAAACGTCCTACAGAATGTTGATTCTGAAATACATCATGGCTCTAGTATTTCATCTTTTGGTGAGATGTGACATGCCATGGCATTGACTGACAATGCAAAAATGAGGTCCATGGATCAGAACAGCATTAAGTTTCAAGTTCTGCCCTTTTACCTCTCAGACATAGATGGATGGGAAATTCATATCAAACAGAAGCAGCCAGTTTGACTCTGCGGGACCTACATGAGATGTTTTCCATCCAGGAAGACCAGCACCATGCAAGACTGTCACAAAATATATACATGCATAAGCCTAACATCTTTATTCACATATTTGCACATGCAAATTCCCATGCACATACCCAAGTTTAACACAGCATTGCTGGACCAGTTTCTCTCGCCATTTTGAATCGGCACCTCCATCGAAACTTCGTCTGACTACTGTCTGCCACCACATCAAACACCTGTGCTGGTCCTGGGGGGGGGGTTACCGTGAGGCGTGGTCAAAGTCTGGTCCTGGGCCGAGGGTCTGGAGACTGTCCACCAAGGGTCCAAAGCAAGAAGCCGGGCGTGGTCGGGAACTCCGGAAAAACAGGTCAGGGTGCCAGCAGAAACAGGTTTCCAACGTCGTTGCTCCCGCAACCTGGGACTGGGCTGACTGGCCTTTATCTCCTCTGGGGCCTAGGGCGGTCCCGGCCCACAGGTGACTCGCCTCTCCTGGCCTGGAGGCGAGCACTCCTCCTGAGAGAACCTAGTTCCCTCCGCCTCTCTGCCCTGAGCCTCTGCAGCTCAGGAGAGGCTGGAGGGTTACTGGAACCAGAGGCAGCCTCACCTTCTCCTGACAGAGCTGGGAGAGGAGCACCTGCAGGCAATGGGTCCTCAATCACCTCCGGAGCCAGAGTGGATTCATCTGGTGTTTGCTCCTGAGGATCCGGCACAGGTGCAGGCCCTTCAGATTCAAGGCCCTGCCCCGGCTCAGCTGGCCCTGGAGGCGGGGACTCCTGTGCAGGCTGGGATTCCTCTGGTTCAGCCTCTGAATCAGATTCCCAGGCCATCACAACACCTGACGAGCTCATGGGCTTGGAGAGATCACCTCAGCAACTGAATTTTTGAGGTACGGATGATAGCAGAGAGGCATGTGCCAACCTTGAGCCCTCATCTTCATGTGTTGCATCTCTACCCTCTCAGCCACTGCCCTGACTGTCCCTGTATTGAATGGGGAAAGTCTGCAGGAAATTTCCACTTGCAGCGAGGGCTCTACTCTGGGGACCCAAGGTTGAAGAACACTGGAGTAGACAATACTGACCTTCATCATCATCATCATGCACCAGCCACTCCGAACATATATAGAAAATACAATAATACATCAAACATTAAAAAACTTCCCTAAACAGAGCTGCCTTCAGGTGTCTTCTAAAAGTCAGATAGCTGTTTATTTCCTTGACGTCTGATGGGAGGGCATTCCACAGGGCGGGTGCCACCACCAAGAAGGCCCTCTGCCTGGTTCCCTGTGACTTCACTTCTCACAGTGTGGGAACTGCCAGAAAACCCTCGGCGCTGGACGATGGGGGTGGAGACATTCCTTCAGGTATACTGGGCCAAGGCTGTTTAGGGCTTTAAAGGTCAGTTCAGAAACATATTGGGATACAACGCAGATCTTTCAGGTCCTGTGTTATATGGTCCCAGTGGCTGCTCCCAGTCACCAGTGTAGCTGCCCCATTCTGGATCAGTTGTAACTTGCAACCTTCACCTTCATAGGCAACCCCAACAGTCTAACTCAGTATAAGGCTTCCAATGCTCCTATGCGCCTATGGTGCTACATCCACCCCCCTTTCATACCTAAAGCTGTGGGCATTTATAGGTACAGTTAAAGGTAAAGTTAAAGAGGCCCCTGACCATTAGGTCCAGTCGTGACTGACTCTGGGGTTGCAGCCCTCATCTCGCTTTATTGGCCGAGGGAGCCGGCGTACAGCTTCTGGGTCATATGGCCAGCATGACTAAGCCGCTTCTGGCGAACAAGAGCAGCGCACAGAAACACTGTTTACCTTCCTGCCGGAGTGGTACCTATTTACCTGCTTGCACTTTGACGTGCTTTCGAACTGCTAGGTTGGCAGGAGCAGGGACTGAGCAATGGGGGCTCACCCCATCGCAGAGATTCAAACTGCCGACCTTCTGATTGGCAAGTTCTAGGCTCTCTGTGGTTTAACCCACAGTGCCACCCACATTCCTATAGGTACAGTTAGACACCTTCTAAATTCATTATGAAAACAGAGCAAGTTGAGTGCCCTCCTTTGGGAGGCCAGAATGCCAAAAGGTATAGTAGAGAGGGACAAAGCTGAGGTGAAATGTGACAACATTGTTGGATTGTTGCTGCTGCTGCTGCTATTTCCACATTGTGTTACGTTAAATTTGTTGTAGCTATGTGTTTGAAAACCCTATCGTCTACCAAAGGGAACAGAAGGTTTAAATGTCTGTATGTGATTTACAAACTCAATATACTTCAATTTGCAGGCTGAGCTGAAAGGGGTTTTGTGTGTATTTCACCCAGACTTTATAATCATTTACCAGAAGGGATGTGATGCATAATTTGTTCCAAAATGTTTTTGGAGCCTCCCTGCAGAAACCACTGCAAATTTGCTGCTTCCCCTCTCCCTGTGTCCTTGTGTTTTCCCTGAATAGTAACGAATTGGCTACTCAGTTTTTGGTGTTTGTACCCACTGGGGGGGGGGGGAGAGACGGTGGGTCCCACTCATCACAATAATGCATCCAGTGATACGGAAGAAAGGTTTGAAATTCTGTTAAATGAGTGGGACTGAGAGGAAAGCGAACTGGTGCTTACAGTCATTTCTTTGTAGAGTCGAATGAGTGGGCCATGAGATGATGTCATGGACAGAGATGTTTATACTGGTTGGGAAACATCTCACAAGTGTATCTTTCCTAATGGTTGAAAATACAGCATTCCTTTTCCAGCAAGTAACTTCATACGCTTCTAAATGTATACCTATTTGTCCTGCAATGACATCTCAATCGTAATTGATGTGCAAACAGGGGGGGAAGCAGGATTTGTTGAAGGCGGCGCTGGAAAATGTCACGTTCTGTGACACGGCCATTGATGTACCCCAAAGTGCATGCTGGCCGATGGCACTGCGGGTTTCAGAACTTTGCCGTACAAAATGTGACTTTATATTGTAAGTGCTGAGTCACAGCACTGACCAAAATAAAATTATTACGGTCCTGGTTATAGCCTCATGGACATCTAGCCACATGGGCTTGAGACCATTGAGGGCTGAAGGGTGAGGGAACAACATGAGGAGGCGGCAGAACCAATTAATTCTATATTTACCCCAACAAGACAGAAGTACTGGAGGGACAGACCCTCCAAGTGTCCCTATTTTCCAGGGACAGTCCCAGATTTACAGAAGCCGTCCCAGTTCCAGATTTGATCCTGGAATGTCCTGCTTTCCCTTAGGACGTCCCTGTTTTCATCGGAGGAATGTTAGAGAGTAGGGACCATCAGCCTAACCTACCCCTAGTCCCTCTTGACTGCATTCTGGTGTAGGGACGCGGGTGGCGCTGTGGGTTAAACCACTGAGCCTAGGACTTGCCGATCAGAAGGTCGGCGGTTCGAATCCCTGTGACGGGGTAAGCTCCCGTTGCTCGGTCCCAGCTCCTGCCAACCTAGCAGTTCAAAAGCACGTCAAAGTGCAAGTAGACAAATAGGTACCGCTTCGGCGGGAAGGTAAATCGTGTTTCCATGCACTGCTCTGGTTCATCAGAAGCGGTTTAGTCATGCTGGCCACATGACCTGGAAGCTGTACGCCGGCTCCCTCGGCCAATAAAGCGAGATGAGCACTGCAACCCCAGAGTCGGTCATGAGTGGGCCTAATGGTCAGGGATCTCTTTACCGTTAAGTATTGTTTTAAAAAGAAGTCCTCATGAAAATCCATCATCATTTTAGTGTGAACTGCTCCTCATAAATGCATATTTTTGTGTGCATCTTTGCATAATCTCACAGCTGTGTCAGTGCCTCTGTACTCTGGGATTTCCCACAGATTGTTTGTGAAAGGGTCGTTAGCGCCATCTGGTGCTCCTCTACCAAAATTACCAGGATTTTAACATCGACGCATGCAGAAATCGTATTACGCCAGCCAAATGTCCATTATCATATTTGTTTTTCTCATATAGGGTGAAGCAGTTAATAGAACAGCTTTTACCAAATGTGCCATGGGCTTTGAAGACGTTCAAACTCAGGACAACCTCAGATTTTAACTCTGCCCAGTTTCAGAACACCCTGCATGGTTTTGAATGACTCAGCCCTGGACCAGAGAGGAAGAAGTGTGCCAGGCAAAAGGGAGGCCGGGACTTAGTGGTAGATCTCTGTGTGATTTGCAGTCCAGAGAGGATTTCTGACTCCCAGTTGTCAAATAGCTAAAATACTCTCCCTTGCCAACAATCCCATGCACACCCGAAATAAGACTGTGGGGAGGAAACTTTGTGGAGGAAATACATTTGTGGTTTTTTGTCCTCCGTTCAGAGGGAGGCTCTGTTCTTCATTCTCATTTTTCATTACCCTGCTTTGGACCTGGCTGTCATGAGTAAATTTAAGTAGATTCCATTAGCCTGAAATTCGGTACACCCAATGGACTATAGGACCACAGAAATCTGGATTCCATCTTCATATCCTCCAAGTGTCCCAATTTTCCAGGGACAGTCCCAGAATTGCAAAAGCCTTCTGATTTGATCCCGGAATGTTCCTATATTGGCTCCTAGTACATTTCGGAGCACCATTCAAAGTGTTGGTGCTGACCTTTAAAGCAGGCTTCCTCAAACTCGGCCCTCCAGATGTTTTTGGCCTCCTATGATCCCTAGTTTTTTTGCGGGGTGGTGGGAACCATATTTTTGTAATTGCAGAAACTGAATGTGAGTATTGGATGAGTGAAGTAAGTTCTGAGATCTTAGAATGGTTTCCGCTGGAAATTATATTTAGAAAAAGTCAAGCTCAAGAGACCACACAAATCACGCTGAGCTGCAGAACAGCGAATAAGCTTGGCATATGGAGAAAAGCAAAGGTACAATGAGAAAAAAACATATTCGCCTTTATTTTTCATGAATTGTAATGAATGCCATTAAATAATACACAAAGATCTCATACAGTATACCGTAGTTCAGGCTGTTTCGGCCCAATAATATAAACATGTCAGGACCTGCTATTCCTAAGGCATAAATGATCATGTAAAAGAAAAGAAAACCCTACATGGTATTCTTATACAAACGGATACAAATGCTTTAGGACTGAAGCTGAATTAAGTGGGAAGAGATATACAAAAATAGCTGCTATCAAAGATAACAAGACCCGAAAGTTTAGGAGAGGCTGACAGCATCAGTACCAGTAACCAGGACAGCTGAGAGACTTGTACATATTCAGAGGCAGGCTGTTTCCCTTTAAAACTGCCCCCAGCACATACCACAATGATTCTGAAACCCCATTGATATTATTATCATCATTATGGTTAAACAACGATTCGCCATGGCTATTTCTTTTCTGAAGTTCAGAAGAACAGCCTGGTGCAGTAAGTTAGGTTTTATGGACCAGGGCTAATGCTTCTACCTGTGGACATTAAGCACATTTAGCATCAACTTGGTCATAAGCTCACTGGCAAACGACGGAAAGATTCACACAAACGCCCTTCTTCACGTGTTGGGACAGCGGAGCCGCTCCTCTCGGTCCCACTCTCATTAGCAACGCCCGTGGGCCATGTGTTCAGCACACGTGAGGAGGAGCGAACTTTGAAATCAAATCTGCGTTGTGTCTAACAGTGCGTCATCGTAAGGACGCACTGGGAGCGCAGCCGGGTGGGAGGAAGAGACACAGGGTGCGTGCGGTTGCGGTCGGGAGTTTTTTTCCCACTGGAAGAATTCAAATCTCATTGCATTCATGCTTCTGTTCTCTTTTGGGCACTAGTCTAACCCTGGCCAGGAAACAACGGGGCTTAAAGAAGACCCACGGCCGCCATCTGCAGTCCTTCCTCCCAGAGAAAGCTGGTTGTTACATTAGGGCCCAGCAGTTAGGCTCAGCACTGGCCCCTTTGCTACAACTTGCAGATCCCTGGGCCAGCCTTGGATCCAGCGATTCCTTGGCTGTATCCTGGCCATACCTGTTCTGAAATGCTGCTTCAAGGCTCTACACGGCTACCGTCAGTGTGAATATGCGCACTTGTCCGCACTTCCATTGGGCAGAAGGAATAACTCTGTAGGGGCGCAGCCTTCCTGTCTGCAGAGCCCAACACAACCAGACAGAAGGACACCTCTCTCTCACCCAAGCACTTCTAGCAGGGGGGATCGGGGCATCCCCAAACTCGGCCCTCCAGCTGTTTTGGGATAATAATAATAATAATAATTTATGATTTACACCCCGCCCATCTGGCTGGGCTTCCCCAGCCACTCTGGGCAGCTCTCAACAGAATATTAAAATACAATAGTCTATTAAACATTAAAAGCTTCCCTAAACAGGGCTGCCCTCAGATGTCTTCTAAAAGTCAGGTTGCTGTTTATTTCCTTGACATCTGATATGAGGGCGGGCACCACCACCGAGAAGGCCCTCTGCCTGGTTCCCTGCAACCTCGCTTCTCACAGGGAGGGAACCGCCAGAAGGTCCTCGGCGCTGGACCTCAGTGTCCGGGCAGAACGAAGGAGGTATACTGGACCGAGGCCAACTCCCATCATCCCTGACCACTGGTCCTGTTAGCTAGCAACGGGGGGAGTTGTAGTCCCAAAACAGATGGAGGGCTGAGTTTGCCTATGCCTGCTCTTGTCACTTGCCTTTCCTTTCGAAGGAGGGCAGGGTAACAGAACCCATGGCAAAATTCACAGCGATATATGAATATGATTTCTGCATAAATTCTGCTCAGTTGCACTATAAACCTCATGCTTGCTAGAGCTGCAACTCTGTGCAAAATTATTTGGATGTAAGCTCCCCTTGACCAAGTCAGACTTGTTTTCCAAGCAAATATGTGTATCACTGGACTGCACATCTCTTCAGAGTTTCTTTTTTTTAAAAAAAAAAAACTACAGGTAAAGTGAAAATTCTTAGACAGCTTGTAAAATAAAACCGAGACAAAAAAGTATTTTGAGCTAAGAAGTACAGAAGCAAAAAAACCCCCACTACATTCACCGTCAAATCCAAAATTAAAAATGGATACAGAGCGTGAATTCGTTCCTTATGGATTGTTATGTTGCAATTGGCAAAACCTTCTAAATTTATTTACCGTACTATTTTCTGGCCTTGATAAAAACAGTACAAGAGAGCTGTAAAACATAACCATTATAATTTACACCAATGTAACCCTTCAATAAACTTTCAATAAACTATTAATAATTTCATTGATATTTCCATTAAAAGGTAAAAACAGTTGCCAGTTATTAGAAGCACAATGCAGTGTGCGCGTATATATAATATATATATATATTGAAGCAACACGTCACTAAAAGAATCAAACTTCTAAATATTAATAAGCATATAATTGTCATAATAATTTAATGCAAAATGATAAGTAGGATTGATTTAAGCATCTTGAATAACTGCATCCCTATATTTAACAGCACATTTATTTAAAACTAAAAGTGACTCCACATGTTTACCATGTTCTTGTCTAATAGGATGGATTAAATAACCCAGTGATATTAATGAGATTTTGTACATAAAACCCTGGACACATAAAAGAGTTCTAATTCGCAATGATATTTTAAGAATGCTTATACGGCATGAGTCGTTCAGAAACAGTAAGATTAAAACAGCCACTAGTTAGCAAACATAATAAAATGTGTTTTTAGATCGCAACTGCTTGCCTGCGAGCCTCATATTGGAACTGAAAATAATGTGATGAACATGAAGCCTGTCTCATGGATTGAAACCAAAAAAGCCATAAGCGCCAGAATTTGTATGTGCTTTTCTTGGCAAAAGTATGATCAACTCAAATCTGAAAAGGTGGTTTGCAAAGCGATCCTCGGATGTGGCATGAACTCTCTTTCCTATTTGAATTTATCCTGAATGTTACTAGGCAGACCCGCTACCTTGAAATTCTATTATAGTCATCTTAAAATGCCCAAAGAGAAATAGGAGTGCCACCAAACGGAGGACATTAAAAGTTGAGAAGGAGCAGGTGGCAAAAGATATTGCAGAACATGGCAAAAAAAAGGGGGGGCTGTTGGCTTTCAACAGAAAACCTATTTGTTAAAGTTTAGGAAGCTGTGCTGAGAAACCTAGACTGAATTGTCCTTTGAGTCCTGCAGCTGTTGCTTATGAATGTGGACTGTGGGTCCAGTATCAATTAGCACAACTGCGATCATAGATCATCTTTTAAAAATAAAAATCTCTTAATAGTCCAATTTCCCCATTAATTTAGCAGCTCATAAATTAATAGTCCAACTTTGCCATTCATTTAGCAGCTTATAAATTAATAACCGAAGTACAGAGTTCCAAAGAAGAAGAAAAAAGTTACCTTAAACTGCGTAATGACACTATGGGGAGGCATCTGATTACATCCTACTCAGAGGAGACCCATTGAAATCTGTGGATTTAGCCTTGGTTGACTTAAGTTCATTGAGTGAGTGTGATATAATCAGATGCTGACCATAACACTGTCAATACACAATAATAAACAGCGTATGTTCACGACAGACGACTTTGGTCCTTTACACTAACAGAAGTAGGACTTGCATTCTGGCATATTGAATTATACTGAGAAAAAGACCAAAAATAAAAAATGACAGACATTTCTGAGAGAATGTGCACACTATCTGTCTCCAGGTTCCATATCATAATACACATAAGATGGTTGTATTAGCAAGGGAATGAACTGGAAAATAAGAAAGTTTAATTGTATTACCATAGAACTGTATTTAAAAAGGTACAGCAATGGCTGTATTTATGAGCGTCTATTTCCTTGTCAATCGTTCACAATGAAATTGCAATTTCCCTCAAAAAAAAAAAATTACAGGAATCTCAGAATCAAATGACATTTGGTGGTGAGAACTGAGGGGCTGTCAAATGTCCACAGGACAGTAGAAATGTATTTTCTCATTGTACATTTCACTCCCAGTGACATCCCTTAATTAAATATATCTAGATATGGGGGAAATGACTGAATTGTTACCATTGTCCAAGGGTTGCCCCCCTTTAACGCTACACAACTGACTTTGTGTATTGTAAAAAAACACAGCTTTGGAGGGCAACCCCGCGAAACCCCCATCTCTTTCCATAATTTTGTTTAGCTGAATATTGTCAGTATATTGCACAGAATTCAAGCTAACATTCATGAAATGACTTGTAAGTCCTTCACCTTTTGGCTACAATATGAAGAGTCATGTCTTTGGTACGTAAATCTAAGCTTTAAATCCAAATATACAACTATGGCTACCGGCAGCCAACTTTCTCAGTCTTAATTCATAATAAAAGTATTGCAGACATTCAAGCCTTCATGGACTGCTGACACTACGAACAGAACCATCGCATAGTTCCGCACATAAACAATATTAGTCTTTGCATAAAAAAATAAAGTGTTTGAATTCCTCTTTTATTGCACCAGCAATTTTTTTTTATTTTTATAAAATACTCTCCTTTCACGTCAAGCTTTAAATTAATCCATTTATAAACAAAATATAAGATTTTTCCCTCTAAAATGTGAAGCGGAGATATGGAAGTGCGCCATAGAAAAAAGAAGCAGCTCAAAAGGGGTGACGAACATTCAAATATCACAAATGATAGAAAATATAAACTACATCTCTTTTGTTACATCATTTACATGATTTCTGTAGGCTTCCAAGCAGTAACTTGTAGACACTTGTGTTATGCATCACCCTCAAATGACATCAAGGCGTCGGAGCAGGAGTCACTTTCATACTATTAAGAGCTGCGTGGATTCGGAAGTGTAACCTAGATTCCATGGAATATTCCTTGTAATTGTTTCTGTAAGAGACAAAACGTTAGTTGTGCAACTAACCTTTCATTCCCTGCTGTTGTTGTTTTTTGCTGGGCTTTTTTTAAAATAATAATAATACAGAAATTCAATTCAAATCTTTATTACAGTCAAAGACCAGCATAAAAGGGTGGAATACAGTCATTTAAAATCTAGAAGCGTTTTGGAAAGCTAAAAGGTATTAAAACAGAAGGTGGTTATAAAAGTCTGTAAGAACTGCAAATAGGCTAAAAGAAGGGATAGGAGCAATAGGCAAGTGTGGAAGAGCATAAAAGGTTGATATACAAAAGACTTTAACTATTAATTTGCAGAGCACTAAATCTACTTTCCCCCTTCGTGGATCACTGCCTTGTCATGGCAAAGGGGCTTGAATTTACATGATTTCTGAATTTACATGATTTCTGATTTACATGAATAACCCCAAGAAGCTGTGAGCTATGCCATGCAGGGCCACCCAAGACGGACAGGTCATAGTCGAGAGTTTAGACTAAACGTGATCCACCTGGAGAAGGAACTGGCAACCCACTCCAGTATTTTGCCAAGAAAACTCCATGGACATAAAAAAGGAGAAGCTTGGAGAAGAAAGTGAGAGTTTCCAAGGCATGCTCTGGTTCATGGAGTCACGGATAGTTGAACACGACCAAGATGACTAAACAACAACAAATCTAGTTTGTGGCACAGGTCATCCTCCGATGAATTTTGAGCGCTGCTGCGCAGAATCTAGCAACGTTATATGTTGTAGCAGGATTGGTATCTGAGAGCAGCAGGGAGGTATAGAATTGTCCTGTGTGCCCTGAGTACTTATGGAGTAGTGGGGAAATCAGGTTAATACAAATGTCTCTGTAATGCAGGCAATGGAGAAGGACACGCTCTCCTGTTTCTATTTGTCCCGAGTCACAGGGTCATTGAGCATACAGAAATAAATGAAGAAACATGGAGAGAGAAAATGACAGAATAAGTATGTGGCCTTGGAGTCTGACCAGCTGCCACTGGAAACATGCCTGGCGGGCACCAGGGTTAAGATCTCCTTATTAGTGTGCCAACATTATGGAAGATCCTGTTAGTATTTCACTCCTCCGATGCTGCATTTTGTGATTGGTGTAATTCACATGCCTGTCTGAGAAGATGCGTGAGAACCAGATACAGTCCTATCCGTATGTACTATGTAATGTGCTTTAACTTTTACTAGATTCCTGTCTGTTCTCTCGGAGCTGGAGAGAACGGTCACCATTATGCTGTAGTCTGTATATAGTGTGTAAATCAATAGTAGATTAGATCTACGATGTTTATGCTTCTTGCTGTGTTATGCTAGAAGATTAGTGTGCATAAATCAAGCTGGTTTATGACGCTAAACACACTGGAGAAGAAGGGAGGTGCCTTTTCCGGTGCTGCGCACACCGGAGGACGCTCGGAGTTCTGGGGGCTTGCAGGCAGCCTCAGGGCATTTTCCCAACAGATCCTTCCATGAGTAGTTTCAACAGGTTCCCGCCTTCAGATGGGTTGTGGAAATTGGGACAAGCATTTGGGGTATAAGCTGTTCTGTACAGCAGAATCAACTCCTGCACAGGTCTGAGTTTAATGGCAGAATGGGGGTACATGGGTAAAAGCTGTAGGAGTGGGAAACAACAATGACCTTACTGTGTGTGTGTCTGCTATAGACCTCCAAGCCAGACTGAAGACTTGGATGATGCCTTCTGACAGCAGATTACCAAATATTCAAAAAGGACAGATATAGTGGTCATGGGAGACTTCAATTACCCATCAAGATCTGTTGGAACTCAAAATCTGCCAAGAATTGGGAGGTCCAACAAATTGCTCAAGAGCCTCGCTGACAATTTCTCAGAAGGTGGAAGAGGCCACAAAGGGATCATCAGAAAGGAGATTCTGACTAAACATCAGGAAGAACTTTCGGACAGTATGAGCGGTTGCAACAGTGGAACGGACACCCTCAGAAGGTGGTGGGCTCTCCTTCTTAAAGCAGAGGTGGGATGGCCATCTGACATGCAATTCCTGCATAGCACGGGGTTAAACTAGAAGACCCTTGAGGTCCCTTCCAACTCTACAATTCTATGATTGTGTGATATACTAACTATAGTGAGCTAAAGCAAATAAGCTCATCTGTTTTGAGCTAATAATTGTATAAAGATTATCAGCACTTACTTTGCAGCTTCTATGAATCTTATTGCTTTTTCTCTTTCATCCTGTTGTTTGTACAGAAGACCCAATTCGTACATCGTGTATGGTATCAGGTAATTATCATACTTCAGCTGCTTCTCACTAAGAAATCAATAGGACATCATGTCAGTATTCAGGGGAACCAAATATAGCACAGAACCCAGGCAAGCCCAAAGCCCCCATGCTTCCTTGCTTTAGGGATTAGCAGGTAAAACTTTCCCCATATACAGTCATACCTCACGTTATGTCCGCTTCATGTTACGTTCTTTCAGGTTACGTCCCACGGCGACCCAGAAGTACCAGAAAGGGTTACTTCTGGGTTTCGCTGCTCGCGCATGCGCAGAAGCGCAAAATGACATCACAAGCATGCGCAGAAGTGGCAAATCGCAACCCGCACGTGCGCAGACGCACCGCTGCGAGTTGCACTCTTTTCATGTTGCGAAAAGGCCTCCGGAACGGATCCCATTCACAACCAGAGGTACCACTGTATGTATATTTCTCTCCATGCCAGGAAAAAAATCCAACTGCTTAATTCCTGCTTGTCTGACAGTTGTTAAAATGCATGGAAGCTCTGGCGGGGGAAATGTTACGAACCCTAAGCCATGCCCCCACCCCACTCTACCCTGCTAGGAATCAAAGATGAACATTTTTCAGGAAAGCACAGAGGAGTCAATGGAATGTGAGAAAGAGGGACTTCTTTTCCTTTTATTCAACATCTTCGCTTGTGTTATACCTTCAAACAATGAAGAAGGATTTACAACCATTGAACCACGTGGGGAAGATCAGTTTTGTCTATTTCAGAAACTAAAGTAAGATTCTTCCACAAAATCCAATTACCCTTAATTTAGGTGCAAAACAACCAACCAAACAAGCAGGCAAGCAGCAAATGTTCTTGGATGCTTTCTGATGTCACAGGTTATCACTGTTTCCAAAAATACAACTTCCTGTTTTTACCTTTGAATAACTTGATTGAAGCAGAGTTCTGCTTGTAAGCGTCTTCCTAAATGTTTCAAACAGAGACCTTTTAGCAGTTGTAGCAGACAGATGTCATCCATGTAGTATTCATTGTGATCTGAAAATAAAGGAGCACAACATTTAAAATTGCAAACTTAACAATAATGGATGTGTACGTGGGATGGGTGGGAATTACTGACTCATCTGTAAAAGATGTCAAATGGCAACAGTGGACCTAACAGAAATGTGTAATATATTTAACTATCTATTTTTCTTATCAAAAGCAATTAAATGAATAAACTGCTTGTTTAGCAATATTCTGACATAGCAATGTAAAATATATCGTTCCACATTTCCCACCTGCCTTTTAACTCATTGAAACCTGGGAACCTGTACTCCAGCCTTTTAACTGATTGAAACCTGGGCAGTATTGGTAAAAAATTGCTAATATGATAGAACAGTAGCTGCAGATATACATAACTAATTATTATGTCAGATCTGGAATGAAAATAGATCTGTTGATGAGTATGCCAAAGTTATCTATGCGATATTCATAGCACTGCCTCACAGGGATCTATGCAACTGTTAAAAACTTAGTCAAAACCTAGCTCCTTGAAGGAGCGTCTCCACCCCCATCGTTCAGCCTGGACACTGAGGTCCACCTCCGAGGGCCTTCTGGCAGTTCCCTCCCTGTGAGAAGTGAGGTTACAGGGAACCAGGCAGAGAGCCTTCTCAGTAATGGTGCCCACCCTGTGGAACACCCTCCCATCAGATGTCAAGGGAACAAATAACTATCCGACTTTTAGAAGACATCTGAAGGCAGCCCTGTTTAGGGAAGTTTTTAATGTTTGATGTTTTATTGTATTTTTAATACCTGTTGGGAGCAGCCCAGAGTGGCTGGGGAAACCCAACCAGATGGGCGGGGTATAAATAATAAACTATTATTATAATATTATTATTATTGAGAATTTTCCCGCAACTGAATTTTGTCAGCTACAAAGGACAGTAAAAGAAGCTGAAAAAGAGGCTGAACACGCACCAACAATTCAGGAGACCAATCACCTGTTGTACATAGAGGCTGTCTATCGTATAAGACTACAGTACTTTACATATTGAAATTTAACAAACTGTTAAGAATTTCTCTCTCCCCCCTCCACCCCAGCACCTGTTTTACCCTGGATAAACAGAATTCTGTTTCACAGTGACAGCAAAGCAGAACTGAAATTTTACATCCTTTGCAGGAATGAAGAGAATTTATTAACAAAACTTCTTCTGGAAGACTGGTGTTCTTCAAGTTCTGAACTCAGCTTCACTTCACACAAGTATTGCATATTGTCAAACAAAGGATGTATGGTATCATGGGGATTTGTGAGTGTGAATTTCTGTGGGTTATATGAGGACTGGGATTATACGGAAAGGACAGCTTTCTATTTATCATGGCAACCAATGCAGTTTTGATGAAACTATGCTGCACCGAACAGACATCCATCGAGATTAGTCACTTCTTCCCTTACAGGATGTAGTTAGAGGCCCCAGTAGGATTCATTACAAACACCCCTTTGTAGTTTTCATATCACTCGTTTAAAACATTACTCACTGGTTTCATTTTTTAAAGCCGTTTCTTCTTTTTCAATTGTTACTAGTAAATTCTCAGTGAGGTCAGCTCTCATGCCAACAATTGAAAAGCCATTCCAGACGTACATCATTTCCTGAGAAGAATAAGAAACAAATATAGTAATAAATATCTATAGTACGCTATCAATTGACTTGAGTGTCTGAACAATCCCTGGATGATCTGCAGATCAGGCAGTTCTTCCGACTCCTAATTAACAAGGGCAACAACAAAAGGATGTTTCTTTCCTCTGCTAGAATCCTTTATGAGCTGTAGTATCTCAAATGTTGATGTGGGCTTAATGTTTGCAGCTCATCCCAGCTCAGGGGACTCAATATGTGGTTAGCATATTCTGCTAATCTTGCCCCTGATCACCACCATTATGGCTCTGGCTAGTGGATCTCAGGGTTCTAGATTCCAAAAGCCTGCCCATGACTGATGTGCAGTTTATATCTAGAACAGAGCTGTTGCAAAGTGCTCATAATCCCTCAAGCAAAGGCACATTCATGCTGTACCTGATTCAGTAAGGCTGCCTGTATCTATAGACGAAGGTGTCTATAGCTGCCTTTCATTTAATAAGAGGTAAAAAGGTAAAAACGTAAACAGCTGATGCTTCTTTGAAAAAGTCAAGTGGAAATGTACTCAACCTACATTATTCATAGAAACACATACACACAAACAAACACATATTTACTCTGCCACGCAAAAGATGATTGAAGAAAGTCGGCTGTAAATACCAGAGCAGGCACTATGAGCTTCACAGGCTGAGAGCCTCCATAGCGCCGAGCCTTTCTCACGGCAAACTTCTCTGTTGGGATGGATTTTCCTGCAATTCTTTGCTTCAGGCCTTCTACCTGCCTGAAAGAGACGGAACCGTGGAATTCTCAGTACAAAAACCAAACCTTTGACAACAGAAGTTCAATGGTCCGCTGTCAAGATATTTTGACGAAACCAGCAAGTTCCAAACCTGTAACTATTTCTTAAAAATTGAACTCTATATACTAGTATAGTTCTTAGCAATAAATATGCATACGGAATTTCAGGTGACGTGAGAAAGGTGTTTTTAAGGCTTATGAATTTATCTCATTTTTAAGTACTACAAGATGGTGAACATAGTGTCTCTTCTCCCCCTTATTTTTTAAAACAAGAGACACAAATATTAGGTAAAGGCAGTGCTTTTTCTGGGGGTACGCATTTTGTGAATCTTTGTACTTTTGTTCATTGTCCTTTTGTATTTGTTTTTTCCAATTTGAACTATAAAATGGTGATTTTCTTGAGTCAAAAGGAGAGTGCCCCTAAACATTTTTTTTTTCTTAGAAAAAATCACTGGGTAAAGGTAAAGGTAAAGGACCCCTGGACTGTTAAGTCCAGTCAAACTTGACTATGGGGTGCAGTGCTCATCTCACTTTTGAGGCCGAGGGAGCCAGCGTTTGTCCGCAGACAGCTTTCCAGGTCATGTGGCCAACAGGACTAAACCTCTCCTGGCGCAACGGGACACTCTGATGAGTGCCAGAGCGCACAGAAATGCCGTTTACCTTCCTGCCACAACGGTACCTATTTATCTACTTGCACTGGTGTGCTTTCAAATTGCTAGGTTGCTAGGTTGGCAGGAGCTGGGACAGAGCAACGGGAGCTCATCCAGTCGCAGGGATTCGAACCGCCGACCTTCTGATCGGCAAGCCCAAGAGGCTCAGTGGTTTAGACTACAATGCCACCAGCGTTGTGAGAATAGTTTGTGAGAATGACATAATGAAAAGATAGATTTTTTTAAAAAAACATACCTAAACAAAGCTACAATGTCTTCTCCTGTTGTTCTCACTTCAGCATCTGAAAGCATACACAAAATGGCAGCTTTCTGGAACACATATATTGCCTATAAAAAAAACACACAATCAAAATACTTATCATTCATTGTAACATATTTGTTGATGAGTCTACCCTATTCAAATCATTTGTACACCAATCAATATTTAAATAAAACAACCTAATGCCTTTAATACTGCAAGGTTTACAAACCATTTGAATTTATTTTATACATTTTCTTCCCATACAATTCCAATTCATATCACTTCCAGAAGGATAGCTGAGGAGCCTTACAAAGTGCACACCTAGTCTAACCCCAAAGGCCTCTCTGGTGTGGTGATAGGAAGTCTGCAGCAGCAGGGTGTTGCAGGGAGGCCATGAATCCTAAAATCCCGCTATGGGGACAGGCATTCTGGTGGCCATAAAAAAGAAGTTTATTTAAAAGCTGCCCTTAGCATGCCATCATCGAGAGAGGTATGATCAAGTAGAGCTAAGGATGCTAAAATGTCTTGCCATTGCGTTACTTTCAGGGCCGAAGATACTTCTTTAAAGTAGTCTTTAACAGACATCATGTTAAGAGTGGGCCTGTTTCTTGACAAACTGTTACGGCTAAGAAATTAGATATTGATATTCTGTGTTTTGCCTTGGGTTTCTACTAGTGAAAACACTTCACCCTGAGAAGTATTTAGAAAATAAAATAAACGTTATTTATTAAGTGTAAAGTAAATGGAATTGGCTATATTGATATCAAACAAAATTATCTTTCTAGAACTTGTTATAACAGGGTTGTAATACAGGCAAAGCATCTCCTTTGCATCCCTCCCACCCCCACCCCCACCCCCGGCAAAAAAGTAACTGTTTTTCTGAGAAAGAATGGAGATAGTCAGCAGTAGTGGGGCAAGAGGTTACAAAAACAGGCCAATTCGTTGAATAAGGGGTTGATTCGGAATATTTAACAGGGGATATTTGGGTAGAATGGCCCCCTCTTTCCAGCAGTGCAATGAACCATGCAGTCCCAACCTCCAATTGCCCCAACGCCAATTTCCGGTCTGTTCCCACTGTTTTCAGCAGACAGTTGTTGCAACTCAGTTGGTAGTTCAACCAACTTCAGCATAGGTCAGTGCTGAGTTAAATGTGTAGCTGAGATGAAGTTTAAGAGTTGCAAGCTGGAGCATCTGAGTACAGTGGTACCTCAGTTTACGAACTTAATCCGTTCCGGAAGTCCGTTCTTAAACCGAAACCGTTCTTAAACTGAGGTGCGCTTTCCCTAATGAGGCCTCCCGCTGCCGGTGCCCTTCTACCATTCGGCTTCCATTTTTCTTGTTGATGTTTAGTTGTTTAGTCGTGTCCGACTCTTCATGACCCCATGGACCAGAGCACGCCAGGCACTCCTGTCTTCCACTGCCTCCCACAGTTTGGTCAAACTCATGCTGGTAGCTTCGAGAACAATGTCCAACCATCTCATCCTCTGTCGTCCCCTTCTTCTTGTGCCCTCCATCTTTCCCAACTTCAGGGTCTCTTCCAGGGAGTCTTCTCTTCTCATGAGGTGGGCAAAGTATTGGAGCCTCAGCTTCAGAATCTGTCCTTCCAGCGAGAACCGGAAGGAAATCAGGGCTGATTTCCGTTCTTAGACGGAGGTAAAGTTCGCAAACCGGGACACTACTTCTGGTTTTGCGGAGTTATGAAACCGAATAGTTAATAAACAGGGCTGTTCTTAAACCATGGTACCATGAATTTCAACACCCAAATTGAATAGGTGGAACTCGCAGAGAAGGCATATGCTGGGAAAGCAAGCATCAGCTCTAACTATGAAGGGGCTCTCGGCTCTTCATAACGATATCTGATCACCCATTTACCTTTGACCACCTGCTTTCTTTGCAAAGCAGATCTGCATACCGATATGCCTGAAGCCAGTTCTGCTGGAAGGAATAGCACCACATCAGCTCCCAGTAGCAAAGGTGATGGATCTGCTTCCACTCTTGCTGGGCTGCAATGCATTCCTGGAATGTGACCTGAGCCTAGAATTAAAAAATATGTTACAGAAGTTGCAGGCTGTATAATAATAAAATAGGGACACAGGTGGCGCTGTGGGTTAAAGCCTCAGCACCTAGGACTTGCCGATCGAAAGGTCGGCGGTTCGAATCCCTGCGGCGGGGTGCGCTCCTGTCGTTCGGTCCCAGCGCCTGCCAACCTAGCAGCTCGAAAGCACCTTCGGGTGCAAGTAGATAAATAGGGACCGCTTTCTAGCGGGAAGGTAAACGGTGTTCCGTGTGCTGCCCTGGCTTGCCAGAGCAGCGATGTCACGCTGGCCACGTGACCTGGAAGTGTCTGCGGACAGCACTGGCTCCCGGCCTATAGAGTGAGATGAGCGCACAACCCTAGAGTCTGGCAAGACTAGCCCGTACGGGCAGGGGTACCTTTACCTTTTACCTTAATAATAAAAATTTATTATTTATACCCCGCCCATCTGGCTGGGCTTCCCCAGCCACTCTGGGCTGCTTCCAAAAAAATATTAAAATACGGTAATACATCAAACATTAAAAGCTTCCCTAAACAGGGCTGCCTTCCTGCTCGACACCAAGCCTCTCGCTCCTATTCTAGTTTTTATTTGATAATAAAAGGCTACAGAAGTTGTCAAGCTACTTGTTTTTGAACAGCAAGACAATAGCCCAGGTGTTCTGACCCCAAAGATACTTGGGAAATTATCAGGAAGAATCTTACAGAAAAAAGTGTTGTCTCCACTCTTGAGGTTGCAAAACACAGTACTTGCTCTCCTCTCTATTTAAATCTCCCTTTGTGTAGAGATTTTCAAAAGGGATACATGACCAATCTGAAGAATCATGAATAGTGCAGGCTGTTTATGTTAGCCAGATTTAATATGTTTCCCTTGATGATAGTGAGAGGAAGATATTTAGCTCTCCCAGAATTACAGCGTCTCTGCAAATGTAGTAAACAGGAAGCTGATGATTTGGAGCATATTTTCTTTTCTTGTGATTTTGGCATTTATACCAGAAGACAATTATTAGAGGCCTTACAACTCAATAGGCTGGTTTCTTTGCCACCAACGGTTCAGGACCTGCTTTCGGACAGGAATGATCAAATTACTTTAATAGTGGCTGAATTTTTGAGTGCTGTCCATGTAGAAAGACTGGGCCATTATAAAGAGAATTAGTGGTTCTTAATTGATCGGGGATTCGGTAGTGCTGTACTGTATTATTTGTGCAAATTGATTTTCTCTGGAATTAAAGATCTGACCAGGACAAACCTTGTTATGTTAAGCTCGTATTTTGCACGATTTGTATATGGTGTCTGTTTGATAATGTGTGGTTTGCTATGCCTAATAAAGGATAACTATTTAATAGCCCAGGTGTGGGGAACCTTTGGCTTTCCAGGGGTTGGTGAGCTACAACACCCATCCGCTGCAGCCAGCACAGCCCATTGCCAAAGGTTCCCCAAACCTGCAATAGCTCATGCCTGCATAAAACTGGAGTGAATGGGAAGTGGGGAGTGGGGCACACTAGGCAGGAAGAGTACAGGGCCATTTGATGATCCAACAGGGTCTTGAACAAAGGGTTTTGAAGGGCAACTTGAAAGACTCTGATTCACTTGGCAAAAACCTAAGCAAGGATCTTACATGTTTGATACATAAGTTTATTTAAATTGATCGGGTTCAAAGTATAAGCAAGATGTTCATAGCACAGGCAGTTCTGTACAGATGGTGAACTTTGGAGCCCTCGGCCCAATTTATATTAATTGAACTAATAGCCATAGTGGGGACTATGCTGTCTTTACTTGAAAAATATTCCAGGTGTGGAATAATTAGCAAACAGAAATCAGGTTATTAATTCAACATTTACATTGTGAATTGCTCTTGCAAGCCATTAGCATCCTTGAATACCCATAGAAATGCAGAATTGTGAATGTGTTGTAGAACAGGATTACTTTCTGCTCAATACGTCTATTTCATGTTCCTAATCAGACTCGAGTCTACTGGTTGGCAGGGAATAATTTCCCATACACTTGTTTTTTTAAAAAATGAATTAACAGTCATGTTAGAGGCAACAGGCTTCCCCTGGATTCAGTTAAGCTTCAATTAAGCTAGAATACAAGACAACAGAATTATATAACGAGCTCAAAAAGCTAAAAGCAGCTTTAAAACAGCGCCTCAAATTTTACTGTTAAAAAAGAGTGGGGATTTATTACCTTTTCAAAATTTCCTTTCAATATGTCTATTCTGGCATCATAAAACAGAATGATGGCACCCTTGAGAGAAAGAAAAGCAACACATTAGAATGCTTTTAATTGCAACAAAAATATCATGTTATAAGGTAAAAGAATAAAAGAAAAGCAACCTTTGGAAATTTCTGAAGATAAGGCTGAAGGAGGGCCTCTGCTTCTAAAAGGTTGGCTTCCCCTGTTCCTGTGAAAATAACAAAAGTCTCTATCAGAGCCCAAAGTTGTGGGTTAATCCGCATACCCAAAGACATGAAAACCTACATTATTGTTTTATTGATGTTTTATTGATGTTTTAATATTCTGAAAACTGCTCTGAGCTTTTTCTTAAAAATATAAAATGGTATAGAAATGAAATGAATGAATGAATAAACAAACAAAACAATAAAAATATTAAACTGCTATCAATACGTTGTACAGTAAATGAACAGGACAGAAATGGAGCAGAATACATACAATTATTCTGCACTGAAATTCTGCATTCTTTACCATGCTTATCTTATTTATCTTCGAGGGGCTGGTGCAAGCAGGTTCTGACCAAAATGCAGTTAAATAATTAGAAGCCCTGGGAATGTGTGCTCTCAGTCCTCCCTGGAGCAATGTGGAGCAGTTCCATCAGGCTCCTCTCTCAGCTTTCACCTGGAGCAGCTATTCTATCAGGCTTATAGAAATGACGGGGCTGCGGGCTGAAAAACCAGCTCCTCTTATAGTATATATTTGATGTTAGCCGCCCTGAGCCCGGTCTTGGCTGGGGAGGGCAGGATATAAAATAATAATAATAGTAATAATAGTAGTAGTAGTAGTAGTAGTAATAATAATAATAATAATAATAATAATAATAATAATAATAATAATAATTCCCTCCTAGAAATCCTATCACTCCACTGGTCGTTATAAAATTTCTCTAATAAGTGTTCTGAGTTTGCTTTTTTCATCCTCCCTACCAATCTCTTTTCCTTCTTTGTTATATCTTTTAAATTATCAACCTGAAGATATGGATCATCATTTCACTGGCATTTGTAAGGTTCTCCAAAGAGCTGGATTATTTTTTTTAAGCTATAAATAAATAAATCAATAAATAAAATACTGCAAAGCAGTTCACTAGCGCTTCTGGTGGTTCCGTCATTGCAAGAGGTGAGGTTACAGGGAACCAGGTAGAGGGCCTTTTCAGTAGTGGCACCCGTCCTGTGGAACACCCTCCCAGCAGATGTCAAACAGATAAACAGCTATGTGATTCGCAAAAGACATCTGAAGGCAGCCCTGATCAGGGAAGCTTTTAGTGTGATGTTGTATTGTGTTTTTTCTATTTGGGAATGAGGGGGGGGGGGGGACTGCTCAGAGTGGCTAGGCAACCCAGTCAGATGGATGGCATATAAATTAATAAATAAGTTGTTGTTGTTGTTAAGGCTAACTAATCCAAGATCTCAAACCCACTTCAAACGGTGAACTTGTTGGGCTACAACAGAGGTAGAGAATCACGTCTGCTCTGTAGGCCAGATTCTTATCAGGATTTGCCTCATGGCGCTGCTCACCTGTCAATCACCCAATATCACAAATGACATCAGCTGATTTGCTGCTCTGAAGCCCTGACTTTTAGCAAGGCACAGCAGAAGGGTTTCCCCCTCTGCTTCTGTGCAAACCTCTTCCGGCAGCCCAGTCAGCAATGCCTGCAAAGCCCCTGTTCTTACCTATGCAA